>NW_024412377.1:13106365-13211044 GCF_014898765.1 Herpailurus yagouaroundi
GACTGCGCCACCCAGGCGCCCCAAGGTTTCACACTTTTTAAGGAAAAGTCATCCTTAAACCCAGAGGAGATGGTCCCTTAGGAATGAATCTCACGCCCAGCCACCTAGCTTTTATACCAGGAAGTCAGGTCCCAGACACTGATGGACCCCAAAATCGCTTCTGTCTATGCAACAGAGAAGTGGTAATAAAGATCCTCTTACATGACATTTTCAAAATCAGAGATTTGGGTGACACGTTTGTTATAAGGATCAAAAGAAGATCAATCCAACGAAAATACTTTACAAACCACACAGAGTGCTATAAATGTCAGGCTTGTCCAGCACCTCCACACCACATGTGGGGGCTCACAGGGACCATGGGAGGTAGTGACCTTTTTGAGACTATTCAGATTTGCAGAACAGTGATGGTGATTTTTACTTCCCGAACTGGGTGCACCAGGAAGATCCAACCAAATAATGTCAACTTAGAAAACAAACTTTTAAGTATCAATATACAAACATGTGGTATTGCATATAAACATGATATTACTTCTATGCTCTTCTTCAATTTGGTTGAGGAAATCAGAAAAGATGTGCTCATCATTGGTTGGGATGGATGGACGGAGATACAGACACAGTGAACAAACCTTGTAAGAACAGAGTCTTAAATAATTTCAACCACATTAAAAAAGCCATACACTCGAGGGCATCGGTTTAAAAAAAAGTAACGAGAAGTACAGTCTAGGTCACACCTGTGCTGTCACTGAGCAATTACCTACACTGGCTTAACACTGGATGTAAAGAAACAGCCCTCTTCTCCTTCGCACGGGGAAAATCAACTCATTCATTGGGTCTTATTTTCAGTTTTATCCTAAGTGCATTCACTCACAATGGTTTACTGGGCAGCAGGTGCCAAAAATTTATGTATTTATTTATTTTTGCCTCTGGCTTCCAGACATTAATTCAATTTCTTAACGGGTTTGTGAAACCCAGCCACGAATCCCTCGACAGATGGCGGCTGGTTAGCCCCTTGCCTCTTCTGGTTCATCCGGGTTACTCTCCAGGCCGGGACTGGCCGGCCCTCATTACCCTCAAGCAGAAGACAGCACACAGAGGGAAATGAGGCCTGAGCCATACCAGGGAAGCCCTCTGTGCCCACCGTGCTTGTTTTCACGCTCAGATGACTTGGACAAAGCATCCGGGGCCACGTCCACTCAACACGCAAAACGACCCAGCAGAACAACGTGATCCGCTCCGCCCTTTCTTCCCCCAAATTACTCAATAAATGCTTGGTGTAAAATGACCTGTGTGAACCCTGGCATCCCTTCCAGGAATTCCTCCAAAGCCTCTGCCAGGCAGTCCTAGAGAGTAGCTGAGGGACAACAGTAAACTGTCCCTGGGGGGACCGGCAGGGGGCAGGACTACAAACAAAATGGGGATGGTTTGGAACACCACTGAGAGAATCTCAAAATTCCATTGCAAACAGAATTCAGTATCACAGGTCACTTTTTCAAGTTACATCTTCTCTTTTTAAAAATTGTTCCATTTCTACGACATCGTCAAATGTCAAGGCGACCTACAGTGATTCTCAGCTGTGCTCCTGAGTCGGGACGACGATACAGTCTCGCCTGTGCAAGGAAATATCCGTGACCATCTGTCACCTGCTTAGAAGAGGCTGGAGGAAACGATCCCTGGAAATCCTCGGTTCTAAGATCCCTAGCATTATTCCTTTTCCAGACAGATGAGAGGCCAACTATCTATTCTCAAAGGCGAAGGAAGCCAGCCATCCCTTCTGCTGTCCTTCCGTGCTGTCCTTGACATCCTCCGGGTCAGGATGTCCCTCCCCACCAGCTTTCCTAGCTGGGCTGACATCCATTTTTCCCAGTGGGAGAGCGGAGCTGGTCTGTACTATCAATGTAAGTATCCCATCCACTTACACTAACCTACTGGCCTCCTTCATGCTGTATATAACCCACGTCCTGGGCTGCTTCTGTAGAACCCATTTCTCTAAACCTTAATGATCTTGCGATCTTCCCAGAACTTTGAAAAAAAAGTGCCCACTTTCAGATGTGAGAGCATAATTAGAAACAGTATCTAAGAAGGACACCTGGGCGACTCTTAAGCATCAGCTCTTGGTTTCAGCTCAGGTCATGACCGCACGGTTTGTGCGATGGGGCCCACATTGGGCTCTGTGCTGACAGCATGGGGGGTGGGATTCTCTCTCTCCCCGCCTGTCTCTCTGCCCCGCCCACACACGTTCTCACACTTCCTCTCTCTCTCAAAAAGAAATAAAAATTGTATCTAAGAGAAAATCTAAAGTGTTTTTTACAGTAAAATATCATCCTTACTTTGGGAAATATTACCTGTGTGACCCATTATAAACCATATAAAAAGTGGGCTTATACAGCTGGCCATTCATTTTCTTTTATACTTTTCTGTTCTACCAAGTTTAAAATTTTTTTAACGTTTATTTATTTTTGAAGAAGAGAGAGTGTGTGAGCAGGGGAGGGGCAGAGAGAAAGGGAGACACAGAATCTGAAGCAGGCTCCAGGCTCTGAGCTATCAGCACAGAACCCAATGCAGGGCTCGAACTCACAAGCCACGAGATCACGACCTGAGCCGAAGTCCGACGCTCAACCAACTGAGCCACCCAGGTGCCCCTGTTCTACCAAGCCTTAGAAGACTATTCCTTTTAAATCAAATGTGGCATAACCATACGATGGAAAATTACCCAGCAATAAAAAGGAATCAAGTGCACACGTCGCAACACGGATGAACCTTGAAAACATCACGCTACGTGGAAGAAGTCAGTCACGGAAGATTATTTGCAGGATTTCACTTACATCCAGAACAGGCAGATCCATCGGAACAGAAAATCACTGCCTGGGGTTGGGGGTTGGGATGGGAGTGTTTAGGGGTGACAGCTAAGGGGTACAAGGTTTCTTTTTGGGGTAACCAAGTTTCCCAAACAGACTCTGGTGGTGGCAGTTACACAAATCTGTGAATATATTAAAAGCCACTCAAATGTACACTCTTAACGGGTGAACTGTTGGGGATGCGAATCACACCGCAGTACAGCTGTTAAAAGAAAAACCATTCCTTTTCATTTCAGACCACGGCTCAAACTTGCGAGTTATTAACTAATCATATCATATCCTAGGTGCTCAAATGTGACTACAGTCTCTTTTCCTCTTTTAGCTAAAAGTAACATCTGCAAACTATTTTAAAGTCTCCATCAAAGATAGCAACGAGCCAATAATGGATACTTCTGAGTCTGACTTTCCTCAAAAGGCGAGAATTATTTTCTCTATGGTATTTACATCATCCTACCATCGCGGAGAACGACCCAAACGGAAACATCCAAAATAAGTATGCGGATCTGGATGCTGACGTCTCTGCTCACTAGTGCTAACCTCCAGTGAATGTTTACGAGGCCCATGTACTGTTTGCTGAGGCAAGTCCTCTTCGATGTAAGGAGGAAAAACAAAGAATATATTTTTTTAAGTGAATGATCTTCAAACTTTAATTACGAACGTTGTTTAAGTCAGAAAAAAAAAATGCTAACATGGAAAAATCTGCTATTTTAATGTCCCTGGTTGATCACTGCTCGGGGAAGGAAATTAGGTTAATCGGACAGGATTTGCCCTTCACAAAGGCATGCTTGCTGGCAATATGCCCCAGTGGCCTGATCTCTTTTGAGTCCTTCGTTACAAAAGCTTCCTGAAACTGAGGACAGCATATGTTCCAGGCCACGGTCACGGGAGCGAATGTTTCTCAGAATCACCCCGTAAACATCTGTCATTAGCTCCCTCTGCAAGAATAAAAGCAGATGCTTGGAGCAAGCCACTGTGAACTCCGACACGGCAGGAAGGTGGATCCTTTTCAGAACAGAAGATCATTCCAGAAGACAAAAATACTTGAATTCTCAAGGGCTGGCTACTCAGTTACCCTTAGTGGAAGACTTAAAAATACCATTACGTTATTTAAAAATTATTACAAAAATGATTTGGAACGCCCCCACCGCAGCTAGATCAAAGACCAACTTGAACCTCTGAAACGAAGGCACTTGGAACTTCTAATACGGTCCACGTGCTGAATTTGTAAATGCAATGTTGCAGTTTTATAAGGGATTGCACAAGCCTGCTCTAAAGTCTTCATCTAGGAAACCCTTGGGGGATATCTGTCCCCTCAAAACTTCCTATGAATATTCCAAACCATCATGACACCCTGCAGTGCGCACTGCAGTCATTTAATCCTAAACAAGTTCCCTAAAATGTACTGACACAGATATTTGAAAACTATCAAAGGACCGTTGGAAATGAGGCATGTCAATGAATCACTGCAGCAAAGCAAAGGGAAGGGGGAGGTTCAAGTCTACAGCTGGCCTCTTGTCCTAAAGAGCCTTGCTTAAGCTCCCAGATTCTTTTTATTTTTTTTAATTTTTTTTAACGTTTATTTATTTTTGAGACAGAGAGAGACAGAGCATGAATGGGGGAGGGTCAGAGAGAGGGAGACACAGAATCTGAAACAGGCTCCAGGCTCTGAGCTGTCAGCACAGAGCCCGACGCGGGGCTCGAACTCACGGACCGCGAGATCGTGACCTGAGCCGAAGTTGGCCGCCTAACCGACTGAGCCACCCAGGTGCCCCATGCTCCCAGATTCTGATCAGGGCCAGGACTAGGGGGAGGCAGGTGGCCAGGGTGTACAATTTAAGGAGCAATCAACTGGGGGGGGGGAGGGGGGAAGGGAGGAGCATGCAAATTCGTCCTGACCCTGACTGAGTGCTTCTTTATACTTTGCACTGAGCACCAGGCTTACCTTACCTTAGTCCCGGTCCCCTTCCTGGTCACCAGCCCAATGTTCTCTGTACCCGGGTGGCACGGATAATGGCAAAAGGTAGTATATCAAACCAAAACGAACCGTCAAAAGCTTGGGGGGTCCTACCCACAGCTTCTAAATACAGAATCGCTCTCCTTCCTCTCTGCTTCTGGCATTTCCCTTACAAAATGAGGGCTATGTATCTGCCCGGAATGACAACTGGTTAACCATTTAATTGCTCTTCAATATTAGAAAAGGCATCGGGGAGGCACCCGGACGGCTCAGTCAGTTTAAGTCTCCGACTCTCGTTATCGGCTCAGGTCATGATCTCACAGTCGTGGGACTGAGACCCACGCTGGGTTTGCACTGAGCATGGAGCCTACTTGGGATTCCCTCCCTCCCTCCCCCTCCCCCTCCCCCTCCCCCACTAGCTCTCGTTCCCTCTCAAAAATAAACTTATATATAAAAAAAAAATAGGCATTAGGTGTCCAAATCTGCACAGTAACTTCTGAAGGTTGTGTAAAGGCACCATCAAGTCATTTTTGCAAAACTTTTTGGAAATGTGCTGGGATGTAATTAACACACAGCACATTGGCTTTCTTATTTTTGCTCTGCCTGGGAGTGGCTCTCCATTGACCACCACCACCCCCCAAATAGCCGCTTACAGACTAAACCATTAACAGGTGTTAGTATTTAAAACTAAGATGGCCAGACGACGTGTCGTTTTTGACAAGACACCTTTCAAGAATGCTTCCTTTATGGCTATAGCAGTCAAGAACAGTACCTGGACTGTGTGAGTGACCATCCGTGTTTTTAAAGAACATGTTCTGGGGAGAAGACTGTGTATGAGGTGCATTTAGAACACGGATTAAAAAAACGCAGCAATCCATACATACAACCTAACAACCCCTACAAACCAGTTCTCAAAGTGTGGTTCCCAAACCAGCAGCATCAGCAGCATCCGGGAGCCTGTCAGAAATGCACATTTTCAGGCTCCACTCGAGACCTGCCAAATCAAACTGTGAGTGGAGACGCAGGATCCCGTGGTTTAATAAACCCTCCTTGGGGAGGGGTCAGGGGGAGTCTGATGTTCAGAGGCCTGTTCACTTCTGAGAGCCGCTGCCCTACAGGGTAGCAGGAAACCTGGGTTTTGTCACTGATGACCTTTATCCTCGTGGGCAAGACATTTCCACCTCACAAGGAAAACAAAATGATGGGGCTTAACCATGAATCGATCTGCTAGTCGGGGTTCACAGCACAGACTCCTGCCGGCTGGTTGCCAATCCGGATTCCTGGGCCCCCCCTCCAGAGAGGCTATACCACTGGGCCTCAGTAGGGGCCCAGGAATCTCCATGAGCAGCCCCTCAAGGGATTCCGATTTATAGCCAGGACTAGAAGCCACTAGAAGGCCCTGGCACCAAATATCACATCAGAAGTAATTGGGGAAAATGGTCCTTTAGATCAGGGTCAGCAAACTTCTTCCGCAAAGGACCAGAGGGCAAAAAAGCTTTTCCACCCCTCTAGGGTGCCGCTGGAGTCTGAAGGCAATCTCACACGACCAGTCAATGAATGGGGATGGCTGTGTTCCAACACCTCCTCATTAAATGTGAATTTCAGGTCACTTTCACGTGTCATGAAATACTATTCTTTTGATGTTTCCAAACAGTAAAAAATGTTAAAACCATTAACTTGTAGGCTTGTGGGCTATACAAAAACAGACAGCAGGCATCGGCCAGGGTTTGCTGCGGCCGCTTCACTGAACACTGGAGTAATTACACAAGCTTGGAGGTCAGCCGTGTGTTGGTGCACACACTTCAATGCAAACAGCTGCCTTCAGGAAAGCTAGATGGTGTTTTTAAAAACTGAAGTTTACTTTGCACACAGCAAAATACACAGCTTGAGGAACCACACAGAACACACTGAGCATTTCCATTACCTTAGAAAGTTCACGGTGTCCCTTCCCAGCCCAAATTCCTAACTAACCACTTAGTTCGATTCCCTACCTTTAACAGGGCAATGCAATTGGTTTGAAATAAAAACTGGAAGCTCGTGCTTTCACTGCTGCTTTTAGAAACCGACACTCCTTAGATGGAAGTTACTAGAATAGTTATCCGCCGGGCAGAAGCGCCCTTTCCTCCTGAATGTGGGGCAGCTGCTTGGGATTTACCCATCCCTTCTTTATGATGCCTCTCATCCAGCCCCGTGGGCTCTTTCCGGGCAGGATGGCAGGTGCACCGCTCGAGGAATGAGGAAACAAGCCCCCTCCAGGGGAGACCGCCTTCACCCACCCCCACCCAGGGCTGCTCTGAACGCCGGGGCCCTTGCCCTTCCTTCACACCCCAAGACCCTCCCTCTCTTGAAAGAGAAACAGGTCCAGTTTTCCTCAGAAACAAATGTAATTCAATTGAGTTGTTTAAACTCAAGCCCATCACTGATGGCCTCCGTGCTCAAACTTGAGGAAGGGATTTCAGGGGGCGCCTGGGCGGCTCAGTCGGTTAAGCGTCCGACTTCGGCTCAGGTCATGATCTCACGGTTCATGAGTTCAAGCCCCGTGTTGGGCTCAGAGCCTGGAGCCTGCTTCGGATTCTGTGTCTCCCCCTCTCTCTGTCCCTCCCCTTCTCACACACTCTCTCTCATAAATAAACCTTTAAAAAAAAAAAACAAAACAAAACAGGAGGGGGGATTTCAGGAAGCTGCTTTACCAGTGGAATGTCTCCACTGACAAATTAGAAAAACCTTCATTGCATCTTCAGCTGGAAGGAAAAGTCCCCAAACACTGGGTTCTGTTCCAGACACAGAAGGAAAAGGGGGTGGGACTGTGGGTGAGGGAGATGGGGAGAATGAGAGAACCCAACCTGAGGGTCACGCCATCAGGAGCACAGCTCCTCCCCCTAGTCCCCTACCCCACAGGGCAGGGATCAGCCCTCTTGGAAGCAAACAGCCAATCAGACAGGGAGAGAAAGGTAAGGAGAACGGCTCTCCAATTCATCTCGGATCAATACACCCACGGAGTCAGCGGTTCCCTAACTTCAGGGCCAACAGAAACAGGTGGGAACCTTGTTAAAACACAGATCCCAGGGCCATCTTGACAGAAGTGGATCCAGGGAGGGGCCAAGGAACCTGCATCGGCGACAAGGGCCAGTAAGTGATTAGGAAGCAGCTAGTCAGGGAGGCGCACGCGTGGAGAAACACTGCACTCGAGTTTGGGGCATTTAATTATTTTTTTGTTTGTTTTGAGACAGAGAGAGAGAGAGAGAGAAGGTGAGAGAGAGAATCCCAAGCAGGCTCCACACTCACCATGGAGCCTGACACAGGGCTCAATCCCACAACCTGGATCATGACCAGAGCCAAATTCAACGGACACTCAACCAACTGAGCCACCCCGATGCTCCCCGAGTTTGCGACACTTAAACCCCAAAGTCCCACTCAAAAGGAGTGTCCAATGCGAGACGGTGGGAGGAGAAAAGAGATGAAAAGCTCAAGAGCAGGTACTCCCTGAAGGGAGAGGAAGACGGACAGACGGACAGACAGAAGGGGCTGTAGTCAAAGGCTGTGGGCAGAAGAGACCTTTCGCAGAACCACCAACGATGTCCAGGAAGCAGCCGTGCAGGGGGGAAAAGCCAGGCCTAGCAATGACGGGTTACGAGAGCATTTTCTAAGCCCAGTTTGCAAAAGGCTTTTTCAACAACTTTTGCCATAATATTCTGAGACGATGCTCATTCAGTCTGTGAAATAGTTCTGCACCTGGCTGCATATTAAACGAGGCACCCAAGAAGCTTTTAAAAAGTGTACTACGGCCTGAGTCCCAGCTGAGAGGCTGAATTCATCGTCTGGGGCCAGGGCTGAGGACTCTTGTCAGAAGCAGCAGCACGGAAGCAAGATTGTGCACACAAGACGATGAAACATCAAAACAAAACGTGTGGGTTTTTTCCAGACCTTTCTATTTCCCTAGAGCAATAAAACAAAACAAAAGCCACCCCAAAGGAGGGGTGGGGGAGGGGGCGGGAGAACCCGCAAATCTTGAAGAGTGACTTTGGCAGAAAGCCTCAGAAGTCATGACAAGGAGGAAGACCGCGGGTGCACCCCATCCCTGGGGCCCACAGAGAGATGCTCCGCCAGCACAGCGGCCAGGACGGGAAGCGGCAGGTGGGAACACAGGCCCCTCACTTCAGTCTGCTCCTCAAGAAGTAACATACAGGGAAGATGGTCGACTCTGGACCCAAGCCCCAGCTGCACCCCTCGTCACCGGCCAAGTGTGGACGTCTGGACAGGTCACTCCACCTACGTTCAGCCTCCAAAGCACTACCACGCGGCTGAGGATGCCTTCCCCACAGGGGAGCTGGGAGGACCAAGAAGCACAAGTGGCTGGAATGCACCAGCGTGGTTCCTGGTAGGGAGAGGTCACCAGGCACCCCCCCTTACCTATCCTCCATGCCAACTCTGCTGCGGAGAAAGTGGCTTAGAAAGGAGGTACCTCCAGAGGCGCCTGGGTGGCTCAACCAGTTAAGCATCCGACTCGTGATTTCGGCTCAAGTCGTGATCTCGGATTTCATGAGATCGAGCCCCACGTCGGGCTCTGCAGAGTGCGGAGCCTGCTTCGGATTCTCTCTCTCTCCCTCTCTCTGCCCCTCCTTCACTTGCATACCCTCATGCGCTCTCTCAAAATAAACATTTAAAAAAAAAAAAGGAAAGAAAAGAAGCACCTGGGTGGCTCAGTCAGTTAAGCATCCACGTCGGCTCAGGTCATGATCTCCCAGTTCGTGGGTTTGAGCCCCGTGTCGGGCTCTGTGCTGACAGCTCAGGGCCTGGAGCCTGCTTCGGATTCTGCGTCTCCCTCTCTCTCTGCCCCCACCTGTGCTCTCTCTCTCTCTCTCTCTCTCTCTCTCAAAGATAAATAAAAACATTAAAAAAATTTTTTTTTAAAAAAGAAACGTGGTGCCTCCTTTTTCCCCACCACTTGCCAGGGAGGTGATCACGGGAAGAATGTGATCCCCTAATCCCACCACAACGGCATCCTGGGGTGGACCTCTGAGACCGCGTTTAAAATTGGAATCAGGCAACAGGGGGCTTCTGCACCGCCCCAGTGCACTGCGGGTAGCCGGGCTTTGTACACGGACTGGACAATCAACTCCCCATGTACAGCACAGAGTCTCTGGGAAAACTGGTTCCAAATTACAGGCCTATAAATGAATTTTTGGAATGGAATGCAACTTCGTCAGTCACACAGACAACCACCTGGATTTGTTTTAACAAACGGCCTCTGCTTTTTCTGCTGAAATTACAGCCAGTACTATCGGGTGCCATGTCTGATTCCTGCAGATAATCTGTAAACCGTCTTGTTTCCAAACAGGATCTTCACATGTATTTTTCACAAAATGATACTCATCGTAAGCAAATGGTATTTAAGTCTCCAAAATAAAAAAAAGTTAAAAAAAAAATTTTTTTTAACATTTATTCATTTTTTTTTTTTTTTTTTTGAGAGATGGAGAGAGAGCAAGCAGGGTAGGGGCAGAGAGGGAGAGACACACACACAGAATCCGAAGGAGGCTCCAGGCTCTGAGCTGTCAGCACAGAGCCCGACGCGGGGCTTGAACTCAGAGACCGCGAGACTGTGACCTGAGCCAAGGTTGGCCGCTTAACCGACGGAGCCACCCAGGCGCCACCCCCCACCCTTCCCCAACCAAAAATCAAGTTTTGATGTACTATTTTCTATTCACCTCTTCCAGTCATAAAATGCAACCTGGTCTGAGCTGAGCACATGGGATTAGTTAGTTATGTTCAGTTCATGGGTACCAGGAATGCAAGAGAGCATCCTGCTAACCTTTAAGTAGGAGCGACTTAATTTGCCAAGCTAACCACAAAATTGAAAGTAACAACGGGACTGATGGCACAAGATGTCAACCCTTCTCTGCGTGCCCGCACATTAGCGCTGCTGGAAAAGTCTGGACGTACCGCAGGCTCACAGAGGCACAAGGAGAGTGTGCCACCCAGAAGCAGAGCCTGGAATCCCAAAGTCAACTGAAGATGAGAGGCACAGGCAGGTCAGAGGCAGGTCGGCTACAAATAGACCAAGCCTAAAGGATGGGAAGAAGAGGCTCATTCCAGAGGAACAGAGCGGCCCAAGTCAAGAGAGATCCACAAAGGAGAAAAGGAAAAAGGCACCAATTTGACCCAGCGAAGGAGGACAGGAAGCCAACGAAGGCCACGACCCATGGCAAAGGCTATACACATTCTCTGGGACAGAGGGAGAGAGACAGAGAGGGAGGGAGGGAGGGAGGGAGGGAGGGAGAGAGAGAGAGAACGCATGCGCGCGCACGTATTCAGCAAGAACCTCACTGGGGCCAATAAATACTGCTAACAGCATCCAAGTCCCTAGCCACCTGTCTACCTAGCCAGTGGTGGGGCCATGCAGGGTGGGGCCCAGCTGTCCAGTCCAAAGGGGATAGGGAAAACACCACGGTCTCAAAGAGAAATACCCTGGATTCTAAATCCACTTAAGCTGGATTCACATCAAGGTGCAAGGAGGCAGGCCCCCGAGACTGGATTCTTCTTAGGTCTTACTAAGGCATTTTTCACTAGTACTGGGAATATGGCGGGTAACAACCCAGAGATGGTGTGCCCTCTTAGCAAGCTCAGGTTGGCAACGCTTGACACAGCCCTCGTGCCTCAGAATACCGGCACATCCTGTCGTGTTTATTACTGCACGTGGTTTCCCGTTCCAATGTAGATGTTGTTCAGGGCAGACGTGGATGTACATGGATAACAACCTCAGGTTTCAAAATGCTGAAATTTACAATAGTGAGTTCAATTTGCAACACACAGAGCCATGCAGATCAGCAAACATGCACATGTTTTCTTTCTGGAGCTAGGTTCCCTAGTAAACAAGCAGATCCTTTTTTTTTTTTTTTTTTTTTTGCTGTAGTCCCAGAGTGAAAATGAATGGAAACATTGGACTTTCCCTCTTTGAGCCACAAGATGCCAAACCAAATTCTTGGAAGAGTTCTAGAGAGGAAGACTCACGTGGCCTTCAGAGCGTAAAAACATTTTCTCACTGAAAATCAAGCACTTTGGACAAAGTGCATTTTGCTTGGGCCTCAAAGCAGGACTGAAAGTCCCAGCGGTGTTCAGTCTCTGGAGTGCAGATTTCTAAGAAACTCCCCAGACTGGCGTTTAATATCCAGCTCAGAGACGGGTATTTCCAGGACGAAGTAGCAAAATGTGGGAAACACACAGAGAATTTAAGAGTTTCCCAGCTCAATGCTGTATTTTTAATGCAGCTGCACTGTTTTGATTAAAATGACTTCCAAGAATAACAGATGGACCCATTCTAAAGTTTCAACAAAAGAAGCCAACACAGCTGATTTTTAAAAAATTATCTGTTACTTGTCACCAGTGTGCCCCTTTCTCCCCCTTTTTTAAAAAAATTTATTTATTTATTTTGAAAGAGGGAGTGAGAGAATCCCAAGCAGGCTCTACACTGTCAGCACAGAGCCGCAGGGCTGGAACTCACAAACTGTGAGATTACGACCTGAGTTGAAATCAAAAGTGGACGCTTGCTTAACCGACGGAGCCACCCAGGTGCCCCTCCCCTTACTTTTAGATGGCTATGCGGACACTTCCCTTTTGAGAAGGGAAGAGTTGGGGCAGCACCATCCATCTACACGGGCACATCGCGTGGCTAGTGCGGATATTCAGCAGTGGTCAGCATCTCCCCTAGGAACCTGGAGGCTACAGCAAGTTTTTCTTGACATGGTCTATTAAGAAAGATACAAACCAGAATTTCTAACGTGCTCTTGCTTTCTGAAAGCAGCACAAGCAAGGGCACCCGGACAGTAGTTTCAAAATAAATTACACAGGGAGTTGGTGCTTGATGGGTACAGACTTTCTATTTGGGGTGACAGAAAAGTCTTGGAAACAGTGGCGAGGCTTTCACATATAATGTAATTAATGCCACCAAATTCTACACTTAAATATAGTTACGATGGTCAATTTTATGTTATGTATATTTACCACGATAAACACACCCTCAACAGGAGAGGAAAACCCAAACTCCGTTTCCAAAAAAGCGTACCCACATTCATTTTTCTTTCCACTCAAATCTGGATGTTCACGGCAGATCGTAGCAAATCATTTACACACCTGGAGAAAATGGAAACCCCAAAAGGGAGTACAAATCTCGCAGCTCGTCACAGCTGTTAACAAACACACATACCCAAGAGCAACAGAATTTAAGAAGGCAGTCATACTCCAAAAGCCAGGGCTCTATACTGTGTTAGGGATACGCTGTGCCTCTTGACTGGACTGCAGAAACACCATCTTGTTCAACTTTGCTGGAAGCCACCAGGAAAACTCAATCTTTTATTCCACCTTCAAGTCATAAGCATCTCAATAAGCTACGGCACAAAACTGAAATAGCGGGTCACAAACACGTTCTTGGGCTGAACCACATGGAACCACCGACATTCAATCCTCTCGGCCAAGAGAAATGGCGATTTCACATGGTTCAACTGGACCCACAGGTTAATTCGGTTGGAAGCAGCCATTACGATACAAGGGACACTCGAGCCTTGAGAGGCCACAAGGGGCAAAAATGTAAGTAATCTAGGTTTTTTTCCTTTTGAAAACAAAAGAAGTGACTTTTCCCTCAAACTCTGTGCATTAATGCGAATCTTCCTCTCCACAAAAAAGGAAATAAGAAGGTTGAGAAGGTGATAGAATATACTTACACGACAATAACAACAACAATATGAAAGCAAGGGAATTTTGTCCAGTCGGCGGACTGGAAAACATCTGTACTGTCTGTCGTCTCAGAGCTTGGCCCTGAGACTCAAGGCGCCCTAGTGACACTGCTTGTGCGTCACGAATGCTGTCCCCAAATTCCTCTTCCTCCATCTCCCTGTCTCCCAGCTGGTCTCCCCCTTCCCCTACCACTCATCTGAGTGGTCCTGGGGCGGGGAAAGGGGTGGGGGTGCCGGGCCACCCCACCTGGGGGGCCGCACCAACTGCCATGCACACAAAAGGAGCTGGCAGGGAGGCCCCTTTCCGCAAGCAGCTGCCTCGACCCACAGCTGGCTTTGCACGTGAAGCCTTGTGGCATGCTGAAATCCAGGGCGTGCCCGAGCTCTTGGGGGCCAGCTGGGCCGCGGGCTTCCTTGCAGACACGATTTCTAACTCAGTTAAAATATCTAGAACCCACTACTTCCTGTTAGCAGTCAGATCCAACCTGCTGCCCCTGGAAATGAAATCACAGAGTTTTAGCCATCTACCTGACAGTGTGTGGGACCAGGGTCCTGTTTAGTGCTGTGCCCCAGGAGACGTGCTGGGTCGCCCCAACGTCCATTCTCCAGCACTCAGCAGGCTTGGGGGAGATCTCCCCAGGACTGCGGAGAGGACGCATGGAGTGCACGCAGGGAGAGGGTGTGCAGCACGTGACATTCGAGGAGCACACAAAGACACCCAGGGGGGCAAAGTGAAGGGAAACAGCAAAGAAAAGCAGCTGGACAGGGTAGAAAGTGTGTGAAAAGGACCAAAAATGTATCCAAAAAAAAAAAAAATCACTACACTAATCCATTAGCAAGTTTCACAAAACTGGGCCCAAAGTATTAATTCCAACCAGTCAAAACCAGAAGATCAAACCAAAAAGGTTAGAGACGGCTTTAAACGGGAGGTGTGATTATAAATATTTAGTAGCGTTGTCTCCTGCAGGGCCGGAGGAGGTCTGAATTGCCTGAGGGGCTGAGGACCGACTTGAGAGCACCAGGCAATCTAATGGCCTTTTTGTGAATTAATAAAATGAGAAGAATAACTTTTAGACCCAAATCTAATCATACTTACTGCAAGCAAATAAAAAGAGAAGGGCGAGGAGGAGGGCATTCATTTGTAGACTGGGGCCATTAAATCCCCAGCCAGGAAAATATTTCTGAAGACCCCATAGAGAGACAATACAAACAAAAAACCCAACAGAATCACTGCAAAGAGTAATCGTCTTGATTAAGTTTACTGGGGTAAGTTAAATAACTACCCCTTAAAACACAATTAGGTAAATTATATCACTGTAAGCTTTTTCCCGAGCAATCAAATTAGGTGCTTTTCAGAAAAGATAATAGAGCTTACTCTCAAAGTGAAAAATCTAATTTAGAACTTATCACTCAATTTACAACGCTCCTAGAGGGTGCTATACTGATTGCCTGTGCACCTCGTGGATGTTCCAGAAGCGTTCAAGGCTGTTCAAGGCTGTCTTCCATCCTATGCTTTCCTAAGAGTTGATCTTTTAGCCATACTTGTACCCTGCTAAGCCAGGGTGTTCTTCTGAGACTCTGTCCGCAGCTTAGCATCCAAGAGGTACAGGTGTACCTCGGAGAGATCGCAGGTTCGGTTCCAGACCACCACAGCACATCGAACATCGCAAAAAAAGTGACTCAAATGAATTTTTTGGTTTCCCGACGCACACAAAAGTTAAGTTTACACTACACTGTGGTAGCCACCAGGCCAAGAAGTGACTGCACTACCACAATCTATGAAGGCGACAGGCCTAAAAGATAACATACATACCTGAATGTACAAATACTTGCTAAAAGAATGCTAACCATCATCTGAGCTTTCAAGGAGTCAGAATCACGGACCACCATAACAAACAGGAAAATGAAGAAGTCTGAAAACTCGCAAGAATTACCAAAATGTGACAGAGACACAAAGCGAACAAATGCTGTTAGAAAAATGTCACCAACAGCCTTGCTGACGCTGGGTTGTCACAAACCTCCAATCTGAAAACAAACAACGAAAAACAAAAGAAGACACAAAAAAAGAAAAACAAACCCCAAAAAACAACCCACAGCACTGCAAAGCTCAGCAAAACAAAGTGCAATAAAAGAGCGTATGCTTGTAAGTAACTTTCAGGGCAAGTGCTAACCTGCCCATGCGCGCTGCGTCCTCCACAGACCACAACTATGCGTATGTTTCAACAAAGCCTGTTAGCATGTCTCTTGCACATTTCTTTTTCCATCTGCAAATACTTCCCGGCGAGGAGAGCAGAAGTTATAAATCAAATGGGAACATTCTGGTCCTCTCTATTCCCTGGACCAACCTACAGTAGTTTAAATTTTAGTGTGGAATGGAATTTTAAGTTAACAGTAAAACTATCTCCCTGGCAAAAAAAAAAAAAAAAAAAAAAAAAAGGCTGAGCACGCGCACACAATTCTCAGCGACTCAATGAAATCAGAGAACGTGCCCTTCGGTGCTCTCACCAAAAACGACACACTATTATCATCCCCTAGCCAGGGTCCCTGAGGTCCCACTTGAGGATTTAAGTCACACATGGCTCTGCTGGGCTTCCCACACCAAACAGGACTCAGAAACTGCTTTGCGGTCCACTCGAGCATCATTTTGTGGCAGTTGGCCCAACCCGGCCATGCTCGGGGTGAAAAGATCCTAGGAAGGGAGGGCACAGAGCAAAGGGAAGGGAAGAGCTTTGGAAGCCAAAGGAAAGTTCTCCAGCTTTTTGTTTTTTGGTTTTTTTTAACGTTCATTTATTTTTGAGAGAGACACAGAGTGTGAGCGGAGGAGGGGCAGAGAGAGGGAGACACAGAATCCGAAGCAGGCTCCAGGCTCTGAGCTGTCAGCACAGAGCCCGACACGGGGCTCGAACCGGGGAGATCATGACCCACGTCAGATGCTTAACTGACTGAGCCACACAGGCACCCCTCTCCACCTTTACCTAAAGCCCTCCGTCAGACCCCACCCCAGACCTGTCAATCCGAATGTGCATCTGAAGAAGACCGCCAAGGTGATTCCCGTGAAGTACGAGAGGGCGAACTAGTAGTTTCCTAGGCTGTTGGGAGAGTTCACGTTTTAGTAACAAAAATGTCACTAGAATTGTTTTTAAAAATGCAGAAAAAACTGGGGCACCTGGGCAGCTCAGTCGGTTAAGCCTCCGACTTCAGCTCAGGTCATGATCTCACCGTTCAGTTGGTGAGTCTGAGCCCCGCATTTGGCTCTCTGCTGTCCGTGTAGAGCCTGCTTTGGATCCTGTCTCTCTTCTCTCTCTCTTCTCTCTCTCTCTCTCTCTCTCTCTCTCTCTCTCAGCCAATACCTTCCAAAGTTACCATAGTCAGGCTTGACCAGGACAAGGCCACGCTCTGTGTCTTTGACCCTGATTCCTTCCAGAATCTGTCCCTGCCCAGTTAAGGAGTAGCTGTTCCTGTCCTGGGGACCAGAACCAGTTCATGAACTTGCCCTAATCCCTGGTGAACACACCCATATGTCCCACCGCAAACTTGGGATGTGGGGAGAGGAAGAAGTCGGTCAGGAAGGAAAGATACTACAGTCCTCCGCCACTCTCAATTCTTGATCCTGGTATGAACCCAGTTCTTTCCATCTCGTGTCACTCTTCTTGTATCTTAAACCCTGTAATTCCTACACAAATCTCCAAGCTAATTATACTTGGGAATGACAGAGTGGACAATCCAAGACCAAGTATTTGATGCCCGATGGAAGGAAGATTAGAAGTCAAAGTTGAGAGCTGCTTTCATGTTTAAGTGCATGTTATTCTGGTTTAGTTCTTTCTAAGCCCACAATCCCTAAATACTGTCAACAGTGACCAGAACTACTGGCCTGACCAGCCCATGCCACCTCTGCTCACGGAGTGCTATGCAACACTGCTGAAGTCTACGCTTAACGTGTTTTTGCTGCAATTTTGTTAAAAAGAGGTGGGGGAAGAGTTAAAAAGAAAACACGAATCGGGGCGCCTGGGTGGCTCAGTCGGTTGAGTGTCCACCTCTGGCGCAGGTCATGATCTCACAGTTCGAGAGCTGGAGCCCCACATCCGGCTCTGTGCCATCAGCCGGGAGCCTGGAGCCTGCTTTGGATTCTGTGCCTTCCCCTCCCCCCGCTCGCACTCTGTCGATCGGTCTCTCTCAAAAATAAAATAAACGTAAAAAAAAAACAATTCTCTTTGGGATCAAAAAATAAGTCCATAAAAAAAGAAAATTCTACTAAAAATCTATTTCACGACACCTTCACGAACCGAGTTACATCCAGTCAGGTGCACTGTTTCGACACTGTTCTCCTTTTCCACATCACCTTAAGAAGTAGGCACAGAAGCTACAAGGAAGGGAATTCTCATCTGGAGGAAGTAGGAAGGGAAGAGGGACAGAATAATGGCAAGACAGACAGAGGCAGACCAGCTCTGCGTGGCACTGGAAACACTGGAGCAGTGCGTGACCCGAAGCTGGGCAAAAGTCACTTAGCCTGTCCTTAGTTTACAGATCATACCGTACAACCCGAGAACGTGATGAGAAAGCAACCAGCCCGGGGAGCAGCACGGCATCCACGCCGGCCGTGACCGTCAGACACGGGATCCATGGGCCGTCTCTGTCCGTTCCCCGCAATCCACACCTGCGAAACACAGCTAGGTCTTTACCACCGAATGCTGAGCAACTATTCAAGAGGCTCAGATGAGAAAGAAACTGAGGAACCGCAAAACAGCCCAGGAACACCGCTGTTTATCAAGCCAAGAAATGAGAAACGTACCAAGTGGACGATCTCTGAGAAGTTTCAATACGCGAGCAGCCCCCTGGCCTTAATCAACTCAACACTGACACCGAAGCTTTTGTTCTCAACAACCTTGCAGACCAGATTCAGAACCTGTGAGCTTTAAATACTGGGCATTATGACCCCCTTCTCTCTTCAGGTCTTAAATCTTTTTTTTTTTTTTTTTTTGAGTCCTTTGGTCGTACTGATATACTTAGAATATAGTAGTAAAACAAGTAGGTTGTTTTTGGACAAAGACCGTATTCAAGACCTGACAGAGGCAGATAAAACAGGAGTGCATTTCCATTTTGATTTAAGTAACCATATGCTTTTCCAAGTTTTTCTTTTGAAGTTTACCACTGGGTAAAACCTAGTTTTATCCAAGTCATCGACTTGGGATACAAACACTATGACACCTCTCCTACTTTACAATTAAACTAACAGCGATTTTTACTGTCACTTACCAAATAACTGCTTGCTATTTTACAATCGTTTGCTGAATAGTTGCCCTCTGCCCTGATTTTCAGGATATTCAGTGTAGCCTTCTTAAGACTACATCAACCTCTATTCCTTTTTTTTTTTTTTTTAAAGTCCAAGGTAATGAATATATAGTGTAATAATGGTTTCAGGAGTAAAATTTAGTGATTTGTCGCTTACACATCACACCCAATGCTCATCCCAAACAAGTGCCCCCCCTGAATGACCATCACCCATCTAGCCCATCCCCCCAGCCAACACCCCTCCAGCAGGGGTCTTAAATTTTGATATGTGCCTCTGAAAAAGGGATCCCTCTGTAGCATTCAAATTCGTTTCCTTTATAAAATAGAGACACCAGCCTCCTTTCGCAACTGCCCAAATGTAATATTCGGTTTCTGAATTCACCTGTCTGTTTTCAGTGATACTACAGCCTTCATGTTACACTAAAGAACGGGGAACCAGAAGCAGCCCACATTCTCACTGGCAGACGGGTTATTTCCAACCCTCTCAGGAATCTCAGAATTTTAAGGGAAAGTGGAAATGAAACCAAGATGCACGTATCAATAATTGGGCAACTTTTCTCAAATGCTTGCACCCCTGTCCTTCTGGATCCTTTGGCGGGATTCCCGGGGGAGAGAATCAGCCAAGTCTAGCGCTTTTCTGCCCTGCACTGGCTAGAACACCGTGTGTGTTCCATTTGGAGAATTGGATTGCATCTCACACGCGACGGTGTATGTTACACATTCTTTCCGGGATTTGGTGTTCCCACTTAGAAACAACTCTTTAAGGTATGGAGGGTGGGGGCAGCGAACACGCATGCTCTAGTGGAAGACAACCCCGGGAGGCGGAGCACGGGCACCCTGAAGGCTGCAGGTCAAGCTCACCTGACCATAGTCTGTCCGGAAGACGACGATGCCCTCTGCGCAGGAATTGACAGTACTCGGAAAATGCTGGCCATTTTCTCTCAGCCAGACCCGTGTCCCCTGTAAACAAAACACACAGGATTGAACTAGGAGTTTGGACTGTGTTTCGTGGCAAATCACCACTCTCGAAATTACTGACTACGACATTCCTTTGCGGGGGGGGAAAAAAAAGGTTTTAAGAAGGAAATGTTTTTCTCAGACAAGAATGGCTCCCCGGGAAGCATCGTCCCCAGCCTTCACTAGACCCCAAGCGTGACCCGGTGTCCCACCAGAGAATGCGGAGGAGGGAAGGAGAAAACGGTCCGCCCCGTGCTGCCGAGACACAAGCGCTTTACGTGGACGATCTCGGTTTCCCTCACGAACGCCCCCAGAGGCAGCCACTGTTGGCAAAGTCAAGTCGGAGAAGTGAAGGCCTGAAGGCATAGTAGCAACTAGCCCAGCATCACAAGATAGAGAGTACTTGACCCGGGCAGTCGGGTTCCAGAAACAAGTTTAACCAGGTCGTGACAATGCTGCACCTCGTGATGAAGACTCTTTGGGACCTGCTGGCTCCCATCTTCCCAGGGCCACGCCCCACACACGTGCCCACATGGAGGACATCAGAACACCCACGGACTTCCGGCTGCTGCCAGATCTAAGTGTCAGATGAAGTCTCCAAGGGAGGGACTAAAGTTTTAGTAAAGATCAGAACCCAACCCACAGGTGACAAGTTTGCTAGGAACTCCAGCGTTCAAGACGGCAACTTCCAGATCCCAGTGTTAACCCCGGGGTGCTTTTTTTTTTGGTGTTGATTTTATTTCCATCTTTTGTTTCCCCACTGGACAAATGAAACAAGCATAGTATTTCCCTTTCCAATGATGAATTTCCTCTTCCTTTGATTTCACAACATGAGAACCACTTGTTTCTAAGAACCAGTGATAAAAGTCGGAAGGAATCACTGGGGGGGGGGTTACCGGTCAATTTGTAAAGAATTATCGCTATGCTGTACGCCCACGTGATGGAATGAAACACTGACCTTTAATACCGCATGAAGTTATTTCAACTGAGTTCAGTGTCCTCAATCCCAACAAAATTGACAGTAAACGAGCACACCCTTAGGACACAATGTGTTAACGTGGAAATGCTATACCTAAGTTATCACTCGAAACGGCACATACAAGGGCACCCGGGTGGCTCAGTCGATTAAGCATCTGACTTTGGTTCAGGTCATGATCTCACACTTCAGGAGTCGGAGCCCCACCTCGGGCTCTTTCCTGTCAGCTTGGAGCCCACTTCAGATCCTTTGCCCCTGCCCCCCTTCGGCCCCTACCCAACTGGTACACACAAGCTCATGCTCCCTCACTCTCTCTCTCTCTCAAAAATGCATAAACGTTAAAAAAAACTTGTGTAATAAAAAAAATGGTACTTACATCGAACAGCTTTTTCTAGAACTTTTAACCTCATTTTATTGGTCTACTTAATTTGTTTTGATTTCAAATGTTAAGTGAAATATTTAAAATATGTTACTTATAATTTATTCAGCTTGCAGTTTAAGGGACTACAACTGGCTTCTTGATAGAGCTGGTAGGGGATAAATAATATAGAATTAAATTCATCATGGGGCGCCTGGGTGGCTCAGTCGGTTAAGCGGCCACCTCTGGCTTAGGTTACGATCTCGCGGTTTGTGAGTTCAAGCCCCACGTCGGGCTCTGTGCTGACCGCTCAGGGCCTGGAGCCCGCTTCGGATTCTGTGTCTCCCTCTTTCTCTGCCCCTCCCCCGCTCATGCTCTGTCTCACTCTCTCAAAAGTGAATAAATGTTAAAATAAATAAATAAACTTAAAAAAAAAATAACACACACAACATCAAGTGGGAGAAGTTCCCATCTCTGCATGCGTCAGTCACATACCTCTGATTGGCGGTTTGGGCTGAGACACAGGGAACACCAAGAATGACACTTACAACTGCCTGTCCCTCCTGATTTATTAGCAGGCAGCTGCTTCGAAAAGGAATATTTACTCCCGGCATCCTCTAAGACTGTCCTGTCAAATATCACTCCATACCGAAAACACACCATCTGTAATGACCTAAAAAAAGACTCCCAAGTGCCTGAACTATTGTTTTCATCTTTTTTTGTTGTTAAGATTTATTTACCTAAGTAATCGCTACACCTAACATGGGGCTTGAACTGACGACCCTGAGATCAAGAGTTGCACTCTCTACTGACTGAACCGACCAGATGCCCCATTCTTTATATGTGTGTGTGTGTGTGTGTGTGTGTGTAGAGAGAGAAAGAGCATGCGTGGGGAGAGGAGCAGAGAGAGAATCAAGTAAGTGTCACACCGCCAAAGGGCCTGATCCCAGGACCCTGAGATCACTACCTGAGCCAAAACCGAGAGCCAGACATGCAACCAACTGGGCCACCCAAGTCCCCTCCCACCCCCGCCTTTTTTTTAAAGTAGGCTTCATGCTCAGCATGGGGCTTGAACTCACAACCCTGAGATGAAGACCTGAGCTGAGATCATGAGTCAGACGGTTAACTGACTGAGCACCCAGGCGCCCCCCCATCTTTATCCCATTGAATTTACACATCAGAGACCGCAACATTTTAAAGCTCTGAGATACCTACACACACACACACACACACACACACACACACACACACACGCATTCAAATGGAAACTTTCAAAGTTCTATAAATAAAGTGAGAACTTTTACTCATTAGGTACAATCATGAAATCATAAACCACAGTCGTTCCTCCACCCTCCAAGTCCTAAGTCCAAAAGCATTGCTTGCTAGAACCGTCACCTGCACTATTTTTTTTTTTCTTCTTACATCAAAATGGATTTCATGTGCTGCCCGATTATTAAAATTGTCTGTCAGGGGCGGCTGGCTCAGTTGTTTAAGCATCCGACTTCGGCTCAGGTCATGATCTCACAGTTAGTGAGTTCGAGCCCCGTGTCAGGCTCTGTGCTGACAGCTCAGAGCCTGGAGCCTGCTTCTGATTTTGTGTGTGTGTGTGTGTGTGTGTGTGTGTGTGTGTGTGTCTCTCTCTCTCTGTTCCTCCCCATCTCACCCTCTGTCCCTCTCAAAAATAAAGATTAAAAACAATTATTTTTAAAAATTATCTGTCTGGTACAAATCCGATATTTCGTCACGAGACATTGCCGAACTCATATAAATTGTCACAAGGATGAACACAAACCTCCTGACTTCCAGAAGCTATATGGCACGCAGACTCTTTCACTGGCTGCGGTGGTCCCTCCTACCTTCTCAGGTGAAGGTACCGTAAAGCCCTCTGTTGACACAGTCCTACATGATCAAACACACAGTTCACCTTCCTTAGTCCAAAGGTCTTTTTCAACAGGTGTGAAGAGCTGCTCGTAAGCAAGTTCTAGGAAATCCGCCCAGACTGCCAATCGGAAGCTCACGGCCAGTTCTACTAGACCTACAGACAGCAGCTGTCTGCCACAGGTAGGAAGGGAAATGCATGTAAAACGTTCCCTTTGTTCCTTGGAAAAGCTTAAACCGGCAATGTTCATGAAATCAGACCTGCAAAGTAAAACCAAAGTAGGTATTTTTCCATAGATTGTTCTTGGTGGTTTCTCTGAGCCCCCGAATGTTCTGCTTCCATTCTATTTGAATAGAACACATATGCCCAGGTCCAGTAAAGAGGCCACCCACAGGCATTTAAAAATGAAGTCACAAGCAGACATTTACCAGACCATCCAAGTTGGGAGTGGGGAAGAAAAGTTTGCCCACCATATGCAAGTCATTATATTCTGTCATTGTTAAATAAGGCTGATAATGTACAATATGGCAACCTAGCATATGGAGAAAGCTCACAATTGGAGTTTAAAACTGTCTTTAAAAGTTTGATCATAACATACACATTTTATTAAAACTTGGACAAGTTTCCATCCTGATCTCTGAGACGGATATGTGTCAAGTTTAATAGCTAAAAATTTTCCTGCGCATAATCAGTCACCGGTAACATTTTTTTACCATACAAGGCACTTGCTCAAAAGTTCCCATCTCCTTTGATCTAGAGCAATCCTGTAAGATAAGGAGGCAAGTAATACCATCCCTTCTTCAAAAGTGAGGTTCCTAGGGGTTCCATTTTCCATCACCAACAAACGATTTCCTGGATAGGATTAAAAAAAATACTATCGGTGTTAGTGAGGATGTGGAGAAACTAGGGAGGATGTAAAATGGTACCCCCATTTAGAAAACGGTTTGGAAGTTTCTTTTTTTTTTTTTCTTTTTTTTTTTTCAACGTTTATTTATTTTTGGGACAGAGAGAGACAGAGCATGAACGGGGGAGGGGCAGAGAGAGAGGGAGACACAGAATCGGAAACAGGCTCCAGGCTCTGAGCCATCAGCCCAGAGCCTGACGCGGGGCTCGAACTCACGGACCGCGAGATCGTGACCTGGCTGAAGTCGGACGCTTCACCGACTGCGCCACCCAGGCGCCCCGGTTTGGAAGTTTCTTAAAAAGCTAAACACGATCTTGGGGCACACCTGGGTGGCTCAGTCAGTTAAGCGTCTGACATTGGGTCAGGTCACGATCTCGCAGTTTCTGAGCGTGAGACCCGCGTTAGGCTCTGTGCTGACGGTGTGGAGCCTGCTTCAGATTCTCATCTGCCTCTCTCTCTCTCTCTCTCTCTCTCTCTCTCTCTCTCTCGTCTCAAAAATAAATAAAACTTAAAAAAGAAAAACTAACCACAATCTTACCCCAGGTTTCAACAATTCACCCTGGAGATCTACCTCCTTGAAAGAAAGGTTTCAAAAGTCGTGCGTGCAAATATTTGTAGCAGCATTTTTAATGGCCAAATACTAGAAATCATTCAAATGACTATCAACTGGTATAGAGACAAATAAAATGTAATAAATCCATGCAATGGAACTCTTCAGTAATAAAAAAAACAAAACAGCAAGCCACTGACAGAATAATCAATAAGGACGGATCTCAGAAACATTATGCTAAGTGAAAAAAGCCACACACAAAACAGTTCATAGTGTAGGGTTTCATTTATATGGCATTTCTGGAAAAGGCAAATCCGTGGACACAGAAAGCAAAGGAAAAGCTGCCCGGAGCGAAGTGTGGGAGGGACACTGACCACGAATGTGGAAAAAGGGAGCCGGGGGGTCATGGAACAATTAGAAAGCTGGATCGTGTGGATAACCTTGCAGCTGTATAGATACACCACAGCTCCTTCAAATGTGGACATGTCCTTGGCGAATTTTATTGTCTGCAATTAAATCTTGGTGATTTCAAATCATTAGGAAAAGTTAATTTCCAAACCTATATACTTCCCAATTGTACACGCACATTCTTAAGCATTCAAAAATGGGAAAAACCCAATCGCGTCTCTATAATTGGGCCACAAGAGACCAAGAAACATACACACACATCACACACATGCACACACACACACACACACACACACACACACACACACCCATAAAGATTCAGGGTAAGGGCTGAGTAAAAACTCCGAAGATTTGTGTTGAATTCCAGCCCCTGCTCTCTACTAATGTCAACAAGGGGGCTAAGTGGCCACGCTGGAGACTTGCCCAAATCAAAGAGAAGACTGGGGTAGAGTGTATCGTTGTCTCATGGTGCTCAGGTATTAGCCCCTCACCCTGGAAGATAATTCTTAATCTCCCGCCTATTGCCGACCTGGAGTGCCTCCTCCCTGGGCAAGGAATTTTATCCAGCTTTTCCACCCTGACCATGGCCATGCGAAGTCACCTGAAATTGTTACCTCCTGGCCCTTGACGCACACACAGTTTGCTGATCCCTACTTTAAGCTAACGAAGATAAAATCGCCAGCACAGATTTCAACCTACTGTCACCCTTTTCAAAACTACCGCATTTCTCTTCTGGTTTTGAAAATGATTTTCTCTTCTGAACTCTGAAAACACTTAAGTTTAAAAATAAGGTAGGGAAACAACCCTAAAAAGAGATAATGATGATGGGCTTTAAATACCATGCTGTGTGGCATGTTCTAATTACAGATTCACAGAAAAGAGAACATTCTTTACCCAAACACACAACTGAGCCTTAGACCCAGAACACAGCACCACACCCACTTTTCTCTTGTAAGTGCTTACTTGGACTGTGTCAAGTGCTACACTTCAGGATTCTCTAAGAACCTACACCATAAAATCACAATGTGTTTGGAAATTTGGTATTTTTTTAAAGACAAAGGGGACAAATAATTTTGTAACGGCTACATTAATATGGCTATTTAAATCTGTAGTTAAATGCAGAAGCCAAAGGAAAGTTCTGTTCTCTTGCCTGCAATGATTTTTTTCTTTTGAATGAGAGGAACATGAGTAGGGGAGGGGCGGGGGTGGGTGGGGGAGAGAGAATCTTAAGCAGGCTCCACACCCAGCACAGTCACTGACGAGGGGCTTGATCCCACAACCCCGGGATCATGACCTGAGCCAAAAACCAAGAGTCGGATGCTTGACCGACTGAGCCACCTGGGTGCCCCTCTAACCTGGCATCTTCTAAGGTGTCTAATGTCGAAGTTGGGGGCAGGGCAGGGGCCAGGGGACCCTGCTCCTGACGATACTGAATTCCAGAAACTGGATGTAGATAACATATCATAGTATCAAGGACTTAAATGGCACTTTTTCTCCATTTTTTTTTTAATTTTTTTTTAATGTTTATTTATTTTTGAGACAGAGAGAGACAGAGCATGAGCAGGGAAGGGGCAGAGAGAGAGGGAGACACAGAATGTGAAGCAGGCTCCAGGCTCTGAGCTGTCAGCACAGAGCCCGACGCGGGGCTCGAACTCACAGACTGTGAGATCATGACCTGAGCTGAAGTCGGACGCTCAACCGACCGAGCCACCCAGGCGCCCCTTCTCCATTTTTTTTAAATGGAGATATATTTGACATGTGACATTAGCGTCAGGTGTATGGGATTCAATATTTGCATATATTATGAAATGATAAACACAGTAAGTCTAGTTAATGTCCATCGGCATACATGGTTGCAATTTTTTTGTATGATGAGAACTGGGAAAATCTCCTTTCTTAGGAACTTTCAAATATACAATACAGTATTATTAACTATGGTCGCCATGCTGTACGCTACATTCCTAGGACTTAACTCTAACTAGAAGTTTGTACCTTTTGACCTCCTTTACCTACTTCTCCCATATCCCTCCACTGCCCCCCACAAACCATTGAACTGCCCTCTGTATCTATGTTGTTTTTTGGGGGCGTGGGGTAGGGGTTAGATTCCACATATGAATGAAATCCCTCCTGTTTTACAGTCAATGGTTCTTCCACTGGAAGTAGAAACAACTCTTCAACATATATATATATATTTTAAATCCTTCTATTCCAATCCACCTTAAAAGACACATGGCTTTTATAACAGACCAAATGCTAATGCGAGCTCCTCAACTCGGCACTCACGACATTTTGGTCGAGGTAATTACTTCTAGGGGGTGAGGGGACTGTCTTAGCTGGAAACCACCAAGCCAGAGTCATACAAAGTTCTGGAGCCACAGCCAAATTAGAGTTTTTAAAAACCACTCATCGTCCGTGACCTAATTGAAAGCAGACTCCATTGTCTACATTCTAAGAATTTCCACCACCTCCCAGAGTAGGATCAGCCCCAGATACAGCAGACCTGGGACAGATTTAATTTCTGGTGACATTAGAGCAGGTGCGTACAGAAGGGAGGGGACGGTGAGAGCCTGCCAAGTGCCGGACAGACATAAGGAAAGAGGTCCAGGAGGCAGACGGCTTGATGATGGGGTTAGAGGGACACTCTCCTTTTCCTCCCTCCGTCCAGTCTGTTTTGTTTTTCATGTGAATTACAGCTGACTTTTGACGCTTGTACACAGATGCTTGAACTGTACAGACAAAAACCTGTCCTCTGTGCTCACAAACCCCAGCACAAAACTTGCCAGAAAGCTTGGAGACGGTGCAGACAGGAATGAAGAGAGGAGCAAAAGCCCGTGTACAAAACGAGTGTGGGAAACGCGGCACGGACACAGCAGAGGGGGCAGAGCCCGCAGATTAGAAACACACGGGGAAGGTGAAGTCTACACTGCCTCCCCTCCAGAGGTGGCCCAGGAGGGGGCCTGGAAATGCGGTGGAGAGGCCGGGGAGACCACGGTGTCCTAGCATCCCCGCAGTGGCGGGCGGTCTCCCCACGCCCTGGCCACACAGCACGCACAGTGTGGGGCCCACGGGGCTGAGTGATCTCGGGCTCATTGCCTCCCCTCGTGACCGCAGGGGCTCGGACCTGAGGCTGGCAATCATTTCTGAACAACCGTACCAGATTCCGAAGAGGCTTGCCGCAACCAGGCTCTAAGCGGAACCCGGGTGGCATTAGGCTCATGTCCCAAAGGACGCAGATTTCAACCAGGGGCCGAGGCCAGTGCTCCATCCTGCACTGGCTGCTGAGGAGGGCCAGGGAATCAAGGGGGGGGGGGGGGCTCAAGAGAGAAACGGTAAGCATACAGCCCGTGATGATGGAAACGTGTGGCTTGAGGACCCCAAGTCTGTCCCGCTTTACCGCTGGCTGTGGAATGGCGATGCCTTTGGTTTTCCATACAGGCAACCCCGACAACCATCGTATGCCCACCAGAGCTGATGGGCCACTGGATTCCAGAGGAAAACGTGTTGCTGACGTTCTGCTTCAGACTCAGAGACACTATCCACCCCCGTCCCCCTGAACCCTGAGATTTTGCCACAAGGGTTAAGTAACTCCACAGACAGGCCGACCCAACTCCTTGAGGATATTGCTGAAGTACTGTACATTTTTATAAGAAATGTATGCCAGCTATGTGCATGTACATTGTATTTGTAACTTTCGGCTACATCATCCACGTCATTATTAACATCATTTCCTGGCCTCACCTATGGGCCTAAGACCCATAGGTAGACATGCAGTGTCTCAAACAACTCAAGCACATCTTTAACAGCATGGCTGCAAAGAGAGGAACGTGTGCATTCATGATGCAAAGTTCACAGACAATCCGTCCCATGTCTTTAGATAGGATCCCATGCCCCCACCTGCCAAGAATCATGAGGCACTCCCATTTTTTCCTGTTGTCCTGCCCAG
Source organism: Herpailurus yagouaroundi (assembly GCF_014898765.1). NCBI lineage: Eukaryota > Metazoa > Chordata > Mammalia > Carnivora > Felidae > Herpailurus > Herpailurus yagouaroundi. The sequence continues at coordinate 13,135,165 of NW_024412377.1, forward strand.
AGGGTCAAACTCTGTTACCACCATCGGCTACCTGGACGGCAGCTTCCTTGCAGAGGATCACATGAAAAGTACACAAATGACAGGAGGGAAAAAGCAGGGAAAAAGAAGAAAACCGTCCAGAAAAAAACTAACCTTTGCTCACTCTTCCCCAGATACAGGTACAAAGGCTCATTGGTATCCCCCACTCTCGATTCAAAGTCAAAACCGAACAAATGGTGCTGAAGAGCAAGATGCCTCAATGATGAACATGTGATGCTATCAAGAGTTCATTCCACGGTTACAGGGCTCCGACCTTGCCAACCAATTCAGCCCTGATTTTATATTCTATTTTTGTCTACCTTCTTTACAATTCCTTAAGATGGCTTTTTTAAAAAATTAAATTTAATTTTTTTTAATGTTTTTATTTATTTTTGAGACAGAGCATGAGCAGGGGAGGGGCAGAGACAGAGGGAGACACAGAATCTAAAGCAGGCTCCAGGCTCCGAGCTGTCAGCACAGAGCTCGACGCAGGGCTCAAATTCACGGACTGTGAGATCATGACCTGAGCTGAAGTCAGACACCCAACCGACTGAGCCACCCAGGTGCCCAGATTTAATAAAAAAAAATTAATATTTTTGAGAGAGAGAGAGAGAGAGAGAGAGAGACAGAGTGTGAGTGAAGGAGGGGCAGAGAGAGACAGGGAGACACAGAATCCCAAGCAGGCTCCAGGATCCGAGCCGTCAGCACAGAGCCTGACACGGAGCTCAACCTCACGAACAGTGAGATCATGAACTGAGCCGAAGTCGGACGCTTACCCAACTGAGCCACCCAGGTGCCTCAAGATTTTATTTTTTAAGCAATCTCTCATATGCAACACGTGGACAGAATTCATGACCCTGAGGATTAAGAGTTGCACGCTCTAGTGACTGAGCCAGCCAGGCACCCCCTTAAAATGGCTTTTCGGTTGCTCTTTTAAACTACAGTGACTCGAAACTATCTCAGAAACCATTTAAATCTGAGGGTAATGAGACATCTCGAAGTTGCTGAGCTAATCTCAAACACTGAGAATCCAAGGAACAAAAATCAAACTAGTCCATCCGTTAGTTAATCGTTTATCACACAGCCAACACACGTTTAAGAGAAAACAAACCAGTGCTAAGCAATCAGTTAGTACACCTGAAATTTATTCATCTATGTATAAGTCACTTAATCCATAAGGCCATCCATCCATCCACCCACCCACAAGTCCATTCATCCTATAAACATCTTTTGAGGCCCCTGTTATGTACCAGGCACTATGAAAGGTTCAGCAGAAACAAAATCGCTGCTGCCCCCGAGAGCTTACAACATATCCAAGAGAAAGTTTTCCTTTTCTAATACCTTCCCCATCGACTCTCTTCCAAAGGAAATCATAATTACAAGGAGACCAAGACAAGAGAGACAAAGGAGCCAATGGAAGAAAGGACGCGTAGATTTTATAAAATGCAGAAAACTGTTCTGGTGCTAAGAACTCTCAAACACTACTGAGAAATCCTCCCTAAGGGACTTAAAATTGAGTTCCATTCTTCCTTCCAGTGGAAACAGTTGGAGGTACAGAACAGAAGGGGTAATAAGAGACCATCACAAGACGCTTGTACTCTTCATGGAATAGAATACCAGACATCCTTTACCACTTATTCCCTAGAGTTTATGGCCCTTTCCTAATCTTGACCAGAATAATTAAAAAAAAAACAAACAAAAACCTACAGATAAAAACTGATAGGATCATCTTAATGAAATCCTGTCCTGGCTGCTATCTATTTTTAGGGGGAAGAAAACCCCTCCAACTTACTTGGAACAGGACTTTGTCAGCATTTCCTAAAAACAAATAAATCAAGAACACAGTAGGAAATAAATAAACTTAAAACAGCTATCTCTCACTTCTGCGGCACACACAGTGATTCCTTTGCAGAATTTTATTAAATTTCAAAAAGTTATTTTTCATACAATCATACTTCCTGAATTAAGAGGTGCTTAAAAAAAGAATCTAATCGGGGCACCTGGGTGGCTCGGTCGGTTAAGCGTCCGACTTCAGCTCGGGTCATGATCTCGCGGTTCATGGGTTCGAGCCCCGCATCGGGCTCTGTGCTGACAGTTCAGAGCCTGGAGCCTGCTTCGGATTCTGTGTCTCCCTCTCTTTCTGCCCCTCCCCCACTTATGCTCGCGCTGGTTTACAAGCGTGCACGCTCTCGCTCCCTCTCTCTCAAAAATAAACATTAAAAATTTAAAAATAATTTTTTTTAATGTTTATTTATTTCTGAGACAGAGAGAGACAGAGCATGAATGGGAGAGAGTCAGGGAAAAGGAGACACAGAATTGGAAGCAGGCTCCAGGCTCTGAAACTGTCAGCACAGAGCCCGACACGGGGCTCGAACTCACCGACTGTGAAATCCTGACCTGAGCCGAAGTCGGATGCTTAATTAACCGACTGAGCCCCCCAGGCGCCCCCCCCCCAAAATTTATTTTAAATAATCTCAATCAATCAAAAAGGCAGATTATATATTGGCAAGAATTCAGAGAAACTAGAACCCACATACACTGTTGGTCAAAAGGCATAACGGCACAATTGTTCTGGAAAACAGACTGGCAGTTCCTCCAAAGGGTAAACATAATGCTTCCGTATGACCCAAGAATCCCACTCTGAGGCATATTACCAAGCGAAATGAAAATATACGTGCACACATCAAAACCTGTATACGAGTGTCCACAGCGGCCTTATTCACGACAGCCCCAAAGTGGAAATAACCCTCATAGCCCATCAACTGATGAATAGATTTTTCGATGTGTGCCCCATCCATTCAATGGAAGATCGTTCAGTGATGCAAAGGATCACATTACAACGTGGATGAGGCCCGAAAACATCGTGGCAAGGGGAAGAAGCCACAAGGGACCACACGTTGCCTGATTCCATTTCCGTGAAATGTCCCGAAGATAAATCCATGGACGTCGGAAGCAGACGGCTGGCTGCCTAAGGTTGGGTGAAGGTAGCGACTGGGATTGGGGAGGGATAGTAATACATGTGGGGGTTTGGGGGGTTTGTTTTATTTTTGTGGGTGGTGAAAACCTTCTGGAATCAGCAGTGACGGTTGTGCAAGTATTCGTATATGCTAGTATTAATATATACTAACATACTTGTATGAGTAATTAGTGAATATGCTAAAAACCACTGAATTGTGTACTTCAGAAGGTGGATTTTAGGAAATGGGAATTACGTTGCAAATCAAAGAGGAGAGGAAGAAAGGCCAACCAGAAATCCAGGCGGAATCACTTCTGACTTCATTCCCTCCCTGGATCCAACTACCCCACGGCCATCTCCACCCCCGGCCTCCCTCACCCCATACATACGTCAAGAAAGCCTTTTTGGTTTACAACTGCTTTTCATTGAGTAGCTTTCACAGAGAGGTATCAGTTGCCATCTTTGTAAATACATGAATGTCATGACTTTCGGGAGACATCCAGAAGGCAATTCACTCAACAAGAAACTTACGCAGATGACCACAACCTGTTTTTATATGCTTTCCCCAGAACATCAAAACCATAGTTATTTCAGTGCTTTGACTGTTTGATGTAGGACAGGATTTAGGTCATGAGTATGAACAGAAGGCAGGAATGGGTTGGTTTTACTTGCTGTTGAATCTCCAGCACCTGGAACAGGGCTGGACATCCTCAGGGAGGATGAAGAATTAAGTAATTCACTCTCAATCGAAAACCCTACCCGAGTGCTCTGCTCAATGCCCAGCAAATGCACGCGCCATCTGCTAGAACAGTGCTGTTCACAGAGATGATGGACCACAGAGGGTTTCAGTACAAAGTCTGAGAAACCCTACTGGACGCTCCCTAGAAGGTGTGGACTCAGACGTGAATTAGCTGAGGGACCATCCAGCTTGTCTGTTACACAGGGCACGAGAGGACACGAGATGGCGTTGACATGGCTTACGGAAACTCTCCAAAGCCATGGGGCTCTTTGACCCATTGTGGCAGCACCTACATCTGGGGCCTTGCAGGCACCTTCGGGTCACATCTAGGATGGCTTTCAGCCATCATATTGCTTTCACAACTGGCTTTGGAAAGCCTTGCTAGAGAATCTAAGAACGTGCAGGCCTAGTTTAACCATGTAAACCAACCTTTTCTCCAAAATTACAACTTTGGATGCTTTTCGGTTGCAAAAGACTTAAAAATAACTTATCAAGGGGTGCCTGGGTGACTCAGCTGGTTAAGCGTCCAGCTTCGGTCTAGGTCATGACCTCACCGTTCCTGAATTCAAGCCCCGCATCGGGCTCTGTGCTGACAGCTCAGAGCCTGGAGCCTGCTTCAGATTCTGTGTCTCCCTCTCTCTCTCTGCCCCTCCCTCATGTATGTTCTCTCTCTCTTAAAAATAAACATTAAAATTTTTTTTTAATTAGAAGAGAATAAAAATAACTTAGCAACACAAACTACACCCACCAGGAGAGTGACGGGGGTGGGGGCTGAAGAGGACAGAAACATTTTTAAATCACGTAAGTGCCTGTATTTGTTCTACTTGCTATATACTGAGACTTTCTCTAAATAAAATTATTTCTCTCCTATACCAAAGGCATTTTCATTTCTCTCCATATTCAATATCTTCTTGGGTTCCACAGAGATCTGGGAAACAGAAGGACACTTATTAAGAAAGGTAGCATGGGGTGCCTAGGTGGCTCAGTCGGTTAAGAATCTGACTCTTGATTTCAGCTCAGGTCATGATCTCAGGGTTGTGAGATTGAGCCCTGGTTCAGGCTCTGCTCTGGGCGGGAAGCATGCTTGAGATTCTCTCTCCCTCTCTCTCTCTCTCTCTCTCTCAACAACAACAACAAGGCAGCATGTCTAACAACCCAACGGCAATGCCACTGGTAATTCAGGACAAGTTAAAGGAGATGCTCTTCCAAGGACGTGGGCCTGTGCACCTGACCGTGAGGACCAGTGAGGCATGAGGACACCAGGGCACCTACAGTGTGACAAGCCAGACAAGTTGTGGAATGGAAAGGGATGTGTGGTTTTAACTGTTGTTTTAAATCACTTTCTGGGACGCCTCATTGACTCAGCTGGTTAAGAGTCCAACTTCAGCTCAGGTCATGATCCCATGGTCCGTGGGTTCAGGCCCCGCCTTGGGCTCTGTGCTGACAGCTCAGAGCCTGGAGCCTGCTTCGGAATCCGAGTCTGCCTCTCTGCCCCTCCGCTGCTCGCGTTCTATGCCCCCTTCAATGGCCTTGACAGTTTTGGGGAGTGCATGTCAGGTATTTTGTAGAATATTCCTTGGTTGGGGGTTTTTCTCGTGGTTGGGCTGGAGTTCGGTGGTTTCCAACAATGGTTCAATCCAGGGGGGTCCAACTGCTTCAATGGGAATCCTGGCTTTCCTGCATCTTGGCCACGTGGCTTGCAACAAATTAAACCTCTGTGGCTTTCCATTTTCTCCTCGATAGAAGAGGAACCCAGCTCCCAGGTCACTGTGGGGATTAAACCAGTTAACCTGACAATGAAGGTGAGCACGTAACCAGAAATTCCCCATGAAAAGAAGGGGCCACCCTCTGAGTGAGCAACAATGATGGGGGGCCAGAGTCACAGTCCTAAGATTACTTCCAGAAGCTTGCAGTCCAAGGGGGACAAAGTTTAAATAGAAACCTTAAGCTTGATGCCATAAGGACTCATCCGGGGATGTATACACGGAACCTGCACTTGGGGTAGGGGGGTGTTGACAAAGGAAGCAGGCCTCCCGTGGGCGAAGAACTGGACGGACTCCCCTAAGGCAGGTGCAAACCAAGGTGAAAGGGCAATTTTCCGCAAATCAGCCAAGCGCCAGTGTAGGCTAAGACAATGCAAAGTGGCTTACCCGCTCTACTTAATCTCCGTCCAGAAACTATTAACAGCCCCACACAACTGAACAAAGAAGGCATTCACCTTTGTCCGGCCCAAGAAAAAATAAAATCTCAGACTCTCCCGAGCAAAGCTCTAGAAACCGCAAAGGACTAAAACTACCTCCCCACTTACCAATAAAATGTAGGCCAAGTAACATTGTTTCACAAATGCAACAGACTTTCTTCCAACTATGTTCTTACAAAAACAAGAAACAAAACAATACAGCAGCCAAGTCATTTTGAGGTATCAACTTTTAATCCCCCCCTCCGTTCAAAAGACTCTCCAAAACTTGGAAATTCTCAAGACGTCCTTGAGCAGAATCAACAGGCCTACAGAAGTGGGGGGGCGGGGCATGCCCTGCAGTTAAGACCCCCCACTGGGGTAGATGAGACTAAGCCAGGCCAGGGTGGGCTAAAGTTTGAGGCCGGCCAGACAAATCTGGCCCAGTCCCATCGGGGCAGGTAACACAAAGCCCTGGGTCCTGAAGCTAAAGGAACGTTCCTCTCTGTTTCTCCTGGCTTCTCGTCAGCTTTATCCCTGACTCCTGGATGCCAGGCCCTGTCTGGTCCAGAATGAAGGCCCTATGCCCCCCTTTCCACACCCAGGCAGCCACAACCGACCAGCGGGAAAAAGAGGCTCATCCCAGCAAAGGAGAGGTTTCCCAGCAAGAGACCAGAAGACACCTCCTAGGGATGGAGTCCAGCAGCGCCCCCACCCCCCACTCCAGCCTTCTAGAACCATTCCAGCCGCAATTCAGGCACTCCTCCCCCAACCACCTCACCCAGTAAAAAGCCTGACTCATGGCCGGAAGCAAGGTCATGCATGCAATAAAACCCCTCAATGGTGAACCCCAGGCACAGGGGCTCCTCTTATAAAACAGAGCAGGACGGGAAGGAGGTTTAAGCAGGGCCGGCAGGAGGTCAGCTGAGGCAGGATGCTGCTCCCAAGATCAACTGCACACCATGCCCTGGCCCCCAGTCCCCCTGGCCTGGCTGCCCTTCTTAGAAGAATGGAGCCCATCCTCCACTCCACCGGCTCACAAAGGAAGGGAACCACAGGCAGAGAGAAAGCCCACGAATCAGGTGCCACAAACACCAGTGGCCAAGCCAACTTCCAATAAACCCTTGTGAGACAGAAAACCGTGCAGAAGGGAGGCTCTCACCTCTGACTTTACAGCAGAATCAAACACCCGTGGAGCTCGTAAACCTGGACAGTGCCCAGGGACCAGCTCCAGATGTGCACAGCTGGCGTCTTCGGAGGCCCCACCATTGGGGCTTCTGGGCCCGGGGGGGGGGGTGAGGAAGTGCCCCTTTGCCGGGCTAGTCCTCAGCAGGATAGGTGGTCACCCAAAGGAACGAGGGCTCCTTTCCTCCCCTCCCCCCTCCCAAATTCACCACTTCGGTGACTCTCAAACCTGGTCTGGCTCCGAGGGAACGCTTGGGGCTCTCTTTGGAACCCCATGCAAAACAAAACATCAGCTTAAGAGCACTGGGTTCAAAACCACCAATCCAAGATAGCTACTCCTAGCAGGGAAACCATTAGGTCTAAGCAAAACCAGGAAGGAAGAGTGGGAGAGAGAGAGAGAGAGGAAGGAAATAAGGAGGTTAGTTAACATACATACCCTGTCCACACATGGAATGCATCGCTCCTGAATAATTTGCTACACGATGCTGGCATGCACCCCCCCGCCCCCCGGCCCCGCAGTACTCATTTACTCAATAATTAACGTCCGCTGCGATCCAAGTGTTTGTTTTGAAATTAGCTGAAAGTCATTTTTCAAAACATGTCATTTAAGAGCTATTTTAGAAGTCCCCACAAAACTGCACCTATAACACAGCCGGCTGGCTAAACATCACCTAAAAAAAACGTCCTCTATTAGCATTTACTTAGGGACTCCGCGATACCGCCACAAATACTCCTCTATCATCATACCCAAGACATAATGCAAAACGCCTCCCCCGGGGCATGAAACCAGCTTCCCTGGATAAATCCCATTAAATCAGTGTTTAAGCCCACAGCTCAGCTTTTCAAGTGGCAACGGGTCCCCCCTACAGGCTTCCACAGAATGCCCACGCGCTGTCCTCCCCTGCTAATGACACCAGGCAAACTGGAAGGCATCTTAAATGGTACCATCCAAACTCCCTTGTTCCCCATACAGATGCCACAGAGGTTGGTCCACAGACACTGGAAATCTAGAGAAGCGACCACTTACCTCCAAGGCCCCAAATTACAGGCAATACAGAGTGCCAGCTGTTGCTGGGGCCACCCTGCCATGGGCTACGAGCTCTAGCAATTTGGAAGGGCAAACACAAATGGGTTCAAACCTCTTCCCTCGACAGAAAAAGCTCCCGAGGAGGTTTGTTGAAAAATCCCAGCCGGAGGGGCGCCCGGGGGGCTCAGTCGGTTAAACATCTGACTCTGGATTTCGGCTCAGGTCACGGTCTCACAGTTGGTGACGTCGAGCCCCACGTCGGGCTCTGCGCTGACCGCAAGGAGCCCGCCTGGGATTCTCTCTCCCTCTTTCTCTGCCCCTCCCCTGCGCACACGGTCTTTGTCGAAACTAACAAACAGAAAAAATTAAGGAAAAAAAAAAACAAAAACAAATCCCAGCGGATCACAGAAAAGTAGCCCGGACAAAACCGCCTAGGTGGCTGACACAGTAGTCAGAACCATCTCACAGGCATCCCCCAAATGCTATCCGATATCTCAAGAGGGTCACTAAAACTCTGCAGACCCCACTAATCTCAAGAACTCCTTGAGCTCTCTTTGTGCCAAAGAGATGACCTCCCAGTATGCGTGTCCTGTGGCTGTCATCGATTACAGGCTGGGAGAGAAACAGGCAAGGGACCCCTGGAGCTGCTGAGCAAAGTCACAAAGGAAGCGGCGGGGCCCTCCCTGGGGGGACAGTACGAGCAGTCATCACAAGCAGCTGAAAGGGCTCCAGGGAAAAAACTTTGAGGAGGTCCGGCTGCTCGGCGGGTCTCTAGGAGCCTGTCTTGCGTCCTGGTAAGCGCATCTTCAGACCGATGTCCCCAACGCAAAAGATGCAAGCCACGTGTGCAAGTTTACATTTTCTAGCAACCCCGTTGTTGTTTTTTTTTTTCATTAAAAACGGACACATAAGATTGCCTTCCGCAGTGTTATTTAACCCCATAGATACAAATAGTGTCACCTCAACTTGTAATCCGTACAAACAATGTATTAAGAAGATAGTTTACATTCTTTTTTCCATACTAATTCTCAAACTCTAGTGGGTATTTGTTTTTTTTTAGTGTTTATTTTTTGAGAGAGAGAGACAGACAGACAGACAGACAGAATCCGAAGCAGGCTTCAGGCTCTGACCTGTCAGCACAGAGCCCAACTTGAGGCTCAGACTCATGAACAGTGAGATCACGACCTGAGCTGAAGTTGGATGCTTAACTGACTGAGCCACCCAGGCGCCCCACAAACTCTAGTGGGTATTCTATCTAAAAATTGTCTTTTAATGTTTGTTTTTGAGAGAGAGAGAGAGAGAGAGAGTGTGTGAGTGGGTGAGGGGCAGAAAGGGAGGGAGAAAGAGAACCTGAAGCGGACTCCGGGTGAGGCGGGGCCTGAACCCGTGAACCGGGAGATCATGACCTGAGCCAAAGTCGGACGCTCAATGGCCTGAGCCACCCAGGCACCCGTCTAGCGGGTATTTTACACTCAATGCGCATCTCAGTTCGGAACAGCCACACTCCCACTGCCCACTGGCCGACTGTACCTAGAAGCTAAGGAACTGGACGATGCAGTTCTAGACTCTAGACCTGTCATTTTGTGAGCCAAGATACCGGCATATGTAGAAAGACATGAATGCAAGGTCTTCTGTTTGTTTGCTTCCTCCCGTTTTAGGGAGCATACGGACACACGTTCCCCAGCGACAACCAGCAAGGGTATGTATGAATCATTCGTCGTATCGCCTGCCCACCCCCCACCCCGCCCCGAACCTACCTTAGCACAACACTACCTGGAGACATGGGCGGAACAGTCTTTTTCTCTCTACTTCTGAAATAAGGAGGTAATACGATCGCTCTAAGAATGTAGTCTATATGCCCAGTGTATAAGATGATTTATTTTTTTTTAATTTTTTTTTTCAACGTTTTTTATTTATTTTTGGGACAGAGAGAGACAGAGCATGAACGGGGGAGGGGCAGAGAGAGAGGGAGACACAGAATCGGAAACAGGCTCCAGGCTCTGAGCCATCAGCCCAGAGCCCGACGCGGGGCTCGAACTCCCGGACCGCGAGATCGTGACCTGGCTGAAGTCGGACGCTTAACCGACTGCGCCACCCAGGCGCCCCGATGATTTAAAAGTTCTAGAGAACTTGGTACACAAATTGCCCTGTGAATTTTTTCTTTTTTTTTTTTTTTTAACCAAAGGGAAGAAGAAAAACATATCTGTTTACCCAAATCCAAAACTCACAGCGATTTCAACAGCAACGCTTTCTAAATTCTTGAACTCTTAAATGCACATGTCAGCTCATTATCGGAGTTACTATGGGGCTTAGAGTTAAAACAAATAAAGCTAGACGATTAATTACGCATCAAGCAGTAGGAAGGATGTGCTTTCACCCAAAACTGCCCTCGCCTCCTTCCACGACCAGATTTTTTGAACAGGAGAGCAAAAAGACGACAGAGTCTTGCCGGTGTAATGAGGACAGGGTAAGGCAAATGCGCGAATTGGGGTTTCCAGGAGCTATAGGTTAGCAACCGTAAAAACGACCCTGGAGCCTGGCGTGTAGGGATGTGAAGACAGACAGACTGCAGAAAAACTTGTAAATTCGCCCCAACACCCAGCAGGGAGGTGAGCAGCTCCGAGAGGCAAGTTAGCCTTTCCAAACGTGGGGACAAGGCCCAGCAGGCCATCTGTTCTCCCCGGGGGGGCCGGCGGCCCAGGCCCCCACGCCAGGCCCCACACCCAGCCCTGACACTTTACAATCTATGTGCCACCAGGAAGCCGGAGTGACCCTTTTAAACACACATCCCTTCCCTGCTGAAATGCCTTTTTCATTTGGACCCAATCCCTCCTGAGGGGCCCCTGCCTCCCCCTCCGGCCTCCTCTGGACTCTTCTCAGATCTCAACCAGGCTGAGCTCACTCGCGCCCAGCCTGTCCCGAGTGCCTCCTGCCTGCTCCCTGCTTCGCCACCAATACCGAGGCACCTTGCGGCCTGCCATCGACACTGCCCACTCCGGAAGGGCCTGGCCCACCTCTCCAGCCCAGCCACATCTGCTGCCTGTGCTTCTGTCCAGTACAGGCACAGCCCAGAGGGAGATGCTGTGGGTTCGGTTCCAGACCACCGCAATAAAGCAAGTCAAGTGAATTTTTTTGGTTTCCCAGTGCATATAAAAGTTTACACTATAGTGTATGTACTCTATTAAGTGTGGAACACCATTATGTCTAAAACAAAAAAGCAATGTATGTAACTTGACTTAAAAATACTTTATTGCTGGGGCGCCTGGCTGGCTCAGTCCGTAAAGCATGCGACTCTTGATCTCAGGGTCATGGAAAGCCCCACACTGGGCATTGGAGCCGAAGAAAGAAAGAAAGACAGAAAGGAAGGAAGGAAGAAAAAAGAAAAAGAAAGAAAGAAAGATGGAGGAAGGAAGAAAGGAAGGAAGGAAGGAAGAAATAAAGAAAAATGAAAAAGAAAGAAAGAAAAGAAGGAAGAAAGAAAGAAAAGAAAAACACTTGATTGCTAAAAAAAAAAAAAAACAAACAAACACTAATCATCATCTGAGATTACAGCCCAGTCATAATCACCGGTCACCAATCACTATAACGAATGCAGTAGTATTGAAAAAGTTTGAAATACTTGGAGAATTACCAAAACGTGACCCAGAGACAGAGAATGAGCAAATACTGTTAGAAAAAATGGTGCCAACAGATTTGCTCGACACGAGGTTGCCAAAGACCTCCAACTGGTAAAAAATGAAGTGCCTGCAAAGTGCAATAAAGCGAGGTATGCTCATATGTAAGTAAGAAACTTGCACGATGCCAGGCCTCCCTGTTCCCTGGGAGGCCACAACCCCCTGTGCTAGGAAGGGCCAAGGCCAGAAGGAAGGGCTTCTGACAAAGATCCAAGGACACTCCAAGGACTTCAACGTGAACGGAGTTGATGCTTTGCCAGAGAGTGTATACCTTTTCCCAGCCCTGCCCCATCAACAATGACCTTGACCTTTTTGTGTCCAACTCCCTTCCCTAAGATTACCTCTATAGCATGTAAATAGGTAGGAAGACTCCTAGTTCAGATTTTGGGGTTCACATTGTGGAACACAATATTACAAGTGATAGCTCTACTCTAAAAACACTTATCCTGGATTATACACGGAAACCTCCTGTCTTCTAGAATCTCTAACAAGGAGCATTCAGGGGCTACTTATCTCGGAACCCACATACCCGATCATGCCCCCTGTCCAGCCCTCCCATGCCACTCTGTCCACCCCGCCCCCAAGGCTGGCCAGACTCATTCTCTAGACAGAGGGAAGGACACCAGAAATTCCCACCACCGTCCCAACCCCCAGCACTTTGGCTCCTTGGCAGCTTCTAGAGCCAAACCATCATGAAGCCATATTTCCCACCTTTAAAACGACTGATCTGAGAAGCTGTTTGCTTTTTCAGCCCTGGCTAAGGAACGCGAGAGAATTTTCCACATTTGTGACCCGCTGTTCTATTTCTCTCATGAACCTGAGGCACATTCTCATCTTTTAGCAAACTCACTTCACCTGAAGAACCAGCAGCACCCAGAATCCCAAATGCACGGATTCATTCTACACACACTGACTCAGCCCCGTTGGCTGACAAGGCACTGTGCGAGGGCCAAGAAGAACACAGAACTCCATGGCGAGGCATCCTCAGAATCCAGCAGACCGGACTCCAGTACCCCACGTGGCCACATCAGCCTGGAGAATGACAGCAACAGCAGACACACGGACCGTGGGCAGGTGCCAAACATTTCGCACACGCTCGCTTATTTCTAACGCCCCAGCAACTAACACTGCCCCCATCTAACAGAAGTGAGGAAGCAGGCGCAGAGCAAAGAACTTGCCCAAAGCTCCAGAGCTAACAGGTGGCGCAACAGGTGGGGTTTTTCTCTCCTCTTTTTAAAAAAGAGGGCTATTCATGTATAATTTATATACCATAAAGTCACTGACCCTCGGGCAAGTGCATCCTCTTAACTCCACCTAATTCTGCCTCGCCTGGCACGTTTATTCTCTGCTCTACAGTTCCCTACGTCACAAAACGCAAATGATAAATTCAGACCCGCAGGAGAGCTAAGAGATTAAATAAGGGAACGGATATTAGGAAAATAGCCCAGTCCAGTGCCCCTGGCTTCCAGAATGGTTCAACAGCCTGAAAATGAACAAGAGCTAGTCTCCTCTCAAAGACTTTAATCTAATCAGAGACCAGACCAGTAGCTACAGAAAACAGGCGTCACAAAAGGCAGAGGGACAAAGGACACGAGAGGTGCTGATGAAAACACAAAAGGGAACGGTGTGTTTAAACGGGAGGGAAGATCTGTGAGTCTGGAGCTGAAGCATTTGCAACCCAGAGCCTGGGATGAGAACACGGAGTTGAGTGTCGCACTGAATCACGAACTACGTGAGAACAGACCAGAACCTCCAGTAGCGGAGTCCTACGTTTCTGGCCCCGATAGAATCACGTCGGCGGCGGAGTGTGGCCTGATTCCCTCTTTCCAGGGATGGGTAGGGCCGTCTTTAAGCAAACCGCACACAGCTTGGCTTCCCAACCTTCTGAAGGAAACACTTCCAGGAATGAACGTAGGATACGCAACATAACCCACATCTGTCTGCTCTCATTCTGCGAAGCTTACCGTTGTCTTCGGAGGATAAATCATCTTCCCACTGACCTTGAAACCCTCTTCTCCCAAACCGCGGCTGCCCTTGGAGCCGGAGTCTCCCTGCTCTCGACAGGAGACAGGAAAGGAAGGCAACAGAGGAATGTTCTCCCGCCCTGAGGCCAGCAGCTCCGGGCAGTCAGAGCCCAGAGCTGCCTCCTTGACAGCCAATCTTCCCGGGCTGTGGGAATGACCCGAATGCCAGGGCAAACAGGCCCATTCCAGATCCGCTGACGGACAAGCGTCACGAAGCCAGAAAGTTCTGCTTCTAGGGTCTGCCAAAGCAGAAGACAGTGTCACTTCAGAAGGAACCCACTTTCAGCTCTATTTTACGGCTCCCAGGACACCACCTGACGATCTCTCATTTGCTTTAAAGAATGAGCTCCCTGGGGCGCCTGGGTGGCTTGGTCGGTTAAGCGTCCGACTTCGGCTCAGGTCATGATCTCACGGTCCGTGAGTTGAGCCCCGCGTCGGGCTCTGGGCTGACAGCTCAGAGCCTGGAGCCTGCTTCGGATTCTGTGTCTCCCTCTCTCTCTGCCCCTCCCCTGTTCACGCTCTATCTCTGTCTCAAAAATAAATAGACGTTAAAAAAAAATTTTTTTTTTAAGTAAAAATAAAAATAAAAAAGAATGAGCTGCAGGTGGAACTAAGAAATTTAATTCCTGACTTCCAAGATGCCCATTGGCCACAAACCGTCCTGTGCGTTGACCCACACGCAGACAACGCGTGGGTCCGGGGCGAGAGCTGTGGGGAGAGTCGAGAACAGCTTGCGAGCAAAGGGATATCCGAGGAGGGAGAACGATCCCACAGTTGTGGAGTCCGATTTCCTGTTCCAAATGAAGACAGAAAGTGCCCAGAGATCAGGACGGACACGCCCTCGATCTCAGTCCCTGTCAGAAGCAACAGAAATCCCCCGTATTTGGCATTTGCACAGAAGTGACAATGTGTCTCACACACCGGGGCTGGATCCCGTATCCGTTACAGGCCCTAAAGGCACCTGTTCCCTGACCCTCCAGCTGCTGCCTGTCGTTAAGGCCACTAACAGGCTTCTAGTGCCCCACGGGGCACTAGGGGAAGAGTCTGGAGCGGTCCTTCCCCAAGCCCCTCCGCGCTACAAACTAGAAGGAGACGCCAGCAGGTCACTCCTGGGACTAAAGGAATGTGCATCCTTTACTTCCGGAATGGTCCAACCTCAGCAGCATCGCCATCTGGGGCCAGGTCATTCTTTGTTGTGGAGGCTTGTCCCTGCGCATGGCAGGACGCTCAGCGGCATCCCTGGCCTCTACTCACTGCGGAACCCCAGCCACGGGGTTATAGTTGGGATAAGCCAAAACAAATCTGCAAACGTCACCAAATGTCCCCTGCAGAGTGAAGACACCTACAGTGAGAGCCACTGGTCTAAAGAGTGTTAATGGCCCACTGACATCCCACCTAGAGGAAGTTTTAAATCGCGAACCACCAAGGCCTGGAAGACACAAGCCAGCCTGGCCAAAACCTTACCATCATCTCTCCACCCTTCCTCCTCCCCGACCCCCGTCCTGAAGGGTCTCTGCCAGCACTGGATGGAAAGCTGACGTTGGGCAACCTCATCACCTGTACCCAAGAGGTGCCAGAATGCTGTGGATCCTGTCGGTCTCTTCACAGGGGCGTCTCCTGACCGCCCCCCTTCCTGTCGATCCCCGTGGCCACTGGGCAGAAGCAGAGAAATCCCATCGACCTTCAAGAACCCGGGAGTTCGGATTGCCCCTCGACAAAGGTGACTTCCTCCATTTCCGTTTTTCCGTTTGCTTGCCTCTTTGTGACTTGACTTAGGAAGTGGTGGAGCCCGGACTGGAAACAGAGGTCAGGGCCAGAGCACATGCTCTTGTAGTTAGACTCTGCTGCCTCTCAAGTGCGAGACAGAGAACAAGGCTGCAAAGGACACAGAAGAGTAGAGCTCGCAGGAAGCACAACAAGGACTGGAAAAACCAAGGACAAAGTATCAACTGCCAGAGCGAGGACCAAACCAACCAGCACTGATCCCTCGATCGGTTGACAGATCGCCGGTGAGAGCATTTTCATCTATTGTGCTCTATTGAAAAAAGAAAGACCACAGGACAATTTCAGCCATCCCTAGACAAGGTCCAAGGGCCCCCACCACATCCCAAAGGATTACACAGGTAATATCGAAAGGCTTTTCATGTAACAACATTTACAGAAGGAGATAGCTTCTCCCTCTTTAAAAACAAAAAACAAAAAAAACCCCACTATCCATAGACTAGAAAACTTCAGTGTGGGTAAAGGCAAAGTATACTTAAGTTTTGGGGCTTTTCTTTTCTTCTTCTTCTTTTTTTTTTTATTGTTTATTTTTGAGAGAGAAGGAGAGCACGGGGGAGGGGCGGAGAGAGAGGGAAACAGAGGATCTGACGCAGGTTCCAGGCTCTGAGCTGTCAGCACGGAGCCCGACATGGGGCTTGAACCCATGAACTGTGAGATCATGACCTGAGCCAAAGTCAGATGCTTAACCAACTGAGCCATCCAGGCTCCCCTAAGGCTTGGTTTTTTGTTTTTGTTTGTTTGTTTGTTTGTTTTAATGTTTATTTCTTACTGAGAGACAGAAACAGCACATGAGCAGAGGAGGGGCAGAGAGAGAGAGAGAGAGACAGGGAGACACAGAATCTGAAACAGGCTCCAGGCTCCAAGGGGTCAGCAGAGAGCCCGACATGGGGCTTGAACTCACAAACTGAGATCATGATCTGAGCCGAAGTCAGACGCTCAACCGACTGAGCCACCCAGGCGCCCCAAGGCATGGTTTTTAACACTACTATGGTAAAATTATGGGAGATAATGCTTTGGTATTTCCATGTGTGAGTTGCTGAGAGGGAAGGGAATGCGTACAGCATGTCCACGTGACTTCCTTTTTCTGAGCTTTATTCCTTAAAAAATGTCATATAAAAACTCATCTTTACCCTGGTTATAAAAAGAGCAAAAAACTGGTGAATCACTTAAAACTAAAGCAAAAAAGTCACTTCTGAATGTTCTCTTACGTGGCTGTAAGCGGAAAATCCGAATCTTCCTATCTCTTGGCACACATTTAAGACAAAGGATGAAATCAATATAAAACCGGGTATTCGTGCGTGTTAAATCACACACACAAGCAATCCAAATTGACCACTGGGAGATGAGCCTCAGGCTCCTGTGAATTAAACTACAATTAGGTTTTCTGAACATGCTTTGGCCTCTGGCTTGTGAGCTATGGATAAAGCATTTAAAATAAAAACTTATTTTTTAGTTAAGGGGCACCTGGATGGCTCAGTCGGTTAAGCATCCGACTGTGGCTCAGGACACAATCTCGCAGTCCATGGGTTCGAGCCCCGCCTCGGGCTCTGTGCTGACAGCTCAGAGCCTGGAGCCTGCTTCAGATTCTGTGTCTCCCTCTCCCTCTGCCTCTCCCCCACTCACGCTCTGTCTCAGTCTCAAAATACACATAAAAAATAAAATAGACATTAAAATAAAATACGTGAACATTTAAAAAAATTTTTAAAAAATAAGGTTATTAAACAACTGAAAATAGAGGCCCAAAGTAGGAACCGTGTTAAAGCCACCAGGATACTGTACTTAAGAACACAATACATCCATTCCAGTCTCTGTAAATGGAGCCTCTTGACGGATGGAAATCAACATATAGAAATATATACATTATGTACGTGAGATGTATCATTGGAGACAGTTTTATACCATATTTTTATACACTTCTATATAAAGTCCGAGCCAACACTGGAGTATTATTCAGCCATAAAATGGAATTAAGCACTCATCTATGTTATCAAGCGGATGAAACTAAAAAACATACCAAGTGAAAGAAGTCAGACACAGAAGGTCACATACTGTACAATTTCATGTACAGGAAATATCCAGAATGGGTAACTCCATGGATCATCGGTGGTTGCCAGGGGCTGGGGGAGGGGGTGAATGGGGAGTAACCGTTCGGGGGTTATTTGGGAGTTTAATTAGGTCATACGGGTGAAACTCTGATCCTTCTATGTAGAGACACCGGAGCGTTTTCTCTTCCCTCCATGTGAGGACACAATCAGAAGACAGTCCCCTCTGCAAGACAGGGAAGGAGTCCTCGCGAGAAACTGAATCTGCCAGCACCTTGATCTTGGACTTCTGGCCTCCAGGACTGTGAGAAATAAATGCCTCTTTAAGTCCCACCCCCCAACCAAGTCTGGGGGGTTCTATTATGGTAGCCCAAGCTAAAACTATGGAGTTGTTTTTTTTTTAGCTTTATTGAGAGGGAGAGAGAGAGAGAGAGAGAGAGAGAGAGAGAGAGAGAGAGAATGAATTCCAAGCAGGCTCTGCACTGTCAGCACGGAGCCTGACACGGAGCTCAAACTCACAAACTAGGAGATCATGACCTGAGCTGAAACCAAGAGCCAGAAGTTCAACCAACTGAGCCATCCAGGTGCCCCTAAGACTACAGAGTTATGATCAAACCCATTTTATAAATGGGAGGCATGAGGCACTGAAGAGGAACGCAGGTCGCCAAGGCCATCCACCTGGCCAACAGGAGGACGGCATTCAAAGCCTGCTTCCACAACCTTCCCCTCCCTCTAAGGGACACTCCATTCTTGCTGAATGAACACCAAGTGACCAAGAGAAGTAGGACAGGACCCTCGAACGGCATCCAACCTTCCATACCTCACATCCTTGCCAAAAAAAAAAAAGAGTAAAGTTTTAAAATTGTATAATAAAACTTTTTCCCCTTTAAAAGACAAGATTATCCAGCCTCCCTGGATTAGCCAAGTAAAACATAAAGAAGGAGCCAACAACACTGAATAAAATGGGGATCCATTCTAGAAATGCAGAAATTTAACCTAGATACCACCCTTACAAAAACGGTTTTACAACACAGTAAATATATTTTTGGAAGCCAGCTAACACTAACCCAAAGGCAAAGAGTCATTCCATTCCTTCCTTCTGCTCCAAAGTTAAGCCGCGTCACTTCTTCACCATGTAGTATGAGCCCCAGTCAAGTTTCGTTTGGCTCACTCAGTAAAAACCAACCTGCATTCATTACTTGTCAACGTTTTACAAATTGGGACAATTCACAGAAATCTATATATCTGGTCTCTTTCAAAACTAGAAAGAAGGCCTGGGGGCGCCTGGGTGGCTCAGTCAGTTGAGCAACTAATTCTTGGTTTTGGCTCAGATCATGATCCCCGGCTCGTGGGATCCAGCCCTGCGTCAGCCTCCATGCTGAGTGTGAGCCTGCTTGGAAAGGTCTGGCAACACCGAGTCTTTTTATTTTTTTATTACTATTTTTTTAACGTTTACTTATTTTTGAGAAAGAGGGAGAGACAGAGTGCAAGTGGGGGTGGGGCAGGGAGAGAGGGAGACACCATCCAAAGCAGGCTCCGGGCTCTGAGCTATCAGTACAGAGCCCGACGCGGGGCTGGAACTCACAAGAGCTGTGAGATCATGACCTGAGCTGAAGTCAGACGCTTTAACCGACGGAGCTACCCACGCGCCCCTATGGATTATTTTTGAGAGCTCGCAAGCAAGGGAGGGGCAGAGAGAGAGAGAACAGAGGATCGTGGGCTCTGTGCTGACAGCAAAGAGCCCGATGTGGGGTTCAAACTCACGAACCTCGAGACCGTGACCTAAGCCAAAGTCAGACGCTCAACCAACTGACCACCCAGGTGCCCCAACACCGAGTCTTAAATTCTCCCAGGCTCACGAGTACCGGTTAACCACAATCCTCGCCACTCCCCACGAGCACAACCTGGCTCGTTTCACTCATCTCCTCACCTGCTGATCCCTACGGGCCAGTGTCTGCAACTCTTTCAGACAGCCAGCCACACAGTCTGGGCCTCAATATGGGTTGTTTAAAAAATGCATTATTTTGGGGCGCCTGGGTGGCACAGTCGGTTAAGCGTCCGACTTCAGCCAGGTCACGATCTCGCGGTCCATAAGTTCGAGCCCCGCGTCGGGCTCTGGGCTGACGGCTCAGAGCCTGGAGCCTGTTTCCGATTCTGTGTCTCCCTCTCTCTCTGCCCCTCCCCTGTTCATGCTCTGTCTCTCTCTGTCTCAAAAATAAATAAATGTTAAAAAAATTTTTTAAAAAATGCATTATTTTGTGTCGAATGCCTCCATTCAAAGGAAGCTTGTGAAGGGAAGTGTCTCAACGATTTAATGGGTTTGTGCAGCAGTGCTCTTTAATTAAAGCTGGCTCAAATCAGAATGGAAAACGTGTGTTTTTAGGCCAGTCTTGGACGTAACCTATTGAATCATATCTTAATTCTGACCAAATGACAGAATAAAGCCCTTTTTTAAAAGCACAAATGTTAGCCACCCAAGTAAGTGCTCTATTTATAGCTGCCAGGGATTAAGGCTTCCAACGTCTTTTACCGCCATCCTGCCCCAGCATCAGCACACACACACACACACACACCCACACACACACACCCGTGTCGCTGCCTCAATATTGAATTTCAGCCGCCAGCAAGTCAGACTTTTTCCATTAGTTGGTTTGGGATGATTCCTGAGCTATAGGCACGCTTCCTGGCCAGCTGCCCACAGAACGCCTGAACGCAAAATTCTGTTTATTTCTCAAAAAAAAAAAAAAAACCCCAAAAAAAACCCTGATCCTATCTTCTCTCTGGTTTTCATCAAGTTCAAGCAAAAAGGAGCCTACATTTCTCACCGTGCTTCCGCCAGAACTCGTTGCTTTTCCCCCAGTTATAAAACCATTTTCACACTCAGAATTGAAAGGTGTTAAAAACAAAAAAGGTACACACCGCTATCGATATAATATGCTCTTAGAACTCTGGCTAATTTAAAACGCCCGAACCCTGAGTGACCATCGAGTCTTCTTTGACTGTAGCAATAAGGCAGGGAGGTGTACATGTGGTAACTCTGGAAGGCATCCAGGCCTTTGTGCCATGAACCGCTTGGGAACATTTCAAACTGTGATTTTCGCTCCTCCTTGCACGGCCACTTGGAACTCAAGACGGAACGATTAGCTGCAAGTTTCAGCCCTGGTATCAGAGTGTCTTCTCCACAGGTCTGCGAAGGAAGTTATTTTTTAA
Source organism: Herpailurus yagouaroundi (assembly GCF_014898765.1). Taxonomy (NCBI): domain Eukaryota; kingdom Metazoa; phylum Chordata; class Mammalia; order Carnivora; family Felidae; genus Herpailurus; species Herpailurus yagouaroundi. Next base: position 13,155,998 of record NW_024412377.1, read on the forward strand.
GGAACTGCACGTGCAGGGTGAATACTCCAGCTGAAGGAGGAAAAGGAGACCGGTCATCCCTGAGACCCCAGGACAGCAGCAGGTCAGAGACCGGGGAGGAGGGGTGGGAGAGGGGAAGGCAGGGGTTACGCACAGAAGCGAGACCAGCCCTGGGCAGTCGTCAGTGGCCGAAGCAGGTGTGTGATGTGGGGGTTGGGCGTGGCCGCGGGGACCACAAGATCTGGAATCAGAACGAGAGAGACAAAGCAGAAGGATGATACCTGTATTTAAGTTCAAAAATGAGGCTGGCAAAAAGAAAAAAAAAAAAAATCAGAGCTCCAAGTTCAACAGGCAAAGCAAAGCCCTGACCTACGTTGGGGGAGGTGGGGGAGGCCGCGGGGACACAGCCGCTGAGGAGGCGTGAGAACCGAGGAGAGGCAAGAGACACGGCGGAAGGAATAACCTCCATAATGCGGGTTACTCGCTGTAGTTCAACGTTGAAGGCTCTTTTATCATTCCGGTTAAGGCAAGAAACGATATACCTCACTCCACGCGCCTGGGCTCCTCCCAGGAAGCAGGCACCTGGGAACACGGACTTGGGCAATAAAGAAGGTCAGAAAAGACAAGGGCGCATGAACAACTTCTGTGTGCTCCTGACAGAGCGACCAAGACCTTGACATTCCAGCGTGAGCGTGGCCAGGCTGAGAAAGCTCACCCTGAGACAGTCCCCTCCAGTGATCCCACCCCGCTGGCCACACGGCCTCTCGGAAGGATTCTAACCTGAGACAACCTTCCCAAGGAAGCTTCGTCAGCTGCTGGAGTTCCCAATGAGGCCCGCAGTGCCCGCTCACGAGGGAACCTAAGATCCGTCGTCAGTAGATCGATGGTACCAGAGAGTGGTCAGCAAAACCACCACAACATCTCGGGACTCTCTCCTCACTGGGACCGGCGATATCTGAAGAAGTCTACGTGGCCCGTGTTAACCCTGCAGACCCGTTATTTCTGCCAAGTCACTGCTTTCATCTTATTTGTGAATACTGACTTTGTAGCTCAGATAGGTCCTGTATTTGAGAGAGTCCCAGACAAAACACATCCTCAAGTAGATCCCCGAACCATGAAAATAACCTTGAGATACAGTCGCTGCCTAGTGGGGGATCATACGGCAGCAGGAGAAGTAGAAACATTTGATAAACCCACAGCCAGTCTTCCGGACCGGTGATCCACCTGGGCTGGAGAGCAGTGCTAAACTCCTGAGACGCGAACTTGGAAGCAATGAACACAGTCTCTGCAGCTGGACAAGACGACGCAGAATCCCACGCACCAGCTGCGTGCCCCGACTGATTGCTTAACCTCTCGAAGCAACAGGTTGTCCAACCCTAGACGGGATCAACGATAGTTCCTAACAAGGGAAAGACTCAATGAGATGATGCGTATGAAGGGATGAGCACAGCCAATAGCACCAAATAGGCATCTCATAAATGTCCTATTATGGTTATTAGTTTTAGAGGTTCACAGCTTCTGGATAAACCCAAGGGACCTTTTAAAAATAAATTTGTTTTAACCACTGATAAAAATAAACAAATGTTTAAAAAAATTTGAGAGAGAGAGAGAGAGAGAGAGAGAGAGAGAGACAGTATGAGTGGGGGAGGGGTAGAGACAGAGGATGACACAGAATCCGAAGCAGGTTCCAGGCTCTGAGCCGTCAGCCCAACGCGGGGCTCGAGTTCGTGAACCATGAGACTGTGACCTGAGTCGAAGTCAGACATTTAACTGACTGAGCCACCCAGGCGCCCCAACCCAAGGTACCTGCATCAGTCAATCAGCTGTACTTCCCAGGGATCCTCTGGTGAACACCCCTCCCCGCTGGCCTCATGGTCTCAGTGAGTCAGGGGTAGGAATCCCACTTACAGCCAGATGCCAACTTGAGCTATCTCAGCCTCACAGCAGGCCAGGTCCATCAGTACAACTGAATCATACTGAATTCCATCAACATGGATCTTTAACAAGCAGTGATCTCTAGGACAATCCCTCATCGTACTCAAGTTTCTTATCAGTAATCTGAACTAACCGAGCGGGTGAGTCAGTACTTGGCACAGATCCCCTATCAGCTGAATGGCTTAGTCCCCTGAGTAGTAGGTCGAAGGCTTGGCAAGGAGGTCATCGCTGAAGCCTCGTTACCAACCTACCCAGCCCAGATTCCCATCATGAACCAGGTCCAGAGTCGTTAATCCCAATCAGGCTCAGCTCGTGCCCAACAAATGATCCACTTAGTAAATGAACTCTGTGCCAAAAGATAGTGGTACGGACTCTTGCTGTGACAATTTAACTCTCCTATTTGGAGTCCTTTCCCGATCGACAGACAGAAACCTGCAGGACCCTAACGTTCATGTACAAAGAGGTCTCGTTTATGGCACCTTCCACGTTAAAAAGCAACAAAGTCAACAGCAAATCAGATTATTTCCCTGTTTGGTCTTCCCGCTAGTGGGGGAGAAAAGGTGAGGAAGAACATGGGAAGAACTCCTACCACTTTAAATGTTTTACAATTTTGGGGCGCCTGGGTGGCTCGGTCGGTTAAGCGGCCGACTTCGGCCCAGGTCATGATCTCACAGTCCGTGAGTTCGAGCCCCGCGTCGGGCTCTGTGCTGACAGCTCAGAGCCTGGAGCCTGTTTCAGATTCTGCGTCTCCCTCTCTCTCTGACCCTCCCCCATTCATGCTCTGTCTCTCTCGGTCTCAAAAATAAAGAAAGTTAAAAAAATAAATTAATTAATTTAAAAAAATAATAAAAATAAATAAATATTTTACAATTTTATATGCCACATCATACCTCAGTAGAACTGAAATAAAAGAATAAAATAAAAGAATAAAATAAAATTTTTAAAAAGCCTTCACTTGTAAAGCACAGATTAAATCCAGGAACTTTAAAGATGAACCCAACTTACTTTTCCTCCTGCCCAAAGGTTTGGTGAGAACAAGAAGGGTGTGAACTTAGTATTCTTCCATTTATTTTGCAGTTTGGTCTGCTGTTTCTACCGCCCTCCCCAAGCATTCAGTGATTCATTGCTGTGGCTTGTGAGGCAACGACGTGCTAGATGAAAATTAAGCCGAAAGAAAAATCATACACTTACTCATCAGCATAGGGAGAGGCAGAAAAGGAAGGACGGCGTGGAGTTTGTCGGTAAAGGTTCGCTCACCCCTTACAAGACGCTGCCTCAAGCACGATCAGGGTCCGTGACCCAAGTGCTCAGAAATGAATGAAAATAATCACATGGTGGCAGAGAGAGGACCGGAGGGCAGAGCTCTAGTTCTGGCCCCTTCCAGCCTTCTTCCGTGTCAAATCTACACATCAGTCTCCTGGTGCTTGGTGATGGAATTGGTCGTACTGTCTCTTCCTTTGCCTTTGAGGACAAACGGAAGCCCATAGCTAAAAAGGCCTGGGAAAAAATAACTTTACAGCCCACTGTATAAATACACAGACATACAATATATTTTTCATGGATGCCACAGAAATTAATTTCAGAATGAACAGAATTTTAAATCTAGATATATAATGTAACTAAGCCATAATAAACAGAATTTGGATATTGTAATTAAAAAATCAGATGACGGCAACACGGATACTCATTCACACATACTCCTAAAACACGTTACAGAAAATTATGTTAGCGGTCATCATTTTCCTTAAAAAACAGAAAACTAAAATACAAAAGGTACAATCTTACAGAATCGAGTCAGTCTTCTGCATCAGGGTGTCTCAGCCTTGATACTACGGACAATGGAACTGAATCAGTCTGCGTTGTGGGGGGCTGTACTGTGCATCCCAGGAAGTTCAGCGGTAACCCTCACCTCCACCCACTAAATGCCAATAGTGCCCGCCCAACGTCAGCGGTAACGACCCAAAACGTCCGCAGACGTTGCTAAGTGTCCCCAGAGAGGCAAGATTGTCCAGTTGAGAACCACCGTTCTATATAAAATTCAAATCCCATCCATTACGATCTACCAAACCCCGAGCAACATTCAGACTACACGCTTTAGGACAAAGAATATATCTGCTGATATATAACCACGCCAGCACTTTTTTTCTTCATGCTGACACTTTTCTCTTTAAACTATAAAATCTGTGTTCATTAGGAATGGCCAACACTAGCAGCCGACGTAGCGCCACGTTCACCGAATTACAGCTTTGCAAGGTTCACTTAAATGTAAACCATTCGTTCATCATCAAGTAAAACTCTCAGATCAGTAGAAGGGTCAGTTTCCAAAATGGTTTCTTAAAATCTCATCACTTGCTGTGAACCCAAAACTGCTCTAAAAAGAAAAGTCTTTATAAAAAAAGATTTATCCCTAAACTTAAATGAAATGGCCCTTTCATCCATCCCTGCTGAGGGAGTTGTGAAAGGTCCAGATGCCGAAGTATGGCCAGAGAGCTGAGGGCCACTCACAGCAGCGAGGCAGACAGAAGCCATCAGCAATGCAGATGACAAGCAAGATTCCCAAACTGCGTGCTGCCTCCAAAGCAAACATGCCTTCTCACAACATCACTTCATGGGAATCTGGACTTGATCGCAAACACACAAAAGCCAAGAAAAATGGTTTAGGAAATTCAACGCGACCTTGTTCTTCAGTAGAAATTCTCCCCAGAAATCTACAAATTTTATAGAAACTAGTCTTTGAGGGGCGCCTGGGTGGCTCCGTCGGTTAAGCGCCTGACTTCGGCTCAGGTCATGATCTCACAGTTCGTGAGTTCGAGCCCCGCGTCGGGCTCTGTGCTGATGGCTCAGAGCCCGGAGCCTGCTTCGGATTCTGTGTCTCCCTCTCTCTCTGCCCCTCCCCTGCTCATGCTCTGTCTCTCTCAAGAATAAACATTAAAAAAATTTTTTTCAATAAAAACAAAGAAACTAGTCTCTGAATCTTCTCCCCAACAGAACGCCCTGCAATGGCTCTCACTCAGGATGAACGTTCGGTGGCCCATCACAGAAACAATCAGGGTTATGGTTTTATTGTTTGATTATAGGAAAACTTCAATTCCTTGTTCCAGTCACTGGCAAAAAACAGGTAATTCTTCTTGGGCTTGTGTCACCTGACTGGTCTGCTCTCTACGGAGATACGAATATACATTCCTAATGATTTCAACACAGATCCGATCTTCCCCTCCTACACAAACTACTGACATCACCTCCGAATGAATTTGAGCTCCCTAGAGCTAGAGATCTTGGATCCTAATTCCAATTCTACCACTGCCCAGCTCTGCGAACTTGGGCAAATTACTTACCGTCTTCGAGACTCTATCCTTATACGTAAGAGAGAGGAGAACGGTACCAACCGCCTAAGATTATTGGGCAGATTAAATGCATTAGTCCATGTAAAGAATTTAATACAGTGCCAGCCAAGTGATCAAGACAGTTTCACTAGTTCAACTGGATAAAAGAAAACGCAGAAGGCGCAGAGGTTGAAAATACTGCCTCGTGGCTTAGCCATGATGCTGAGTTCCATTTAGTCAAATCGTTACCCAAATCTCACATTATACCAAATCCTAAGTATGTATCGTATTTGGTCTTGGGCAACTATTGACCTGAATTAGAGAACACTGCTAAAACATTTTTTAAGACATTTTTGTCCTAAACTGGGTTGTGATAAAGTCAGGCTGTATCATCTTTTAAAAGGCTTAGTCGGTTTAAACGCCCGACTCTTCATTCCAGCTCAGGTCACGATCTCACGGTCTGTGAGTTTGAGCCCCGCTTGGGGCTCCATGCTAACAGCACAGAGCCCGCTTGGGATTCTCTCTCTCTGCCCCTCTCCAACTTGATCCTAGCTCTCTCTCTCTCTCTCTCAAAAATAAACAAACTTTAAAAATAAATAAGTTCCCAAAATTCTGCTTTCCTTGAGGAAATAGCTACTCAACTTCATCAAACCACCAAAGAAAACCCTCACGGGGCCTCTTGTTCTGAAGACACCCCGTTTCTTTGTTTCAAATGCACGTGCCAACCACAGAGATTCACATTTAGGCATCCGGCGGAGGTTTAACAGCCCACGACGACTTTAAGACACTCAAGTGACACAACCTAAGTTAGATTTCTGACCCTATCATTTGGTATAGCTCTTGGGTAAAGCAACCGTTCTCTGTGACTCATGGTAAAAGGAATCTACTTGATATCACCAAGATAACAGGCAAATAAGCATACAGTTACATTCCCATCAAGAGCCCTCTGAACTCCAGAGATTTTGCAACGTCAGAAGCACATTTTCTTAACATTGCACACAGTCGGTGAAAGGCGGGCCACCCTAGAATGGTTTTCGCCCCCCATTGTCACTTTCGGAACTGCTGGCTCGTGTTTTCATTTTTTTTATGATGGTAAAATACAAGACAATAAAAACTATGTGGTGAAAAGACAGACGCACAAATTACCCTCCACGGTAAATGCCAAGAGGCCCTGACCTGCTTGCTTCGTCTCCAGAATAAGGTATGGCAGAATCTTGTCCTGATTATACAGCCAGGAGCTCACTGTAGCAGATGCTTTTCTTCTGACGTAGGCTTTGAAAAAAACAGGAGATTCCAACTTTACTCATATTTCGTTATTTATATTCCATCAATAGTTACAGGAAAGATGCGCTGGCCTTCTCAAAGAGAATCTTAAGTGACCACGGTTTTAGAGCGTAAAATACAGTAGCCCAACAGATCTGTCCAAGGGCAGGAAGGAAACCATTATAGCCGAAAGGCGAGGTCACCAAGAGAAACATCCCAAAGGTCAGTGGTTCTCAAGACCCAAAACGTTCAATGCTAGAATTTATAGTATGCCCAGACTTCATATCTTTGAACTTGGCACCGACTTTCAAGAGAATCCCCAAAGAATGAAAATCTTAAGGAAATGCAAGGTCCATGATCAACAAGGTGGTATTTTGAGGACCCCATCCTAGCAAGGCAAGTCACACCTGAAAAGGTGGGGAGGCGGCTTATAACTTTTTATCTTCTCAGAAAACCGTAAGCGGTTCAGAAATACTGCCTACTGGAGACTACTTCTGGACAGCAAACAATTCATCTACTACATGTGGACAAAAACCCCATGCAGCACGGCTTTGGTAAGAGACTTCATTTCCCACATCAGCAGCTGTGACTGCCTCGGTCTAGAACCAAGAGGCTAAATCTAACACACACGTGTGTGCATATATGTATACACGTGGAACGCGTGTCCACGTACGTGTTACATATATGTGCGTGCATGGGACCTCACATGCACACGGGTGCACACACACATAGATTTCCTACCTATATACTAAGCAAAAAAAAAAAAAAAAATCTCTTAGGCTTGTAAGTACAGCTTACCTGCTTGTTGGTGAAACACTAGCCCTACGCTACGCACATTCTTGGTGGGAAAAAAACAAGGGCAAGTGGATATTTTTCATAAAAAAACAGGAGCTGTAAAGAAAATCTGTGTATGGAGAAATTCTTTGCTCTCCAGCTGGGTGGTGAGAATACAGGGCATCTCCCTAAGACTCAGGAAGTACTCTCAGCTCCTATTTTAATTACAAAAGAGGTAGCAAGATCTGGGATTGGGGTGAGGCAGGCAGGGCAAAGGGGGTGGGGGGGGGCTGGCTGGCAGGGGACTGGCAGGAAGTGAAGACAGCTCAGGCAGACAGTTCAGGGAGCTGGGGACAACCCAGTGCCTGGCGAGCAGGTGGCCCCTCATCTGGGGGGCAGGTTAACAAAGTTAAAGAGAGTTCCTTTCCATAGGATGGCTCTTTTTCTTTCCCCGTGTGCCCGAGAAACTCTCTCTGTTTGCAAAGCACAGGACCGGGAGCAAGAAGCAGCAGGAAGAGCGAGCCCCTGCCCAAGAAATAACTGGGGAAAACACTCCCCTTGCTTCCATACTGCGCTCATCTTCACAGAGCATTCTGTCTGCCCAAACAGGCAGGACCCAGGAACACATGAGGGCAAGAATCCGAGGGATGGTTTTCCATCTCTCTGGGCTCTGACGTTCCCGGTGGCATGCATGGCCTCAGGACCTGGGCACACGGCTCCTCACAGAGTGACAAGCCCGCAGGTGGAAACTGCCAGCTGCCCGCCCTAGCTTCTCATCACACCCTTCACCTGGAAGATTCCCTCACTGCCGCCACTCTTGCGTCAGACTCAACTCAGGGCTCGCTAAGGACACTTCCATTGGCCCCGGATGTCTTAGCTTGCATCAAAGAAATCCCCTTTCCATCCGGTCGTGCTGAGATACTGAGGGATGGCAGGAATATCTTGCTGCATTTTTTAACATCCCAAGACGGCTTAGCTCACATCATCAGAAGAACAAAATACGCGTGGGAATGAGCAGATGCAAACCTATACTAAGTTTTTTTTAGTGTTTATTTTTGAGAGAGAGAGAAAGAGACAGAGGGTGAGCAGGGGAGGGTCAGAAAGAGAGGGAGACAGAATCTGAAGCAGACGCCAGGCTCTGAGCTGTCAGCGCAGAGCCCGAGGTGGGGCTGGAACTCACGAACTGGACTGAGCCCCCCAGGCGCCCTGATGCAAACCCGTATTAAATGACAATGGCCTGCACTATAAAAGGTACAGTGTTACTGTCACCTAACACTCAACACTTAGTTCAAAGTCCATGGAAAGATTTCGTGGAGGCAATAAGAATAAGCTTTAATGCAACACACACACATACTATTGTAGGCTAGCTAAATTCCTCTAGTTAGAACAACCAACTGGTAACTTGGGTCAAGGTTAACACACGAGGATACTTACAATACAAAAGGATTGAGAATTAAAAGAAAAATCCATAAGCAATTCCCCAAACCAACGGCCAACGGCTCTCCAGGCAATGTAAAGCCGGGTCCCTTGTGTGCACTTTGACCTTCAGTGAACATCAGCACCCACACAGGGATTTTCTGAGGGCCTGATGTAAATCAGCAGCCCAGCTTGTAATTCACTGAGAACATCTCTCCTCCACTGCAGCTCAGAGGAGAGCCTGACAGTGGGCCCAGTAATCTAGTATGTGATAACCTCCTTTATGAGAAACGCACGTCATGAAGATTCTAATTAGAAGCCACAAAATCCCTATCATGAATACATCATGACAGGGTATCTCTGCAGAGCTTGCTGTATGGAAGATGCACTGACACCTCTCATGAAACTTTTGCTGCCAAAGAATCTAAGTAAAGACGTGCAACCTCTTTGATCACACATCTCCATTCCCAGGAAATATTATCCTCAAGAAATAGACAAGGGTACATGATCTAGGTATAAGAACGTTCATGTGCGGTTTTCTAGAAAAGCATGAACCTAAAATAGTGATATAAATGATGATACATGCCCAGGAGGAACAGGCAGGGTCATTCTTAGACCTGTAAACGTAGGTAGGACTCCTACCCTGGGCTGCAGGCTCCTCAGCGTGCCCTGCACATCACAAAGACCAAAAAAAAAAAAAAAAAAAAAAAAAAAAAAAAATGTAGCAAATAAACAGAAGTTCCTCAAAGAATGAATCATGGTTGTTGGTGGAAAATATTATTTTGCATGTACAGTTATGACAGTTATTCGATGTGAACAACTGTTTACCATTAAGAACAGCAAAAGCTTCCGAAAACTCCGAACAGAATTTGGCCGTTTCACTTTAAAAAACTGTGCTCTTAAAATTTTAGAGAAAAATCTCATCAAACAGAAACGAAACGTGACGCATACATACAACAAAACTAAAATTTCAAGAAAATATGTAAAACAGAACATTATGGAAATAAAAACATTCACAAGACCAAGAAGGAAAATATGCAGGCACACATAATCCCCAAACACATTTTTATGCAGATAATTTTGTGGCCAAGATGCATCAAGGTTTAGTTTCATCTGAAAACAGATTTGTAGGGGCGCCTGGGTAGCTCAGTCGGTTAAGTGTCTGACTTCAGCTCAGGTCAGGATCTCGCGGTCCGTGAGTTCGATCCCCGGGTCGGGCTCTGTGCTGGCAGCTCGGAGCCTGGAGCCTGCTTCGGATTCTGTGTCTCCCACCCTCTCTGCCCCTCCCCTGCTCACACTCAGTCTTTCTCAAAAACAAACAAACATTGAAAACAGATTTTTAATGAATTAACATGGTTTCTCTATAACACACAAAGCACGGGAAAGTTTAAGGAATAGTGAAAATTCACAGTACTAATGATAGGATTTATATAATGAAAATATTTAGTGCTTTCTGCAATACCAGTGATCACACGTAACCCTATTACTTTTCTAATCTAAATATCGCTGTATGAGTGAAATAGATAAAAGGGATTAAGAGTACACTGATCTTGATGAGTAGTGAGCAAGGTAGAGTTGGTGATTTATTACACTGCACACCTGAAACTAATAACACTACGTTAATTACACTTCAATTAAAAAAAGAAAAACAAATAGTGCTGTATGAGCTTTGTTGACAATGCCAATTACTACTGTCCTGCCTTACAATGCAGGCCTTTTCCAAACTCAATTAAAAATCTAACAACCACTGTGACTCAAGGAAGGTCTTTTACTTTGGCATTAATGCCAATAAAACATAAATTGTAAACATCTTGACAATAACCATATAGTGATTTTGCTGAAAGACGGACAAGAAAAATAGATTTATGGAAAATATATTACGGACAACATGGTGTATTACTCATGCGAGTATCACTGGCCTATCAACGGAATGGCCAGGCATTTGCAACTGTAATTATTCTCTTCTACCCTTGATATTTTACTTTCAGCAATAAAAAACACAGCTTTACACAAATTGTTTGTGCCCTCGTGACACATGACCTCATGTCAAGGTAGGCAAAGACATTTTATTTACCGGTTGGTAAGCTTGATTTAGAACTTTTTTTTAATTTTTTTTTCAACGTTTTTTTATTTATTTTTGGGACAGAGAGAGACAGAGCATGAACAGGGGAGGGGCAGAAAGAGAGGGAGACACAGAATCGTAAGCAGGCTCCAGGCTCCGAGCCATCAGCCCAGAGCCTGACGCGGGGCTCGAACTCACGGACCGTGAGATCGTGACCTGGCTGAAGTCGGACGCTTAACCGACTGCGCCACCCAGGCGCCCCTGAACTTTTAAATACTTAGATATGTGACAGAGGTCTGCATTTGTACTCTTGCCCCCGGCCCCGAAAAGGACATGTGCAAGTTTTGCGACAATTAAAACTTTTCTCAACTCTTAAACGAAAAACATTATAGATGTGCTTTTATAGAAACATATATAGAGAGGCATGGAAAACAAACATTCCAAAACATTGACAGTAGGACCTGGGGGGGGGGGGGGCACCTGGGTGGCTCAGTCAAGCATCGGACTTTGGCTCAGGTCATGATCTCATGGTTTGTGAGTTCAAGCCCTGCATCGGGCTCGCTGCTTTCAACGCAGAGTCCGCTTCAGGGCCTCTGTGCCCCCCCAATCCCCTGCTCCTCCTCGCCCCCTCTCAAAAATTAAACAAACATTAAAATTAAAAAAATTAAACAAACATTAAAAAAAAGCAGGACTCAGGGACTTTCTGTCTCTTGCTTATAGCATTTTCTAAATTTAGTACGTATCTTTGCTAGATTAAGGAAAGAAGACATTAACAATGATGTGGCAAATTGTACATTACTTTCGACATGGTGATGTCAATTACTGATGATGTAGTAAATCCGTGTTCAGGAAAGTTGTTTAAAGCCTGAACGTTCTTAATTCTAAATATAGTCCCTTAAACGTAATTTAAATATGTATGAAGTTAGTAACACCAAGAATTTATTAACAGTAGCTACACACAAGCATGTGGTATATGGACAGACAAACTTCCCTTAAAGTGAACTTTAACACACAAGTGGACTTCACGAACACGTGCTTTTGGAGAGAAGTCCACTTATCTCCATCATGTATACCATGGTCAGTAGGTACTACTCAAATGTTATTAGTGGACAAAAAAAAAAAGGCATTTAAAAGAATTACAGATTTCTTTTCGGGCCCAGTGTTGGGTAGGAAGCCACGTAAAAAAGTTTACAGTCTATTCCAACATCTCCCAAGTCTTTTACCTTCACGACTCTAAACGACCAACCAGTAGTAAAAATAAGCCTATCCCAAAGTGCAAACATTCAACCTTGCCTACCTTTTCTTTGTAATAACTCACTTAAAAAAAAAAAAATCCACACATAAAATCCTTTTATACAGAGACGATTTTAATCCTGCAGAACGATACTGCAGCGTGGGTGAAGGTATTAAATTTACAGTCCCCCATGTGTCACTCCCTCGCTGTGGCTGGATTTCAACAGACAAGAACTCCAACACCTTTCCCCATAACTGGCAGAGTCAGGTGACAGGAGGTCACGTGATGGGAGACGCCAGATTTAAATTGGGGACTCAAGTTGCATACTTTAGACCTGGTGGACACATTTTCCGAAGCGCTTTAGGCAAGGCTGAGATTCCTGTTTTAATCAAGGAATGCTCTCTAGAAATGTCCGGCCGTGTGGTCAGTGATCACGCCATGGGCGTTAATAAGCTGAAGTAATACACAACCGATATGCAGAAACGCTGGGAAAGTTGCTAGAACCCTGAATTGAAAGACAAGATTCCATCAGAAAACCTCAAAGGCAAACACGGGGATAATGGATAGCTAGAACTGGGGAAACAAATGAGTCCTACCCTTTCTTGTAATAAACACATCTCACAAAGCTAGTTTTCAAAGTGTCTCGTTACATAAATCTTCCTACCATCCTCATGGGGTCAGGGCCGGCCGCTTTAGAAACCACATTTTACAAGGAAACAAGAGTGTATGTCTTCTTTAAGTAAAAAGAAAACCAGATAAAAATTAATGGCATGATGTGACATTTTCCTACTGGGTTTCAAGGTTTCTGGAGTGTGGATTACCTGTTAACCCAAACCCCCATGCAATTTAACTCAAAAATCATTTACGAACCGCCTACTGCCCTTCAAAGAGCCCAGAAACAACGGTACAAGCAGAAGGCAAAGGACACCAACAGGACAGAAAAGAGTGACAGTGAAGAGTACAGAGGTTCTGGAGACAAAGGTCTGTGTTCAAATCCTAACGATCACTTTCTAACTGTGTGACACTCGGCCACTTACTTAACCTCTCTGTGTCTCACTTTCTTCATCTATGGGGACTTCCTCCTTGAGCTGGCAAATCGATTACATGAGTTGCTGAATGCCCAGTACTCAGGAACATGCCTGGCACACAGTAAGCCCTCGATAAACATCAGCCATATTTATTATTGCCCTCAAAGAATTGTAAAATGCTTCACAATCAAGGAAAAAATGTTAGAAGCATCACCCCTCTCACCATAAAAGGATCAGTACTTGGGGGAAAAATAAAGGCAATACAAGGAGAGAATCCTATCCATAAGGACCTCTCAGTGCAAACAAGGTGATAAAACTTATGAGTGCGATATTTAAACTCTTGAGGCTCAGTTTACTCATTTGAAAGGGAGAAAAAGATAGGTAAACCCTCTAGCAAACCAGGGTAAATTCCTAACAAGACCAGGACAGAAAGAGGCAGAGCCAAGTTCAGAGGAAAGAAAGAGAGGTAGGAGGTCACCGTGAACTAGACCAGTCAGGGATGGTTTCAAAAAGGCGCTAGCCAGCCAGGACATCTGATCAGCAGAGAGAGCACAGCACACACAAAGGTGTGGAGAAGGACCTGTAAGAGATCCTCGAGGGTAGAATTCACATGGGGAAAATAATACAGAGTTGCAAGATCAGAAGGCCTGGAAAACCAGACTAAGGAATGTGAGCTTGATTTTATAAGCAATATGGACACGCTTGAGACAGAATTCTGGAAAGGCAAAATCTGCCAGAAGTGTGTGTACAGGTTGGAAGGGAGGAAATTAATAAATGCAATCTAGCACAAGAAACGATCCTGGGGAATAGCGTTAAGGCCAAGATCTCCCTGCCCCACTGCATTCTGGAATTTCATTCACCATCAAGAGCCCCTGACTCTTACTTTCTAAGTTACTGTAACTAATCTCTTCTTGTGCACCTGCCATGTGCCAAGTCTCAAATTCTAATCATCATGCAAGGTTGACACTATTATGCCCACAGAAATAAAGCCCAGGAAGGTCAGAAAACCCAAGATCCCACAGGGGTGAGGGGTGCAGCTGGGCTCCCCAAAGCCACATCTGTTCTACTTTTAAGGTTGAAGTGCTTTTCATTTGGCCCAGAGGGACACTGAGGTGTGGGGAACTATTGCTAAGCTTAATGTAGACTCAGTGTTTGCTCATTCTTGAACGTTCAGTTCCCTGCAGATGATATGAAAATGTTACGTAGCAGTTACTCTGCAAAATTTTGAAACTCATCAAGAAGGCATCCTCACACAAAGAGAGAGGAATAAGAGTGCACTTACAGTGATGAGCGCGGAGCAGTAACACATAGGATTGTTGAATCCTTCTATTGTACCCCTGACACTAATATAACACTGCACATTAATTACACTTCAATAAAAACTAAATTTAAAAAATAGCAAAAAAAACAGGGGTTCCTGGCTGGCTCTTCAAATTGAGTGTCCAACTTCGGCTCAGGTCATGATCTCACAGTAACGGAGTTCAAACCCCGCGTGGGGCTCTGTGCTGACAGCTCAGAGCCTGGAGCCTGCTTCAGATTCTGTGTCTCCTCCTCTCTCTGCCCCTCCCTGACTTGTGCTCGTTCTCAAAAATAAAGAAACGTTAAAAAAAATTTTTTTTTAACTAAAAAAATAAAGTCTCCTATTTCTTAATCAATTTCAATGGAAGGGCACATTCAAGGCGAGTGTCCTTAGAGGTGACCCCACTTAAAGCCAGCAGAGCTAAAAAAGCAAACACCGCCCTCCCTTGCCACCACTCTGATTAAACAGTGGAGGCCCCGCCCATGCTGGTTCGTGCCTGATTTGAGAGGTGAGAACAGCAAGCCACACGATATGGGGAGAACAGCCCCTCCCTGCCAGGCCAGGGAGATCAGGGCTCCCTGCTGGTAACAACTGTCCAGCTTACAGCTGCTCTCAGGGCTCTGCTGTCCCCAACATGGCAGGGGCCAAAAAACAAGTCTCTGACAACAGAAACCTTGACTGAGTGTGCAGAAAAGGCAAGGCACTATAACTCCATTGTGAAAAAGGAGGACCCCAGCAAAGGGCCCGACTCTATTTTATGGTTGTCAGAGGAGTCGGCTTCAGGATCTGCCGGAACAAGGAGCCCCCAAAAATAAGTCTTGATTTTTTTTTTTTTTTTTTGCCCAAGGCAATAAATATCACTGAGACCTAAAACAAAATAAAAATACTATAGAAGGGGGGAGAGAAATAGGCTCAAGAATGACTTCCAGCTTAAAAAGCTATTTGAACTCTAGGTTAACAATCAAAACCAAGACACCTTCCCAAATTAAGTGGAGACAAGGAAGGTGATTCCACCTGAGAGTAAGAAATGGGTGTAGCAGGGACATTTTCACCAACAATGTATCTCAAGACGTTAATAACCTGCCTTCTATGCTTGTATTCATGACACGGACATTTTACATATTTATTCTGAAAATCAAAGCAGTCCTATACCTTCCATCAATAATCCTCAAAAGATCTTTTGTTTACATGGCTAGGGGTCCATACCTTTTCCTCAAATAGAGAAGTCCAGCTCCTGTTTGTGTTCAGCTGGTACATACCCGCCCCTCCACTACCCTAGCTGCCTACGTGGCCCCAGGGACATGGAAACACCATCCACTTCAAAATATCAACAACATGTTTGCAAAATAATCTTGCCACTTGGTTGAGCCTTTTCTCTTTGCTTAAAAAAAAAAAAAAAAAAAAAGGGCTTCTGGTTACAGACATACCCCAACTTAGTTTCTGCCAACACCAAACTTTTTAACAGCTTAACTCCAAACGCTGAAAAAATGAGTTTTCCCAGAAGTGCACACACAATTTAATTGAGAGAAGCCATGAAAATGTAAGGTCACGAAGGAACTGCATGGGGAGTGTGGGGCCCTCGGCCTCTCCAATCCCGAAGAACATCCTGAAGTCAGTAGCCATCAGCGGACGGCAAAACCTCACAGGCATCTCGCTGGCCTGCAGTAAAAGCCCTGATGGCTTTTTAAAGCAGGCAAGCACAGGCCAGAAGGCTGTGCTTGCAACATGCACAGGAATCAATTCCACGAGGCAACGCTCCACGGGCTGGCTCCGTGGTTCTCAATTAGGAGTGATTTCACTCCCGGTGGCTCATGAAGCAACGTCTGGGAACATTTCGGTTGTCACAACTTGGGGGTTCTGCTAGCACCTACTGGGTAGAGACCGGTGATGTTCAACATCCTACAATGCACAGGGCCGGCTCCCGACAGCAAAGAATGAACGGAGCCACAATGTCAATGGCACCCGGTTTGAGAAATCCTGGTCCCGCTCTAAACAGCAGCTGCTAGTCACAAGAAGCTCCCATTCTGCTATTGTCTGGCCATGCTCACATAAAGCTAATACATGCAACATCTTGTTCCCCCCCTTTTTTTTTCTCAATTGCTAGTGTTAGTTAGCCTCAAACTGCTGTCCAACAAGCAACAAGTCATTATGCCTAAATCACAATGGAAAAAGTTAGCAAAGACACCAGTTACCAGGGCACTACTTAGCGATGAGTCGGTACGGTTTTGCTGTCCTTGGAAACATATCACTTCCACAGTTACTGTTTCTCCTGTGACAGGACATCCCATGATTTTCTTCACTGGAGAATTTCACGAAATTTAACAAAAGGATGGCCTGTTAGAAGACACTACCGGAGACGGACAGGAGCTATATCAGGAGTTTGTCTCTAATACCGCACCGTGTTGCCTCCCTGACTGGCCTTGATGGCCTCCCAAGGTCACTACAATTATGAGTGGAACTTTGAATGTTGATTAGAATATTGTACTACAAATACATCACAAGCTTAAAAGCATAACTCTTTTTTTAGTTTTTTTTAATGTTTTTATTTTTGAGAGAGAGCGAGCAAGCGCGAGCATGAGCAGGGGAGAGACAGACAGACAGACAGACACACACACACACACACACACACACAGAATCCGAAGCAGGCTCCAGGCTCTGAGCTGTCAGCACAGAGTCTGACACAGGGCTTGAACTCACAGACCACGAGATCATGACCTGAGCTGAAGTTGGACGCTTAACCTACTGAGCCACCCAGGCGCCCCAAAAGCATAACTTTAAATAAATGAAAATTTCCCCCAAATACGTGAGTCACCAGCAACAGAGAAAAAAGGCTCTGGATTCTGTAATAAGCTCTTCAACCTTGGGCTTGTGACTTGACATCTGTAGGCTAAGATCCATCATCCAGAAAACTGAAGGGGATGGACTTCAGTCCATCGCCAAAGGGGATCGCCAAAGGCCAGCTTCATATTAATCACTGAAATAAAATCCAACAACCAGGTCTCCTTACACTTAACCAAGGTATGGTGTAAGGAAAAAGTATTTCAGAGAAAGTGCCGGCAGGTCACAGCTGTCCCATGTTATCCTGCAGTACCCCTCCACTTGCACTAGGGGGCAGAGTTCTGCCCAGGGGGAGGTCACAAGCCCCCTCCCCTCCTTGGTCCAAAAACAGGCTTCAACGGGACTGAAACCCCCAACAAAACCGAATACAAATCCTACGGCTCACAAGCTTTCCCAAGGGACCCAGAACACATAAAAAAAATTAAAAAAAGTTACGAATTAGTGTCCTGCAGGCGGAGCCCAGGTTTTCTTACAGATGAAAGCAATTAAACACAGCCCATTGGTCTATCTTTGGTTAACCTGCAACTCCAGTAAAAAGTTCTGGTGTTTTCTTACAGTCATGAAAACAAAACTCTGTGGGTTAAAAAAAAATGCTATAGTCTCAACCACAGATTTCCTTAAAAGAAAAAAATATATATATGAATGGATAATTCCTTTCCAGTCTGCTTTTCACGACAAATGTGGGTATCCCATATGAGATGCCACCTTGAAAAAAGTGGATCTTGCTGTTAGGCAAGAATGTATTTATTACTGTGGCCATTAAATACAGTTGTCTAAGAATAAGGTAAGCATCCATCAGGCGGAATGACTTGAAATATTATACCCAATTAAATAGGATAAAGCAAGTTAGCGAACAGAGGCAAGCCCTCACCAACCTAATTTGCTGGAAGATTCCAAAACTGTCCTGGATTCACGAAACGTCCCCTGGCTTCCAATGAAAGTCACATCAGACTCCCTTAAGTCAACTCAGTTTACTTTGAGCCACTTCAAACCTCAAACTTAAAACAGAATTTATTAAATAAACACAACCAAGAAAGGAGAGGGAGCCAAGAAACCACAGTAACTCTCCATCCCAGGGAGGGGGGAAAAAAAAAAGAAAAAGAAGGTTCTCAAGTCAAGGGTTTCAAGTAACCGTGGTGTCCCGCCCTCAATGGCCCTAAAAGGGGCATCAGCTTAAACGTTAAAAATAATCATCGTTTGCCCCAAACGATTTTCTTTAAATTCGAATTCAGAATCTGCCAAGGACCGTCAGCACAAGCACATGATCTTTTGATCTCTGCCTCTGGAGTGATCTCAAACCCTGAATGAGCACATCTTGGGGAGCGCTACCACCTAGACTCCAAAGGTCCCATAGGCAGAGAACACAGTGAATGATTAAACCCTCGCCTCGCTTCTCGCACTTCATTAAGCCGTCTCCTCTGGAAGGGTTTGTGCCCCTCTCACAGGAAGCCGGCACGTTTTGCAAAGGAAATACCAGACCAGAACTTTCTTGGAGAAAGGCACGTCCCGGTAGAACATTCGATTGGGCTTCCCGCACCCCGGCAGCCGCGGCCCGGCGCCCGCCGCCTCACCTCGCGCGGGGAGCCGCAGGGACACCCGGTGAGCCAGCCACCCACGCGGAAGGAGGCTCACCTTCGCTACGTCCCGGAGCGCGGGACAAAACAAAACCTGCCTCGGCTTACTCATCCGGAGACTCCCCGGGGGTGATTTCAGGCGACTCCCGGAAAGTTTTGCCCTCCCGGGCTTAGTTAGGACAGGGTCCCAAGCGTGCGCGCGGCGCGGTGGGTAGATCCCTCCCGGGGCGCGGGGGCCAGGTCCCGGCAGGGTCGCCGGCGCGAGCGCACTCACCTCGGGGAAGAAGTTGTCCATTGTTCCAGGGCGCTCCCCAACTTGCCCGAGTCCCGCGTCCGGCTCGCGGAAGTCAGCCCAGCAGACGGTCCGGGGAAACCATGCGTGTCACGGCGCGATTCCCAGGAACCCGAGCCCGCGGGGCTCTCCGGCTGCCATCGCCTTACCCCCTTCTCGTCTTTCGCACCTTTTGTTTGCCCAAACCCAAGTCTCTAACTCATCCGTCCCAACTGCAGCCTTTGTCTCCCTGCCTCCAAGTTCCTTACTTCTGCGCGCAGCGCTCGCGAGCGGAGAACAGCTGGTGACACATTCTTCCCCCGGGCTGGGGGAGGGCGGCGGGGGTCTTGGGAGCGCGCCCCCTCCTCCTGCGCCCCAGCCGGAGGCGCTCGCCGCGACAGGGGGACAGCGGCCACAAAGCGTGCCCGGAGTAGCTACCCCAGAGCGAGCGCCGCCGCGGTGAGGGTTCGGGCGCCTGGACTCAGCCGGCTCACCGCAGCGCGGAGATTTGCAGACAGGAGCACTCACCCCGCCCACCAGCCCCGCCCCGCCCCGCCCCGCCCCGCCCCTCCAGGAGCTGGGCCCCGCCCACTCGCCCGCCCCTCCAGGAGCCCAACCCCCAGCCAACCCCGCCCCGCGCTGCGGCAGGGTCCGGCCCCGCCCACCCCGCCTGGGGCGGACGCCGACTCGGCGGCAAGGGGAGAGGACAGGGGAGGGGACGGGAGGGCCGGGCTGCACCCTCTGGTGTCTCCGCCTCCCCATCCAGGCGTGGGCGGAGGAGTCGACTCTACCGTCTGGTGATAGAGACCAAATAGTCACCGGGGAGGAGGGGTTGGGGGATTCTTTTGTGCCTTTGATCTTCAGCGGACCCTGGAACCCGCTCAACACGGATCTCATTAATGCAGCTCGGCAGATGAGCGACCCCGGGGAAGGAAGCGCGGTCGGCCGAGCTGCCCCGGCTGTTGGGCCAGATCAAAGCGGAGAACGGAGGCTGTTCAGAATTTCTAGAAGCTGCCTTCCCGTGTAGAGTTTCTGTCCTGCAGTCGGGTTCACAGACGTTTTCCTAGCAGCCGGGGAATGTAGTTTTGTAACCTGGAAGAGGACATGGCCAGTTGCACCAGAAAAAAATGTAACCCTTTTCCTAGACCTGAAGGAAACCGGCAAAGGGAAGTGAGGTGAAGGATCAAACCACCTGATAGGAGTTGTTTCCTCTAAGGCAGGTCCTTAAACCTGAGCGTGCACAGGAACCACCTGGGAATCTTATTAAAATACAGGTTGGAATTAAGTGGGGCATTTCTAATAAGCTTCCAGGTGCCCTCAAACCAGCTTCCTGTGCTGGTCTGCAAACGGAAGCCCGTCTGTAACAGGTAGAAAAATTGAGAGCAAAGGTTTAGGAACTTTTGTAGCCGTTTAAAAATGCCTCGAGAGCCAAACAAATGACCGGAGGACTCTCTCAACCGAGTGTAAACCAGCTTTGGTATTGGCGGATTCGTGGTGAGTCATGCCTGGCACAGCAGAGTTCTCCTATTGGTACCTGGCAAATTGGAAACAAAAACGACTGGTTCTTCGCCACAAGTGGTTTGCGAAGTTCTCTCCAGGGGATCTGCCAACTGCTACTCATCCTTTAAAACTCAAGTCAGAAAGTCACATCTTCCTGGGGCAGTCTTCCCAGAAATGCCAGGCCACTTACCCAGCCACACACCACGGGGTGTGCCTTATTCCTAAAACTGTTGAGGACACTGTATGGCTTAAGGTTTTTTTGTTTTTTGCTTTTTTTGTTTGTTTGTTTGTTTGTTTTTGGTTTGTTTGGGGTTTTGTTTTGTTTTTCTGGTGTCCTGTCTTTCTTCAGTTGGGAGAATTGAAGCTCGTTAACAGAGGGAACTGTGCTTTAAAATTTGTATCCCCAGCCTGTCTCCGAGAATGAATGGATGTAGCATCCTTCTGTAATCCTTAGGTGAAAATCCAAGTGTGTCTGTAACCTGAATCTCAGAGCAGCGCTTCAGCACAAATCTCATACCCACCCCGCTTCCCTTTGGAAAGAGTCAATTTGTAAATTAATTGGTGACGGCGTGCTATGCTAGTGTCCTGATTCACATGTTTCCACACCTAAGCCATGGAAACTTGTGTCCCAGGTTGCCAGCAAAATTAAGATGGGGCCAGGATAAATACCAACAATCCCAGGCACCAGCCAAAGTGCTCAAAGGAGTCCTGGGGCCACCTGTGCCCAGATACTGGCGTAAAACAATTAACAGTCATTTTGGTGTTAATCTGTATAGAACATCTCTCAAGAGAAATTACCAGGCAGCTTGTTCAAGCCAGTGTGTGGGTGTGGCTGGGTTCCCGGCATCAACCCAGCCACCAATGTCCTGCGCGGCCTTGGCCATGTCCTTTCAAAGTCACTTTCCAGTACTGGCTTCTCAATTGTAACAAATGTACCACACCAATACAGCACGTTAATTACAGAGACTGGGGGGAGGGGGGCGGTGAGGGGACACTTCCCTTTCAATTGTTCTGTAATCCTAAAACTGCTCAAAAACATAAAGTCTATTAATTTTTTAAAGGTCACTTCCTTGTTGATTAAGAAGATATAGTTAATAATTACCCCCACTGTGACTCATGTAAAGAGTTGTGAGCCAGATCCAATACATAAGGGTTGAATTTTACTGAATTATTATATTTATTTAAAAAGTTTACACCAGGGGCGCCTGGGTGGCTCAGTCTGTTAATCATCCGACTTCGGCTCAGGTCACGATCTCGCGGTCCGTGAGTTCGAGCCCGGCATCGGGCTCTGGGCTGATGGCTGGGAGCCTGGAGCCTGCTTCCGATTCTGTGTCTCCCTCTTTCTCTGCCCCTCCCCCGTTCATGCTCTGTCTCTTGTCTCAAAAATAAATAAACGTTAAAAAAAAAATTAAAAAAAAAGTTTACACCACTTTATCAAAATCTCCTGAAACAGTTGTTACAAAAGAAAAATATATATATATGTATGTATGTATATATATACGCATATATATACATACATATATGCGTATATATATATATGTATATGTAACTGTGAATCTCAGGGGTGGGCTGAGTGCCTAAAAATCAGCATTTTAGTAAGCACCCAAGTAGGCAATTCTGAGTTTGAGAATCACTCCTTGTGGTTATTAGAATTCATCAGATTTTCTGTATAAACGTACATTCTCCAAAAGGCATAAAGATGAACTGCAACAGTAAGACTGTTGAACAAACAGCAAAGTGCATGTTATTTTAAGCATTCGGAATCCATTGTTGAAAAGGACCATGTTAAATTTACAAGGGCCTAGGGGCGCCTGGGTGGCCCAGTCGGTTAAGTGGCCGACTTCGGCTCAGGTCATGATCTCGCGGTCCGTGAGTTCGAGCCCCGCGTCGGGCTCTGTGCTGACAGCTCGGAGCCTGGAGCCTGTTTCCGATTCTGTGTCTCCCTCTCTCTCTCTGCCCCTCCCCCATTCATGCTCTGTCTCTCTCTGTCTCAAAAATAAATAAATGTTAAAAAAAATTTAAAAAAAAAATAATAAATTTACAAGGGCCTAGACAAAATTGGACAGAGAAAGGGAAGCAATTTAAATCGATAGATCTCTAAGAATATCTATTCTTCTTACCAGTTTTTTAAAGTTATGTGCTTCCTTTTAAGAAGCTGTCTTACCCATTGGTCAAAGCTGATTAGGCTAAAACAGTTAAACCTTGCCCTCTGACAAGTGACAGGCTCAAGAATGTGTGTGTGTGTATGTGGTTTTTTTAATGTTTATTTTTCAGAGAGAGACAGAACATGAGCAAGGGAAGCCCAGAGAGAGACACAAAATCTGAAGCAGACTCCAGGCTCTGAGCTGTCAGCACAGAGCCCGATGCAGGACTCGAACTCACGGACCTGGAGATTACGACCTGAGCTGAAGTCGGACGCTTAACCAACTGAGCCACCCAGGTGCCCCAAGAACGTTAATGACAGAATGGGCACATTTCCAGAGACAAAATTCCTTCTCAATTATCCTTATTTCTCAAAGACTCCATGCTGTCATTTTCAAAACAAAACACCAAAGAAGCTCAGGCTACATTCTCTTATTTAGCTGCAAAAATTAACCCACACTGCTGAAAGATTTATTTTAATACAATTGGGGCCATTTCCCCACACAAAGGGAGAATCATGTAGGGTATATAATGAATGAAGTAATATGATCTCCCTCTGTTTTTGTTTTCCACCGTGTGTTTGTTTGATTTTATTTGAAGTGTGTTGTCTTAACTTCCTTGGTGATTTCAAATCGAGTTCTTTGTTGTTGTTCTGTGGCTGCTACCAGTTCCTAACCTGGTTGTGTCTTCGTGTGTAGAACCTTTTCCATTACTTTTGTTTTTATTAAATACTTACCTGTAATTGCTCCCGTCAGAGTAATGGTTTAATTACTAGGTATGGAAAGGGAAAGTGCAGGAAGGTTCTTTCACACAAATTAGAAGTTAATAACTGACACAACTCTAAAATCCTGTTTTTCATGCTCCACTAAACAGCGGGTGTTCTTTGGCTTCACCTATAATCTTGGATATTTTAAAAATTAAATGTATTTGCTTTTCTGAACAAAAATGAAGGGCATTTTTACATGTTCTTGAAACCTGTAGACAAATGTTTGTGTGTGTGTGTTTATTTCTCATAACTTGCAATTCAAAAGCCCTGAAGGGATTTTTCTTTTCATGTGAAACTGAGAATGATTGGGAAAGATTTGCCGAGAAAGAATAAAATTGGTGGTGAAATGATGTGAAGTGTTTTACCCTGTAATAGAACTAAACAAGTGCAAAACAATCAACAGAAATTAAGCAGGGATAAGACACTCAAAAAAAAAAAATGAATCTGCTGCTCTTCCTTGTTTTCTAAACACGATGGACTTGGGCTAAGATGTAATTGACCTCATCAGAAGCAGGCCACTCAGTGGAGAGCAGATTCTAACTAAATTCCCATGGTTCCAGACTACAGAGGGAATGCTTTCTAAACTGACGGCCCACAGAAGCACAGAGGATGGTTTTCACAAATGAATCTGTTTCCTTTTAAAGTGCGAGGTCCTGGATCTGTTGAATGTGATAAACAAATGGAATCCAACTCGTTGAAACCCTCCAGGGTGATATACTCTGCCTGCTTAGAGACTGTGACGGCCCCCTTTCTCCTTGATTTCTTTTGTATCTTCCTGCTCTTTCATTGTTCCAGAGCGGCTCTGAAGCGGACTTTCCGTGAATCACAACATGTTTACCACTTCCCAACCTCGTGTCTTCGCTTACTCTCCTTTCTTGATTTTTCAGTTTTTCCTGGTTGTGTTATTCAAGCCAATAAATGTGTTTGTGTCTGTTCCACTTGCAAATGGCTGTTTCTGGGGCCCCTGGGTGGCTCAGTCGGTCGAGTTGGGCTCCTGTCACGATCTCACAGTTCCCGAGTTCGAGCCCCTCCTCAGGCTCTCCGCTATCAGCGCAGAGCCCTCTGTGGATCCTCTGTCCCCCTCTCTCTCTGCCCCTCCCCGCCTCAAAAATAAATAAATATTAAAATAAATTAAACAAAAATTTTAATGTTTGTTTATTTTTGAGAGAGACAGAGATAGAATGCGAGTGGGTTAGGGGCAGAGAGGGAAGGAGACACAGAATCCGAAGCAGGCTCCAGGCTCCGAGCCGTCAGCACAGAGCCCGACGTGGGGCTCAAACTCACGAGCTGTGAGATCATGACCTGAGCCCAAGTCGGACGCTCAACCGACTGAGCCACC
This sequence comes from Herpailurus yagouaroundi, assembly GCF_014898765.1. Classification (NCBI taxonomy): domain Eukaryota; kingdom Metazoa; phylum Chordata; class Mammalia; order Carnivora; family Felidae; genus Herpailurus; species Herpailurus yagouaroundi. Next base: position 13,180,742 of record NW_024412377.1, read on the forward strand.
CAGGCGCCCCTAAAATAAAATTTAAATACATGGCTGTTTCCTAACCCAGTTGCTCTCTGAACTACTGGGCCATCTCTTCAAGCCCCGGCCTTGTCACTTTCTACACCTTCCTCTCTGAGCCATCAGCCCTCCAACCCCTTACAATCAGATATTTGCCCGCAATTCCACTCTCGCGAAGATCACCGTGACCCTGAAATAATCAAATTCAACAGCCCGTTCTCAAATGTCATCTCCCTTGACGTCGCCCCTCCTCTGGAACTCTCGAACTTCTCAGCTTCCGGGCCAGCTTCCAGAGCGGGCAGCCTGGAAAGGGAGCCGCACAGGACCCGGCGCTCAGAAGGCGCCCTGGGCTTGGGTTAATACTCTGTTGTGATGTCTCAAACTCCTTACCGACTTCTGAACAAGGGGCCCCGTTCTTCCGTTTTGCACTGGGCCCTGAAAATTACGTAGCCGGTCCTGCCTAGCTTTGAGAGCGCTGCATTTGTCCGGCTTCCCCGTCTCTTGGAGCACTTTCGCTGCCACTTTTACGGGCCCCTGCTCTCCTTCCGCCTCTAAAATACGCTCAACCCTAAGCACACTTCCTCTTCCCCACGCTTACGTGGCTGCCGCACGCGGTCCGTCACTTCCGGTCTCCTCGGAAATTGATCCCACGTCCGTAACTCAAGCTCTGAGAAGTCCCAGCCACGTATTCCCACACCCCTGTTGATTGTTTCCTCCCCGAGTTCCTTCTCCCCCTTCACGTGCCCAAACTAAATCTTCACTGTCTTCATCACCTTCTACCAACCGGCCTATATTGATTCGTGGAACGATAGCATTCGGCCACCTTGATGAGCAGGGCTCTGTCACCTAGAGCTGCCCCGGGTCTTCTGATGATCCTATCACGTGCTGAGAGGGGCCTTCATGATGTGAATCCCTCTAGCCCAACGGAGAATATTCAAGCTTCTTTTGCTCCAAACATGTGACTTCAGTTCTACCAGTCCCACGCACCCACTCGAGGTTTCCCCTCCTCGGGGGAAATGGGGGCTTGGAGTGCAAATGGGGGTGACCCTGTTTGTGACAGAGTTGAGTGGATCTGTGGTCAGCCGTGAGGGCAGCGACTACCTGGCCAGCAGGAGCGGCGGCAGGTTCCTTAGGTGGGGTAGGCGGGGAGGCCCCCGACTCACCAGGCCCATTCCGGGCTGTGGTTCTCAGAATTGTTTCTGGAGACCTAAAAACCCACTCCTCCAGCCCTTCCAATGATACAGCAAGCCCTGTAATACCCTTTGTAGTACCTCTTAATTCAATTTGTGGTCTGCAGCCTGCCAATACCTTAGAAGAGCATCACCTTAAGGGCCAGGCAAGTGCCACCTTTAGACACCTTTAGACGTGGGCTGCTTTTCTCAAAGTGGTCTCAGTGCTCCTTTGGTGCCTGCAACTGTCTGGGGCCCGCTGGGCCATCCACGGGAGCCACCCTGGACCCAGATCAGTCCCATGTGGATTCAGTCTTCATTTCTCCTCTTCGGGGCTCTCTCTGACCCTCTCCCCCACACGAGGTGTCATCCAGAAGTCCAGGGCTGGCATATCTCGGGGACCCTCTGGAGCCCGTGGCTGGACCTCAGTCCCAGGAGGACAGCCATCTGGCTTCTCCTGCTGGCCAGTGCAGTGTGTTTTTCACAGGATTGTGAGGGATGGGGCCACCTGAATGGGCTAACGAGCCATGCTTGAGTGACTTTCACTCACCGAGGACGCAGGATGACGACAGTAGTCCCGGCTACCAACAGGAGAGCCGGCACCCGGACCCTAAGAAGACTCTTCACGTACGTTCCCCGTAACAAACAAATACCGAAGGGCTCTTATTCTAAATCTCCGTGGAGGGGTCACTCTACCTCCCATGGGCCCATGAATTTTGTAATAAATATTTAAATCAAAGTATTTGTATATATACAGGGGTTTTATATACCTTCAGGGCAGCCTTGAACACCAGCACAGAAAACAGCTCAAGGCTGGCACGCAAGAAACTTGGCTGGTGGGGGGGGGGGGGTGGTAAGACTCAGGAGCTACGTCGCAGGGCCAATCCTCTGCAAACTCTTTTTGGCGATTTGGCAAGGCTTTGTTTTCCCCCACCTGAAGTGGCTATTGCTTTTGCTTCTTAAATGAGTTGAGAATATGTTCGGAATGTTGTTGTTGTTGTTGTTGTTGTCCTAAAGTTTCCAGAAGGCAAGTGCTGCTGAGAGTGTTAGGGAAAAAAAATCAGATAAGGGCAGAAAGTTGTTTGTATAAGAATGTCTAGGATAGAGTTGTTTACAGTAGTTAGGAACCTGGACACCACCTTAGCGCCTCTCGGCAGGAGCCCGGCTGAGTAAATTGTGACAAATGTGCATAGCAGACACCCTCGGGGTTAGAGATCTGGTTCTGTGTAACAAGCTACCTAAAACTCAGTGGCTTCAGACAACAATGACTTATTATTTCCCACAACGCCGTGGCTTGACTTGGCTTGACTGGGCTTCATGACTTCAAGGTCAACTGGGTTCTCTCCGGCAGCTGCAGGCAGACAGGTGCTCAGCTGTGGCTGGTCCTCAAACACGCCGTCCACATACGGCAGGGACCTGGTGGGGGGAGGCAGCCGGGACAGCTGGGCCACTCTCTCCACACGGTCTGTCTTCGCACCGTGACAGGGAGAGGGCAGAATTCACAAGACCTTTTGAGAACTTGCGCAGAAGTTACACGACATTGTGTGGGCTGCATTTTATCGGTCAAAACCTGACCTGAGGCCAGCCCAGATTCCAGCCTCTCTTGATGGAAGAAGCTGCAAAGAATGCATGACCTCGTTGTTTGTTTTTTGGTTTGTTCGGCATTTTATTTTATTTTTTTTAATTTTTTTTTTAACGTTTATTTATTTTTGGGACAGAGAGAGACAGAGCATGAATGGGCGAGGGGCAGAGAGAGAGGGAGACACAGAATCGGAAACAGGCTCCAGGCTCTGAGCCATCAGCCCAGAGCCCGACGCGGGGCTCGAACTCACGGACCGCGAGATCGTGACCTGGCTGAAGTCGGACGCTTAACCGACTGCGCCACCCAGGCGCCCCTGTTCGGCATTTTAAAGTGCACTGTAGCGTTTCATGTGCACAGTGCGTTTGGTAGCATTTAATATATTCACGGTACCTGCACCTCCCTAGTCCAGAATATTTTCACCCCCAAAGGAAACCTCATACCTATTAACCAGCCACTCAGATTCCTGTCTCCCCCCAGCCCCCAGCAACGAATTTGCTCTCTGTCTCCATGGATTTGCCTATCCTGAATATTTCACATAAAGGGGAACCACACAGAGCTCTTGTGACTGGCTTCTGTCACTCAACACAGTGTTTTCAAGGCTCATCCATGCTGCCACGTGTTCTAGTACTTTATTCACCTTTCTGATTGAATAATATTCCATTGTATGGACGGACCACATTCGGTTGATCCATTTGTCAGTTGACGGGTCTTTTCATCATTTCTACCGTCTTGTTAAGGCGAATGGTGCTGCCGTGAATACTCAGGTACCTGTTTTCAATTCCTTTGCAGAATCCAATTCAACGAGGCGTGGAATTGCCGGGTCGTATGGTAATTCTACGTTTAACCTTTGGAGGAGCCACCAGAGCGTCTGTGGCCATTTTAGCCCGTCATACTACCCATATTTATTGACGCGGAAATATGACTAGGCAAAGAAACGACATGTTATATCTGCATGTTGTAAACATTTAAAACTGGCCATGGCTTAAGGCAGATGAGTTTATTTTTCTCTCATAAACCAAGCCAGGAGGCCTGGGATGTTGCGCAGTCTTTAGGGACACTGACTCCTTCCAGCTGTCTCTGCAGTACGCCTCTGTGGCTCATGGCAGTTAGAGAGCCCCGGCTTTTGAGGCAGCAGGAAGCAGTGAGTGACGAGGACTGACAGACAGAGCGGACACACAGCATGCCCGGGTTCCCCGGGACGGTCACACAGGGTACCTATTCGTATGCGGTTGACTAGAACTTAGCCGTCAGCTGCGAGGAATACTGAGAAATATAAATGAATTGTGTAGAGAGCTTTGAAAGAAACAAACCCAGCGGCGCCTGGGTGGCTTAGCCGGTTCAGTGTCCGACTCCTGATTTTGACTCAGGTTATAATCTCACAGTTCGTGAGGCCAAGCCCCGCATCAGGGTCTGGACTGACAGTGCAGAGCCTGCTTCGGACTTTCCTCTCTCCCTCTCTCTCTGCCTCCTTCTCTCTCTCTGTCTCAGAATAAGTAAATAATCATTTTAGAATGTGTTAAAAAGAAAAGACAAAAGCAGATATGTTTAACAGATGTTATTCCTAGATAACAAGGACAAAGACCGTTAGAAATTATTCTTTGACCCTCTTCTAGATTTTCTGATTTTTTGGTGACACCTATGGGATCAGAAAGCTATTCCTGGGGGCGCCTGGGTGGCGCAGTCGGTTAAGCGTCCGGCTTCAGCCAGGTCACGATCTCGCGGTCCGTGAGTTCGAGCCCCGCGTCGGGCTCTGGGCTGATGGCTCGGAGCCTGGAGCCTGTTTCCGATTCTGTGTCTCCCTCTCTCTCTCTGCCCCTCCCCCATTCATGCTCTGTCTCTCTCTGTCCCAAAAATAAATAAAAAACGTTGAAAAAAAAATTAAAAAAAAAAAAGAAAGCTATTCCTGTTTTGAAAAATAAAATACACATTTTTTTTTTGTAAGAGCAGCATTTCATTTCTTCTTCTTCTTTTTTTTTTATTATTCAAACAATGTTATTGTGCATCTGTGATGTCAGGTATCAGGAGATATAAAGATGAGCAAGACAGGATCTCTAAAGAAATCAATAGACCAGCTGCAGAGAGATACTGAGAGATAATTTTGAAATGACTCTGGAAATTTCTATCATAAGAAGCATACACAAAATTTTAAGGGCAACGTTAAGATATGAAGTAAAGCTTGGGGAGCGTTATGGGCTGAATTGTGCCCCCCCCCCCATTCATAACTAGTAGTCCTAGCTCCTAATACTCTAGAATAGGACTGTATTTAGAGGTAGGGCCTTTCAAAAGGTGATTAAGTTAAAATGAGGTTGTTAAGGTGGGCCCTAATCCAGTAGGTCTGGTGTCCTTATAAGAAGAAGAAAGGAGCACCTGGGTGGCCCAGTCCGTTGGATGTCTGACTTTGGCTCAGGTCATGATCTCACAGTCCGTGAGTTCAAACCCCACGTTGGGCTCTGTGCTGACAGCTCAGAGCCTGGAGCCTGCTTCAGATTCTGTGTGTCCCTCTCTCTGCCCCTCCTCCACTCATGCAGTCTCTCTCTCTCTCTCAAAAATAAACATTAAAAAAAAATTTTTTTTAATTCTCGACAACATGGCAATCTGTTGTCACGAGTCACTGTGAGTGCACCCCTGTTTACATCGACTATTTCATAAATTATTGCACTTGCCCTTGAGGGGGGCGGGGATCAGGACTCAATAAGGAAAACCTTGCAAATTGTGTCATCTGACTGAGGAGGTGAACCTGAGGAAAGTGCTGAGAAGGTAGAGGCTTGTGGGAAGCAGGAGGAATAATGTTCACGGCTGTTGTAGTAGTTATGTCATCACACAGGAGTTGTGATTGAAGCCCTCCAGAAGAGGGGTAAGGGCATTTTGGGAACGCAGGAGGAAGACAATGGAAGATGGCAGGGAGAGAGGAGATCCGGGGGTGGGGGTGGGGGGCAGGTTCAAATTCGATGCCCCCTGCAGGCTCAGCTCCTTAGTAACCACATCAGGCCCCACGCACCCTTGCTCTGCTAACTACTCAGTTGACTCGGGTGACTCACTGTTGTCTCGAAAGCCAGAGCATCGCAGCCTCGCAACTACAAACCTCCAGGTGTGGTGGTGGGGGGGGGGGGGGTTGGGGCGGTCAAGAAAGGCCGCACATCCGTGGTGATGCAGGTCTCGGTTGGGTACCAGAGGGAGGGCATCAACAGAAGATGCAGGAAAACCAGCCCGGGGGCCCTCCGCTCCCTGAGATCGCAGACACACCCAAACGGGGACTCCTCTGTCGTCTCTGGAAGCCACCATCCCACCTGCAGCTTTACGGCCTGCAGCCACCAGACCAGGGCACCGCCTCGTTCTCTCTGGGCTCCTTCTTTCCCTTCCCTCGTCATCCTGCCCCACCAGAACCATCTTCTTCCCTCCCAGACCCTCCTGGCCCGCAGACAGCTGCTCCAGGAGCCCCACCTTTCAATCTGTCATTTAAGGCACCTCGTCCTTCAGTGGCTGCCCTGTGGTCTTCCCAAAAAAGCATACCCAAGGGATTCTGTGTCCTGGGGTGTCCACGCCTTATCGACACTTCCTCCTCAGCTCCCCGCCCCCCCTCCACTGTCCGTGTCACCAATGATTGCTCTGCTCCACAGCATCTAGAATGATATGTTTTTTTAATGTTTATTTTTGAAAGAGAGAGAGAGAGAGATGCAGAGCAAGTGGGGGAGGGGCAGAAAGGGAGGGAGACACAGAATCCGAAGCAGGCTCCAGGCTCCGAGCTGTCAGTACAGAGCCCCATGCAGGGCTCGAACCCTTGAACCATGAGATCATGACCTGAGCCAAAGTTGGATGCGTAACTGACTGAGCCACCCAGGCGCCCCTAGAGTGATATCTTAAAGTGTAAATCAATACTCTACTGTTGCACCAAAACTCTGCAAGGGACCTCTTTCTTTATATTTTATCTACTTTTTAATTTTCTTTTGAAATTCCAGTGTGGTTAACACACAGTGTTACCTTAGTTTCAGGTGGACAAAATAGTGATTCAACATTTCCATAATTCGTGGGGCCCCTGGGTGGCTCAGTCGGTTAAGCTTTGGTTTCTTGGTTTGGGCTCAAGTCGCGATCTTGCGGTTGGTGAGTTCGAGCCCTGCATCCGGCTCCGTGCCGGCAGTGCAGAGCCTGCTTGGAATTCACTCTCTCTTCTCTCTGCCTCTCCCTCACTTGCGTGTTCTCTCTCTCTCTCTCTCTCTCAAAAATAAAATAAACTTAAAAAAAAAAAAAGAAGGTAGTGTACTCTTAATCCCCTTCACCTCTTTCACCCATGCCCCTACCCACAAGGGACTCCTTTACAGTTATCATCAAATACCGGCTCCTTTCGGGCTGACAAAGCCCTGCGGGACGGCCTTCCTGCCTCTCCCCTGCCCAGCACCACGCTGGCCACCCGGAGCACATCAAACACAGAGCTTGATCCTGCCCCTGGCCTTTGCACGTGTGTCTCCTTTACCCGCGATGTTCCCTCACCTTCCACTCAGCCTATTCACTCTGCAAGGCTGCCCCCTCCACTCAGGGCTCAGCTCGAGGCAGCCTCGAACCTGCCCGTCTCATTCTGTGTGCCACACCTGTCATGTTGTGTGATACTGCCCCACCTAATTTTTCAGGGCGTCTGTCACTCTTTGAAATGATCCGATAGACTCTTTGTGTTCCTGGGGCGGGGCGGGGGGGGGGTCAGCAAACTGCAGCCCCAGGGCCAAAGCTGCCACAGAACCTGTTTTGGAAATGCAGTTTCATCAGAATGGCCACTCCCCTTCGTTTAGACGGTCTGTGGGTGCTTTGGGACTATGGAGCTGAAACCGTGCGGCCCCCAGAGCCTAAAATATTTGCTCTCTGTCCCTTTCAGAGAAGATTTGCTGATCCCTGGTTAACTTGTTTACTGTCTGCCTTTCTCTCCGAAAATGCCAGCTCCCTGACAGCAGGGGATTCGTCTGTTTCCCCGCTGTATCTCAAGCCCTCGGAAGGATGTCTGTCACTGTTGCCTAAAGGAGAGGGTGATAACGAAGGAGCGATATAGAATTGTTAGCTAAAACTTGTGTGTTAACGGGCTAAGCCTAATAATCGTTACAATACCCCTGGGACTGCTACCAAGAATAAGGGCTAAGGCATATTAGCAAGAGCTAGCGTGTCGGGAGATGCTCTAAATGCATTGCTGGCAATTTGGTTAATGCTCCCATCAACTCTGCAAGGGAGGACTCATTCTACCAGTTTTGAGTGCATTCTACCAGGGAAAACTACTCATTCCCCCAGGGAAACTGAGGCTCTCAGAAGGCAAGCAGTTGCCCATTTTCCCGGTGTTGATCTGTGGCACCCGGTAATGTGACATCTCTTGAGCTTACGCTCTTTGTTCTGTCCCAACCTAGAAGGACCGTGAACTTCAGAGAAAGACAGACCTTGGCTCACAATCGGACTTTGCAAGCTCTACAACTTTCTCCTTGGCAATTTGGCTGGTGTGAGGCTGGGAAGTTACCACCTGGTCTTCAGGAATGTAAGGATTGAATAAGATAAGAAACACGCAATGTAGCACCTGATACATAGTGAGTACTCAAAAATGTTATTAGCTTCCTTCTATTGTTTTTATTTTAAGTTTATTTATTTATTTTGAGAGAGAGAGCATGAGTCGAGGAGGGGCAGAGAGAGAGAGAGAGAGAGAGAGAAAGAATCCCAAGCAGGCTCCCGTCAGCACAGAGCTCGATGCGGGGCTTGAACTCACAAACTGTGACATCATGACCTCAGCTGAAACCAACTGATCTCAGTTGGATGTTCAACCAACGGAGCCACCCAGGTGTCCCAGCTCCCTTCTGTTTTTATAGGCAACGACGGGCAAGTTTCCTTCAGTCTGCAGTATCACTCGCACCCGGCAGTGAGTTACCCTGGGCAGATTGTGTGGGGCCAGCTCTCCCGCTCTGCTAGGCATTTGTGCCTGTGTTTCCACAGCAGGGATGGCCCTCACCTGGGTTGGGACGCTGATAAGCACACTTGCCCCACAATTTCCTCCTGCTTAACCCTGGCCACTCCCTTTGGTTGGAAACAGGCCCACCCCTTCTTCAACTGCCTTCCCTTTGGGACCTAGAGTTCTGTTGGGACTCCTGTTTCTGCCTTCTCACATCCAGCCCCCCGTTCTGGTCACTGCCCCAGAACAAAGAGAAATGGAGACAGACAGCGATACCCAGCAAGGAGTAAAATTATCTGTGTTTGTGGCACTGGTGCCTGATTAAGCTCAGGGAATGGTGCAAGCGGGGAAGGTCGTGAAGAGTCTTGCAGGAATCTCAATATGTTAAGAACAGGATCAATTTAATGTTGTCAAGAGCATGTTGGGGGTGGGTTGGGAAAAGTGATGGGGAAATATATTTATACCATGGGTTGTGAATTATGGGCCTCTCTGAATTAAAGAAGAGAAACCAAACTGGGGCAAACTTAAGTGGAGAAAATTTAATTTGCAGTGGACCGGGCAGCCTGTAGAACCAGAGAGTAGACGCTTCCTCTTCCGGCACCATGTTGAATAGCAGCACGGATCACCGCGAACATTTTGACCCCACTGGGCGTGGTACAATGAGCATCCTTCGGAGTTCACGTAGATTCAAGGTGAGGGACGTTCTCCAAAGATACGTGACTAGTACTCCTCCAAGTGCCACAGTCATCGAAAATGAAAGATTGAGAAGTTGTCACAAACCAAGGAGGCTCAATGTACAGTGGGATCCTGGAACAGACAAGGGGACATTGGTGGCAGAACCAGTGAAGTCTGAAGAAAGTCTGACGTTTGGTTAATAGCAATGTACCGACGTGGGTTTCTTCATTTTGGCCAATGTACCAAGGTGAGATGTCAACAAAAGAAAAGGAATTCTCTGTATGACTTTTGCAACTTTTTTGTAAACTGAAAATTATTCCTCCCCAAAGTGTATTGTTTGAAAAGTTCATACATCTGCCCACAAGAAAGTAAGGGATATCCGCAAAGGCCCAAAGGAAGACAAGGCCAAAAGGCACCAGAAAGTGATTCCTGGTGCCAAAGAGGAATAGTGGACTAAACTTCCATGAGTCACAGCAGGGACTCTTGCATAAAGCAGCAATCCTCAAAGGGCTACACCCTCAGAAGCACGCAGCACCGAAAGTTCCCAACTGTTGTCAACGATGCTGACAAGAAAACGTGGCCATTTAAGCCTCGATGTGAGGTAAAAAATAGAAACTCTGCTGAAAGCACATAAACACCAACATCTATCATTCTGATTTAGAATTTCAATTTATATTACCTGTGGTGGGTAGAATGGGGACCCCTGAAAATCCATATGTTGAAATCCTAACCTCCAGGACCTTGGAATGTGACTGTACCTGGAGGTAGGGCTCTAAAGGGGTTATTAAGTTAAAAGGAGACCATCGGTGTGGACTCTAATTCAATACAATGGGTGTTCCTAGAAGAAATATAAATTTGGACATATAGAGAGACACCGGGAGCATGTGCTCACACAGGGGAAACATGACTTGAGGACAGAGCAAGATGGCTGCCGTCTGCAAGGCAAGGAGAGAGGAGGCTTCAGGAAAAACCGGGCTTTCCAATACCTTGATCTTGGATGTTTGGCCTCCAGAATTATGAGAAAATGAATTTCTGTTGTTGAAGCCACCCAGCATGTGGAACTTTGTTATATGGCAGCCCTTACAAGTGGCCCAGGAAAACCCAAGGAAAACAGTAATTTTAAGCACACGCATAGGTTAGAACCCTTTAAAGACAAATCTAGGTAAGAATTCACCCTCATCTCAACATCCTTAGAATTCCCACTGATGAAGATAAGCCATACGTGAATGCACAATAAAACAGAAAACCTACATAATCAGCAGTTTGTGTCTCATTAAAATAAGGAAGTAAGCAAGGTGCCTGGGTTGCTTGGTTGCTTAAGCGTCTGACTTCAGTTCAGGTCAGTCTCACAGTTCGTGAGTTCGAGCCCCATGTCGGGCTCTGTGCTGATGCCTGGAGCCTGCTGCGGATTCTGTGTCTCCCTCTCTCTCTGCCCCACTCACTCTCTGTCTCTCAAAAATAAATAAACGTTAAAAATTAAAAAAAAAAAAAATAAGGAAGTAAGCTGTCCAAGGCTGGTACCTGGGCTCCAAGACCCTTGGGGCCCTCTAGGTCCAGTATTTTCTATCAAGCTCATTGGAATGAGTCTGAAACAGTGGAAGAAGAAGGCAGGATGACATCCAGTACTGACTTGCTGGGAGTTTTATTATAAAGGGAAGCAGGGAAATGGAGAGGTATGTAGAGAAGGAAGTAAAGACGAAAGAGAGGTCTTCTTTTAAGATGGAGAAGTCATGTTTGGATGCTGATGGGAACAGCACAGTTGAAAGAGACAAGAAGGCAGATAGAGGGGAGGGGAACATCACTGCAGAGATGTCTTTGCGTTGGTGAGAGGGAAGGAGGGTTAGTCCCGGGACTGTCCAGCAAGGGGGCTGACTAGGAAGGAGGGCTTCAGAGAAGAAAGAGCCCCCAAGATCTGAGTTAGGACCATGTAGGACTGAAGAAAAAGCTCACCTAACTAAAACTTGAGGGTCTCTCCCCACTATGGTGTCTTCGGAAGCCTGGGAGGTATGGCGGCAATGCATTCCTATGGTCCCATGGTTTCGTAAATCTCTTATGGGATGTTTTCCTTGTGATGGATTCACCATAAGACAGTTGTATCTTTCTACTTCAAGTCTGCTGCGTCACATTCCTGTACATTCTGGGGCATTAGCGTAGAAATAGAACCAATGGGATAGATACACACACGTGCAAACACACCCATTTATTTTTTGAAAATTGGCTCAGGTGATTTAGGCAAGTCCAAAATCTGCAGGGTGGGCTGGTAGACTGGGACCCAGGGAGGGGTGGCAGGCTGAATGTAAAAGCTGACAGCTGTCTGTTGTCAGAATTCCTTCTTGCTCAAAGAGGTCAGGCTTTGTTCTATTAAGGCCTTCAAGTGATTGGACACGACCCACCTACATAATAGAAGGTAATCTACTTTACTCAATGCACCGTGAAAGGATTCCCGTTATTTGGTTGATTAATATATCCTCACACATTTATCTTTTTTTTTTTTTTGTGAGACATGTACATTCTGCTCATTTAAGTAGATTTCACTCATACAATACAGTTTTATCAGCTATAGCCATCATGCTTCATGTGAGATCCTCAGACCTCACTCATCTTCTAGCTGAAAGTTTGTACCCCGATAGCAACTTCTCTGTATTTCCACCACCCCCTAGGCCCTGACAACCACTTTTCTGTTGCTAGGAGTTTTCAATGTTTTTCCTTAAAGATTCCACTTATAAGCGCTAGCGTGTTGTATTTGTCTCTGTCTTATTTCACTTAGCATAACGCCCTCAAGGTCTATCCATGCTGTTGCAAGTGGCAGGATTTCCTTCTTTCTCAAGACTGAATGATAGTCCATTGTGTGTGTGTGTGTGTGTGTGTGTGTGTGTGTGTATCACATCTTCCCCATCCATTCATCTATTGATGTGCCATTAGGTTGTTTCCATGTCTTGGCCATCATAAATAATGGTATGATGAACATGGGGGTGCAGATATCTCTTCATCATAGTGTTTTTATTTCTTGTAGGTAAATACTCAGAAGTGGGATTGCGGGATCATGTGGCAGTTCTATTTTTAATTTTTTGAGGAACCTCCCTACTGTTTTCCACAGTGGCTGCACCAGTTTACATTCTCACCAACAGTGCACGAGGGTTCCTCTTTTCTTCAAATATACTTGTTATCTCTTGTCTTTTTGATGATAGCCATTCTAACAAGCGTAAGGTGATATCTTGTGGTTTTTGATTTGCATTTTCTGCTGATTAGTGATGTTAACACCTTTGAATATATATGGACCATTTGTCCGTCTTCTTTGGAAAAGTGTCTATTCAGTTCCTCTGCCCATTTTTTAATCAGATTATTTTTTGTTCCTACTCATTTTTTTTAAAAAAGTTTTATTTGGTAAAATATATATCACATAACACTTGCCATTTAAACCATTTTAAGTGTATAATTCAGGGCCATAAAGTACACTCCCAATGTTGTACAACCATCACCATTGTCGACTTCCAAAATATTTTCATCCCCCCAAACAGAAACTCTATAACCACTAAGCAGTAACTCCATTCATTATCCCCCAGCCCCTGGTAACCTGTATTCCATTTTCTGTCTTTATAATTTTGCCTGTTCTAGATATTTCACGTACACGAAATGTTTCTTTCGTTGCTGGCTTATTTCATTTAGGATCATGTTTTCTTCTTTTTTTAAGTTTTTATTTAAGTTTCAGTTAGTTAACATGCAGTGTCATATTCGTATCAGGTGTAGAATATGGCGATTCAACACTTCATACGATACCTGGTGCTCATCTCAAGTGCGCTCCTTAAGCCCCATCCTCCCCTCTGGTAACCATCAGTTTGTTTGCTACAGTTAAGAGTCTGTTTCTTGGTTTGCCTCTCTCTCTCTCTCTCTCTCTCTCTCTCTTTTTCATTTAGGATAATGTATCCAAGGTTTTATCTGTGCTATAGTATACATCAGAACTTTATTCCTTTTTATGGCCGAACAATAGTTCATTGTCTGGATATATCACATTTGTTTATCCATCCATATGTCAGTGGACCTTTGGGTTGTTTCCGTCTTTCGGCTAATGTGAGTAATGCCGCAGTGAACATTGGTATACAAGTATCTGTTTGGGTCCCTGCTTTTAATTCTTTTGGGTACATACCTCAAATTGGAATTGCTGGATTCTATGGTAATTCTGTACTTACCCTTTTAGGATCTGCCAAATTTCCTACTTACTGTTTACAGCCTACCTGTTATACATGAACAGCCACTGAGCTCCAACATATAATAATACCTAGAGTCAGCTTCTTGGCCACGTGACCTGTGCCATTTCACAGGGCTCCATGCTGAGAAGAGCCCGTATTCAGGAGGATCCCATGCTCTGAATGGCCCCGTGCTTGGTTAAATCTCTGCTGCCACCATGTTGAAATTCTTGGTAACCTTATCTTTGGACTTGTGTTCTAGAAGTGAAGTCCAACAGGACAATGGAGCACGTGCACAGAGGAGAAATTCACCGTACAGGTGTTCTCAGCCGTTCCTTGTTGCCCTATTTGCATATAGCATCCATAATGCCCATGAGGTCAAGATTCTGGAGGACCCAGAATGCACGGGAGTTCAGTGCGACTCAAAGTGAGTACAAAGCAAGTGTGTCAGTCTACGACTGAGTAAAATGGGTGCGGGGGTTACTGAAAACCCCATGTGGCCTCAGTTCTGTTCAAATCTAAACTTGTTTCCAATACAGAATGAAAGCAATGGTGTTGTAAGACATCACCAGGAACCCTGTCATGTTCTTTCCTGTTCATATTACTTCCCTGTATTCACCAACTTTCATGCCGAAAGTGATGATCTAGAAGGAAGGGGAAAGACAGTGCAGCACATAGTTTCTTTCCCATCCAGTCCTTCCTTACTCAGAAGTAAACCAAAGGTAGAGACGGGGGGATATGTGTGTGCAGCCAGAAGGGGAGTGGAAATGATGCGGTTTTCTGCACCATTTCCACCGTCCTGGTCAGAATGAAACACCTAGGACACATGTACAAACAACAAAACACGAATTGTGTAAATTCAGTGATTTTGCACAACTCAGACACTGATATTTTCATTTAAATTTTTTTTTCCAACGTTTTTTATTTATTTTTGGGACAGAGAGAGACAGAGCATGAACGGGGGAGGGGCAGAGAGAGAGGGAGACACAGAATCGGAAACAGGCTCCAGGCTCTGAGCCATCAGCCCAGAGCCCGACGCGGGGCTCGAACCCACGGACCGCGAGATCGTGACCTGGCTGAAGTCGGATGCTCAACCGACTGCGCCACACAGGCGCCCCTGATATTTTCATTTAAAACTGGTATTGCATAACATAAAAATGGGCAGTAAGATTCCTGCTAACAATTTAAAATTTCTAAATAGCAAATAAAAACCACCATGACACGTCAAGAGAGAGAACATGGAAACAGGAAAAAGGGTTTTCATTTCAGTGCTTTTAGTGGCACTTTTTCCTCGCTTTTCGAACGAAAGGTCATGCATTTTCATTTTGCACTGGGCCCCGTAAATTATGTAGCCGGCCCTGACAGCCCCTTATTCTCAGATACTACAACAGGAGTTTTTCTGTGCAATTAGGGTAGTGGGGGAGGGATGAGGTAGGTCTTGAAGTGCCACGGTATTATTTTAGGAAGGGTGGAGCTGACCACGGTTTCGTGAAGGAATGCACTTCAGAAAATAAGTATACAGATGAAAGAGCTTACAGACTCAGGCTCTCATTATATACTGTCTCAGCGTCCCTGTGCTCAAACGAATGACAGATATCCTATGAGAGAGACAGAGAGAGAGAGAGAGAAGAAAGGCAGAGGAAGGCCAGATCAGTAAATGTAACATATCCCACAAATAAAATTAAAGAAGTATAATAAGAACAATGATAGGCTCTATATTCTTTGATACTGTTATGAAAGACTAAATATATATATATACACATATATATATGTATATATATATTTTTATCAGAAATCAGTATACACTCCAGTCTTATGGTCTGATGTATATTTATGGAGGCTTTATTTTGATTAACTGATCCCACAATAAAAAAAATAAACTGCCTCATCCTTTTAGATTTTTTTAACAAATATTTTATGGAAATCCAAGGAAGCCAACAGGTATCAGAAATAACATTGGAATCAGAAATAATAGTCCTGCTCTCCTTTGGCGAATTAAAATTTTTTTTTCTTTGAAAGCTACTCTGAAAATAACATAACACATTTTGGATTAATGACTTTGAAAAGCCTGTGGTTTATGGCTAAGATGAGGAAATACAGGCTGAATGGTGATACGTCTACATGTGCTATATTATCATAGTTTTTTGGGATCGATGCGGACCTGCGGAGCATTGCCATAGGTTGATACTGGTGACTTTGTCTGCATAACCTTTTTTCAAATCAGTAGTTTTGATAAAAACACAGAAGAAATGTTTATCAGATTTTAAAGTGAACAAGTGTCCATTGTAAAGCGTGATTAGATCAAGATTCTTAGCTATTGTGAAAGCCTTGAAGGCTTGGCCACTACCGAAAAGATGAAATCGAGTGCGAATGAATAAGAAATTCCGTTTTGATTTTAAAAACAGGCTCATCCACAGAAAGAGTTTGTATCAGTCAGGATAGGCTAGATTATGCGGTAGTAATAAATCACACCCCAAAATTCTAGGGGCTTAACGACAAGGTTTTATTTCTCGTTCACCTTACACATCCACAGTGGGTCATCTGGGAGCTTTGCTTTATGTTTTCCTCACTCTGGAATCCAGACAGTTGGAGAAGCTATCATCTGAACATTGCTAGGCACGGTGACAGAGAAAAATCTCTAATTTGTCCTTAAAGCCCCCCAGTGCAGCAGACTCATGCATCACACTATCACCTTGGTCAAGAAAGTCACATGACTACTTCTCGGGAGAAGGCAGTCCAGCCCTCCCATATGCCTGGAAGGAGAAAACAGTCCTTATGACCCCCACAGTTTAGACCCAGCACAACAGTCGTTGATATGAAAAATAGGGCGAATGTATCGGCCGATGGCAAAATTCGGCTGATGAAAAAGTTAATACAGTCTTAAGAGTGCGTTGGCTGAGGTATCACTGGTGGGCTAAATAATGGCCCCGAAGATATCCAAGCCCTGGTGGCCAGAACCTTTGATTGCTGCCTTTTATGGCAAAAGAGACTTTGTGTCTGTGATTAACGATTTTGAGATGGGAAGATTATCTTGGATTATCTGGGTGGGCCTTACCTGTAATCGCAAGTGTGGTTCTACGAGAAGGAGACAGCGCAAGCTGAAGATGGAGAAAGGCAGAAGCAGAGCAGACATCTTGATTTCAGTCCTGCAAGATTCATTTTACACTTCTAGAATTTTTTTTCAATGTTTATTTAGTTTTGAGAGACAGAGAGAGACAGAGCGTGAGTAGGGAAGGAGCAGAGAGAGAGGGAGACACGGAATTCAAGGCAGGCCCCAGGCTCCGAGCTGTCTGCACAGAGCTCGATGCGGGGCTCGAACCCATGAACTGCGAGACCATGACCCGGGCCAAAGTCGGACGCCCAACCGACTGAGCCACCCAGGCGCCCCACATTTTACGCTTCTAAAGTCCAGAAATGTAAGACACTGAATTTATCTTGTTTTAAGCCACTAAAGTTGTGGTGATTTGTTACAGCAGCGATAGGAAACTACTGCAGTGTTTAAATCAAGAATTCTTTTGGGGGCACCTAGGTGGCTCGGTCGGTCGAGAGTCCGACTTCAGCTCAGGTCACGAGCAGGTTCAAGCCCCACGTTGGGCTTTGCGCTGGCAGTGCTGAGCCTGTTCAGATTCTCTGTCTCCCTCGATCGCTGCCCCTCCCCCACTTGCGCTGCCACTCTCTCTCTCTCTCAAAAATAAATACACATTAAAAAAAAGTAATAAAACAGAAGAGTTCTTTTGTTCCCAGACAAAACAATTAGAATAATAAAGAGGCTCAACATATACAGAGGCACATCATATACAGAGTTGCTGAAGCCGCAGGAAAAGTTTCACCTGAAACAGAAAATACAATGGAGGCTTTCATATCTAAGGGCTGTCTTGTGGATTTGGGTGAGGCCTGCTCTGTTGTGGACACAGAAGCCAGAACTTGATCAGTGAGAGGTATCGTCACAGGGTTTGGCTCACGACAAGGATGAAGCTTGTTCAACATTAGAACAGGCGGTCTCCGTGCCCCGGGATATAGACTGAAAGATGCTGGGTGACCACCGGTCAAGGATATTGTCAGAGAGAGTGCTGCATTGGGCAGGAAATTTGGATCAGTAACTTCTCAAGTCCCTTCTGATTTTTCCCCCTTCTGTATCTGATCATGATAATTACCTTGATGAGCAACCCATAAGGGAGTTTGCGGGTGTGGGAGGTCCTGGGGCTATGCTAAGAGGGAGCGTTATTGGTCCGGGCAGTCAGTAGAGGTGTAGGTTAAAGGGAATACATAGAATTCAGATTAGAATTCAGATGTCAGGAAGCAGGAAGGTGCCCCGTCTCAGAACCTCAAAGGAGCCTCTAGGCAGAAGACCTAGAGAAAGGTAAGTGTGGAAAAGGCTTTGCCTGTAGGTAAAGCATAGGTTCAAATGGGTCAAAAGGGAAAGGCAATTCTGGCGTGAACCCTGTGAATATTTTCATATGTATTAAACTCTCAATGTCAACTGTGTACTAAGGTTCAAGGTTAGATTTTTTTTTTAAGTTTATTTTGAAATATTTTTTGAGAGACAGATTGAGAGCAAGTAGGGAAGAGGCAGGGAGAGAGGGGGGCAGAATCCCAAGCAGGCTCCACACTGTCAGTGCCGAATCCCACGCGGGGCTCGAACTGCCAAGCCGCAAGGTCATGACCTGAGCCCCAAATCAAGAGTCGGATACTTAACCAACTGAGCTACCCAGGCACCCCAGGTCAGGGTTAGATCTTAAAGGAACCTCATAAGTTGCCTTTCCTCTTCCCTCTATCTCTTCTCATTCTCTTAGCGACACCCTCTCCTACGGCCACCCTTTGAGTTCTCGTTCCTCTGAGCACCCCCTGCATCATCATCACCTGGGTGGTAGTTAATAATGCCAAGATCACCAAGGTGGGGCCTGAGAATCTCAGTTCTTAGCCAGCTCCCTAGTTGATTTTTTTTTCCTCCTTGAAGTTTAATATCCAACGCCTTAAATACTAACACTCTGAAATTCTACCCTTAGAATCTCTTCCTCCTTCCTTTTTGCTCTGGCTAGCCCATCACCCGGCATGTAGGAAAGAGATAAGCTATTTGTGACACAAATGAGTAATGCCACCCAAAGTCCTTCAACTACTGCCTATGTGCTAATGAGGAATTCCTAAAATCAGATCTTTAGGTCCCATCTCTCCTGAGACTTAGACCAAACTCCCAGCTCTCCATCATTCAACAGGTACCCCAACCTGAACAACAGTTTGCAGAACTGAGTTCATTGTCTTTTCTCTATAACCCCTTTCTCCCTTGCAAACACGTTCTCTCTTCAGTTTCTCCTTAGTTACTATGGCCACCGGCTACCCTGTGTTTCAAGGGGGAAAAAAATGAAATCTTATTGCTCCAATTTGTGTTTTTGTTGCTAGGAAAACTGCAAGACCCTCACCAGTAATCTTTTCATTACTGATCTCTTCCCACGGCCGCCATGTTTTATCACAACACAAGAATTAATGTCCTAAAAGAAAATTCAGTCCCATTAGCTCCCTCTCCTTTTTGGTAGGATGACTTTCAGATTCTCTAGGATGACGAGTACAATGCTTCAGTGGGTTTTCAGGCTTATTCTAGCTTTGTCTTCCTTCCCATTCCCCCAATTACCCATGCACCTTAGGGACCCAGTTATACTGAACATCTCATGGTTCTGGATTAAGCCAGATTTTGACACCTACGTGCCTTTAAACATGCTAGGTCCTCTGCCTTAATTTCCCACCTTCCCCTCTGCCTGGCACTTTAAGACCACCACATCTCTCTTGAATAAGTTTTTCAGTGAGGGCATACCTCCATAGCCTTCTAACACTCTCAGCATCTGTTCATGCCTCTATTAAATTACAGTATTGCCACGAATAGAAATTAGCTATGTATCTGCTCTCTCCCCCAGCAGGCTATGATCTTCTAAGGAAAGAGGCTGTGTCTTTTTCATCTGTGCATTTCCAGTGCACAGACATAGAACCTGTTACATAGTAGCTGCTAAATAAATGTTTAGTTGTAGATTCAATCAAATCAATATCGGAAATGATTTCAGGGAGATCCCTAGAATGGTTCTATTTTGGAGGGCATCCCAGACACCACCTAGCACCCAGGGCGAGTAATGCTGCCTTTGGATATTCTCACTGAGATCTTAGAATTGTAACTGTATTCTATTTCTCCTTCCGTACTTGGGATAGATGAAAATTATTAGGTGATTTTTTTAAAAAAATTGTATTTAAAGACTTAACCTTTCATAGAACTGTCTATATCTGATTCTTGCTCCAATTCACATGAGAGAATCTTTTTATGTCTTATTCTTAGAGTTTAATATGGCAACAGTAGGACAAGCTATGAATTATTGCTATGGAGGATGAAAGTGCTTATTCAGTTCATTCAACAATTAAATATAACTACATCCTGTATGAATTAAGACTACCAGTTTTCTATGGGGGATGTAACTGCCAAGGCTTTCTCCCTATTCTGGAAGACCCTTCCTGGAACTTGCAGTCCATTCCTTCACACCTGTCTCTCTGCCCATTGGGAGGTCATGACTGTTGATGATCGGAATCAAAGGAAAAGCAGAGAATCACCACCAGTCCCGTAGGGACTTAAAAACCCGGTCTGGGCAAATATGGAGCGGTGAATTCAAAGCACAGAATCTCTCTCCTACCTCAAGGCATGAATAAAACATAATCAAAACCAGGGGAAAAAGTTATTGGCAAGAGCCAAAGAGGTACCGCCTCATGCCATTACCTTCAAAATGGCTTAGGATGCCAAGAAGAGGAACAGAAGATTCTGCTGTGGTTTTCCTCAGTCTCTAAAGTGCTCAGCAAGCTTCCCCGATTTGGAAAGGTGGGAACTGACTGGGTAGGTCCAGGGAAAAGAGGAGGGAAAAGTAGCAGGAGCCAGGGCCTCATCTTCTGCCACCCCAGAATTGAGCAGAGTGCAAAGGATGTATCAGGCTTTCTCGTTTTCCAGGGGATACCACTGAACTGTGGGGCTAAGTCTTGCAGCAGCCTCCATGAACATAGGCTACACCCACCACTGGGTGGAGTGAACCTCGGCACAGAATCCTGAGTGAGAACATCTCAGACAGGAGAGAGGAGCCCAGTGTTGGGTGAGTTATGATTTTCTATTTTCGTCTTTGTGTTCTTCCTCATCGATAAATGTTTTGTAATGCGGGTAGGCCTTTAAAAGAGGAAAGCAATGAACTCATAATCATTTAAGAGAAAGAAAGAAGCCCATGGAAAACCCCAAACCCAAGAAATCCCTTTTTTGGCTTTTCCTAGAAACCCTTAGGGAAGGAATCCCAGTTTGCCAAGGCAAACTCAGCTCTCCCTTGGACTAATGAAAGTGACAAATCACCTTGCGAGCTTTCTTCCTGTCGAAGTAAACAGAGTAAGCCATCGCTTGTCTAACCTAATACATCCAGAGACCGAAGCAATGGGGAGTTAGGGCTAGTTAATGAGGGGAGCCGGTTGGCAAACGTCCAACGAAGTACTAGCAGGTTTCAAGGACAAACGCCCCCCCCCCCGCCACCGGCCCCCATTAGCAAAATAGACACATACTATTTATATATCTGGAAAAAATAGATAATTTGCAACGGCATAAGACATTCTGAAGGGGACGTTTAAAATATTTGTATCCCCTGACCTTCTCCCCTCCGCCTTCACCCACAACAGAACAGTAATTCAATTAATTTCTCCTGTAGAAAGTTAGTCCTTAAATGAGGACAACCGGCGAAGAAGGCCACAGAGAACAAATAAAAGGAAATAGCTCCATCAGGCAGCTTGTGGTCAGCGAGAGGAATTTGCTGTCACCGAAGGTCAAATGCTGCAGTCGCTGGCTGACTTGAGAGGCCAGGGAAATGAGACGTTTTTGGGGGGCGATGGCTGGAGGGAGGGAAGGGGTGGCTGGCGGAGGGGGTGGGGGGGAAGGCAGGGAAGGGCCGCCCGGATTCTCCACTGTTAAAAGAGGAAGTGAGAGGTCCCGCTTTAGAGCGAAGAGCCTCAGCTTGAACTGGTAACAGGAACAAGGGCCCGACCTTGATTTGAATATTCAGAACAAGACCTCACTGATAAATTGCTCACGAAAAGTGAAGCTACTTGCGTTTTGCTGCCGCATTTGACCTTTGCTCTGCCCAGTGGGCTCCCAGGAAGCAGCCATCTGGAGGTAGCTGTTATTCATGAATGCACTTGGCACTTGGGCGTTTACTGAGTTTAAGACGCTTTGGTGTGGCAACACCAAAGCAAATAAGACGGGAAGAGGTCAGAGTCTACCAAGGAAAACAGATAATGTAAAGAAATAATTGCAGAACAACCCATCAACACTGTGATGCAGGTGAGATTGAAGAGCCATGAAAACCCAGCTGTTACACATTGTGCTGCGTTGGGGACCACGTGTTTTCCTAAACGTTCTTAAAGTAAGAATTATCCTGAAAAACTTGCTGGGAAGGGATGCCTGATTGGCTCAGTCGGGAGAGCATGGGACGCTTGATCTCAGGGTCTCGAGTTCAGGTCCCACTTTGGGCGTGGAGACTACCTAAAAAAAAAAAAGTTGGGGTGCCTGGGTGGCTCAGTTGGTTAAGTGCCAGACTCTTGATTTCGGCTCAGGTCATGATCTCAAGGTTCGTGAGATCGAGCCCTGCTCCAGGCTCTGCGATGACCGAGCAGAGCCTGCTTTGGATTCTCTGTCTCCCTCTCTCTTTGCCCCTCCCCCGCTTGTGTTTTCTCTCTCTCTCTCTCTCTCTCTCAAAAATAAACAAACATTAAAACAAAAAAAAAAGTTAAGAGAAGAAACTTGCTGAAAAAATAGATGCTTTGATTCCAACACAGATCAAGAATGAGAAGGTCCAGGGAGAGGCCGGAAATCTGTACACAGATGTTCCCCATTGCGGGATGGTTCGACTTTGCAGTTTTTCGACTTTAGGGTGGCGTGAAATCAATATGCAATTGGTAGAAACTGTCCTTCACGTTTTGAATTTGGATCTTCTCCCAGGCTGGAAACATGTGGGACAATCCTCTCTCGTGAGGCTGGCCAGTGGGACAGCTCCCAGTCAGCCAGGCGGTCGCCAGGGTCAACAACTGATACACTGACAAACTTTTGTACCTTTCTGTGCCTTTCTGTTCATTACTTTCAGTGCGGTAACCGATACATTACATGAGATGGTCAGCATTTTATGATAAAGTAGGTTTTTGTGTCAGATGATTCTGCCCAACTGGAGGCTCATGGAAGTGTTCTCTACGAGCACATTTATGATGTTCAGTAGGTTAGGGACATTAAATACATTTTGGGGGGGCACCTGGGTGGTTCAGTCGGCTGAGCATCTGACTCTGGACATCGGCTCAGGTCATGCTCTCCTGGTCTGTGGGATTGAGCCCCTCACTGGGCTCTGTGCTGGCAGCACGGAGCCTGCTTGGGATTCTCTGTCTCTGTCTCTCTCTGTTCCTCCCTTGCTTGCTTTCTCTCTTTCTCTCAAAAGAAACAAATAATAAACTTAAAAAAATAAATGCAGTTTAGACTTAGGATATTTTCCACTTACTACAGGTTTATCAAGATGTAACCCCCTCCTACGTGGAGCTAGATCTGGGAGATTGTTACCCAAGGGCTTTTTTGGTAGCCTGGGTGGATAGGAGCTTGTCAGGTGAAGTGGGGGAACAGGTTTCAGCCAGGATAAGGAAGAGCTCCTCAGAATCCCGGGGCTGTGTTACAATGCTGATTCGACGTAGTAGTTCTGGGTTGGCCCATGATCCCATTTCTTTTTTTTTTTTTTTAATGTTTCTTTATTTCTGAGAGAGAGAGAAAGAGAGAGAGCACGAGCGAGCGTGAGCTGGGCAGAGAGAGAGGGAGACACAGAATCCGAAACAGGTCCAGGCTCTGAGCTGTCAGCACAGAGCCTGATGCGGGGCTCGAACTCATGAACTGCGAGATCATGACCTGAGCCGAAGTCGGATGCTCAACTAACTGAGCTACCCAGGCGCCCCACCATGATCCCATTTCTAACCGGGTCCCAGTTCTGCCAAAGCTGCTGGCCAGCTGACCACACAGGATTTCTCATTGTCTTTATAATACAGCACAAACAATCTGTACCCAAGATCCTTTTGGTCCAGCCTCTCCCGCGTCTCTAGTCTATTCTCTGTCCTTCCCATCCTGTACCCCGTTCTGACAAATTCACCCGTTTGTCTACAGACATTCCCATGTATCTTCCCTTCTACCCACCCTCTATCTCCTCATTCAACCAACTTCTGGTTCCAGTTTTAGGTTCCTATGCATTCTTTAGGTCCCAGCTTAACCAGCATTTCTTTTCTTGAAGCATCTCCTGATCTCCCCACGTCTGGGTTAGGCACCCACCCTGAGCATTCTGACAGCACCTGCCGCTCTCCCTGCCACACTGAGTTGGCAGTTACCTGTTTGCTTGCCTGACTGGCTCACAACCCGATGACCTGTGTGGCTGGCTTGCAAGGAAGGGCTTCATCAGGAGACATTCATGAATTGAATCAAAATAAATGGAAGGTCCATACCAAACGGATGGAAAAGCATTTGCAGAGCTCAGAGACTCAAAATCGTGCAAGATGTTTTGGAGACCCAAGGAAGAGTTTAGTGAGAGCAGTGCTTGTAAATTACAGGGAAAAGTAAGGAAAGACATAGCGGGGAGTGAGCCCCACTGAAGGCCATGGGCTGGCTCTGTAGACAGCAGCTTATATTGGAGCTTGGGATCTTGGGCTTAACCTTTCTTGAGTCCTAGAACCTTCGAGGGTCTGATGAGGGGTATATATCCCACCCACCCCAGAAAAATCCCCATACAAAAGAACATGTTGAAAGAATTCTTTGAACATCTTGAAAGAATTATGGTGAGTTTAAGAGCCTGAAGCCTAAGGACCCCAGGTTAAGAAGTTTGATTTTAGGGGTGCCTGGGTGGCTCAGTAAGTTAAGCATCCGACTTTGGCTCAGGTCATGATCTTGGGGTTCGTGAGTTCAAGCCCCACGTTGGTTCCGTGCTGACAGCTTCGAGCCTGGAGCCTGCTTCAGATTCTGTGTCTCCCTCCCGCTCTGCCCCTCCTCCCACTCATTCTCTCTCTCTCTCTCTCTCTCTCTCTCTCTCTCTCCTAAAATAAACAAACATTAAAAGAAAATTAAAAAAAAAAAAGAACTTTGACTTTAAAGGAGACCCTGTAGGGAGAGTAACTGTCGGAAGAGGGTGGCTTAAATCAGGCCTGGGGGGCTGTTTCTTAAATAAAGTTAATGGAACACAACCACACCCATTCATTTAGGTATTGTCTGTGGCCGCTTTGAGCTACAAAGACAGTTGAACAGTTGCAGCTGCGATCTTAGAGCCTAGAAAACCCAAAATGGTCCTGACTAACTCTTGATGGAAAACACTTGCTGACCCCTGGATTAACGCTCGGGAGCGTGACCACGGAGCTGGCCCTGCGCATGTTCTGGTCTGGTGGGTTTTGTACACATACATCCTGCTAGTGGTGTTTCGTCTCATTTTGTTTTTAAAGAACTTTATGTGTTTTAGATTGCTTTTCCTTTGCCAGATTCAAGAAATAAATAAACAAAACAAAACAAAGCAACAAAACCCAGAAAAGCTGAATGCCAGATAGTGGCATGGTCCGTACAATTTTTTTAAATCGGGGGGCACGTGGCTGGCTCAGTCGGTTAAGCATCTAACTTCAGCCCAGGTCATGATCTCGGCATTCGTGGGTTCGAGCCCCACACCGGGCTCTGTGCTGACCGCTCAGAGCCTGGAGCCTGCTTCGGATTCTGTGTCTCCCTCTCTCTCTCTCCTCTTCCCCTACTCGTGTTCTCTCTCTCTCTCTCTTTCAAAAACAAACATTAAAACAATTTTAAATTATGTAAGTATTTGAAATGGATTACTTGAAGGTGGATCCAGCCTTTTCCCTCTTGTTTTCTTCAAGAATGTGAGTGGCAGCACAGGATAGGAGAGCCCCCTCTGTGAACTTGCCTAAGTTATTTAGCTGCTGTTGCCTCAGTTTCCCCTTTTGTAGAATAGAATAACAGATGCTTATTGCTTCCCAGAGTTGCTGTGAACAGTAAACAGTAAACAGGGCAGATCTGGACAGTTCTCGGGAAGCGTAAGTGACTAACAATGCTGGTGTCTGAAAGAAGTCACCAGGGCTGGTGTCTCAAGCATTTTATTCCCAGCCTGGATTTGACTCCGTTTACATCTGCATAAAAAGGACTCCAATTATAAGGTAATTCAGCTGTGTTGAGGAAACCGAGACCATAGTCCGGGGCCTGGCACATATTTGGATCTGAATAAAAGCTTGTCCAATGATTGCTTGTCAATGATCAATAGATGATGACCGGTGAGAGCCTTTTACACACGTCAGAAGATGGAATTGCCTTTTAATGAATTAAATGAGAATCCCATTTTCATACCTTTAAAAATACGATGCACGTAATGTGGGAGACGATCAACACATAAGCAATTCTGAGCAAGATTCTACTGAGGTGAGAAGCAGATTATGCAAAGGATCACTAATCTCTAAATCTTAAATTTTTTTTTTAATTTTTTTTCTCAACGTTTTTTATTTATTTTTGGGACAGAGAGAAACAGAGCATGAACGGGGGAGGGGCAGAGAGAGAGGGAGACACAGAATCGGAAACAGGCTCCAGGCTCTGAGCTGTCAGCGGGGCTCAAACCCATGGGCTGAGATCATGATCTGAGCCGAAGTTGGACACTCAACCAACTGAGCCACCCAGGCGCCCCATTTCTTAATTTTTTTTTTTCAACGTTTATTTATTTTTGGGACAGAGAGAGACAGAGCATGAACGGGGCAGGGGCAGAGAGAGAGGGAGACACAGAATCGGAAACAGGCTCCAGGCTCTGAGCCATCAGCCCAGAGCCTGACGCGGGGCTCGAACTCCCGGACCGCGAGATCGTGACCTGGCTGAAGTCGGACGCTTAACCGACTGCGCCACCCAGGCGCCCCTCTAAATCTTAAATTAAAAGGAAAAAAAAAAAATCAACCTCTGTGAAGACGCGGGGCAGGTACGCTTGGCTGACAAAGAAATTTACCATTTTCATTTACCCAACATCCTGCCCTTTCTCATCCTCCTTCCCCCCTCCAGTCAGTCATAATTCATTTTCATTCCCATCAGAAATATTTAAAGAACCCTTTGTAACAACGCCACAGCTGTAGATCAGGGCTGCAATTTATCTCTTAAATCCTTCATAGGGACCTTTTGTTTTCTGCCTGCTCCTAATCTCTCAGGGTGGCTGTTGAAACAATTTATGGGTGTGCTCGTGTTTCCTCCCCCCCCCCTTTTTTTTTTGTTTCTTTTAGATTCTTTATCCAAGGTTCCCAAGCATTTAAACATATTCGTTCTTTTTAGAGAAGTTTTCGTTTGTTGGAAACTTTTTTTTTTTTTTGGTCCTTTCATGTTAACTTCTCTTTTTCTTTTTTTCTGTCGAGGTAAAAACAGATAACATGAGATCTACCCTGCTCGTAAATTTTAAGTGTAAGTGCACTGTTGCTCATTGCACGCACAATGTTGCAGTGGACCCGTAGAGCCTCTTCATGCTGTAAAACCGAAACTTTCTACCTGTTGAACAGCAACCCTCCGGTTCCCTCCCCCCACGTTAGAGCATATTTATTTTTTTTGACACTGATATATTGTGAAGATCAGTGAGATTATTTTAGGACAGGGGGGTAGAGGGAAGAGAGAGAAAATGTGAGAAGAGAATTGATCTGTTTTCTAAAAGATACTCCCTATCGTGAATACATGGCACCAAACTGGGGGGGCGTGAGAAGCTTTTGAACTTCAGAGTTAAAAGAAAATGTCGAATCTGTCAGAATCACAGTGGCAAGAAAGGCCATGGATAATAAAGCGCAGACTGAAATTGGGAGAACTGAAGAATGAAGAAAGCTTTGAGGGAACCCAATGGACTGTGCTTCCGTCTGGGAGTCCAGCGTCTCTGGGACTCTGCCCGCCACCGTGGTTCTCTTGGGAACCTTCTGGATCACTCTTCTCCAGGCACAAAGCACGCAGGCCTGGCTTCTTTCCTAATGAAGAGAAGAGAGTGGTCATATCCGGCACCTTTCCAACACATTGCACAGTTCTGGGGCTACCTGTCCCCTCTGCTTTTACCACGAGAACAAAAAAAGAGAACCATGGGACAGAAAGCTGACGTTGTGTCCTTCTGTAAACAAGATTTTTTTTTTTTTTTTTTACCTTCAGAACGAAGATTTATGAAGCTTAATTGGTACATTTCTATAAAGCGCTTTGATATTTTGAGAAGGAAAAAATGACCCATGAGTGGGCTTCATCCAGCCTGAAATGCAATTACCTAAAATAAAGCCACAGTAGTTTGGGACTAAAATGTTTTGTTCCTCTTTGAAGACCTGGTTTGTTGAAAGTATGAGTTAACCACCAGCTGCAGCGTAGGGTTCACTCTGGAAAATATTTAACTTTCCTCTTAAGATTTATTTTAAAACTCTTCTGGAAACTAGAGCCGGAAAGAGTCCAGCCCACGCTACAAATACCATAGATACAAGCGTATTTCTGCCATGAAAAATTGTTCTTTGGAAGTTGTTGTCATCGTATGAAAATCTGTGAAGCTGACATGACTGGAGTTAGGTTGAGAGACTTAAAAGAGAGAGAGAGAGAGAGAGTGAGAGAGAGAGAGAACGGCCATTCATTTCATGTTTTGCCTGGAAGAACAAGATTTGAGGCCAGGCACGGGGCCCATGGTCCAAGGCATTTTGGACACGACAGTGGAATAAATTATAAAACAAGTGAAAAAACAAAACGGTGAGGGATAGCGCCATACGGTTACCAAATTTTTGTTTTTATTGAACTCTCCCAAATTTTGTATTCATGAATTTCAAAATAGGACCTCATGTTATTTATTTTCTCATTTGTTATATATATACATATTTTTTTTTCACATTAGTTTTATATATGTATATATATGAAACAAGAAGACAGGGAGATATATGATCTTTCTTTGCCTTTCTTCTTCCTTTTCTCATCTCTCCCGGTAACCTCAACCTCGTTACCTCCTCCCGGGCCTGGTTTTAAATGTGGTCGGAGGTAATGATCTTACTACAGTTGAACCACAGTGGCTCTTGGGAGGGAGTCACTGTGGGAGGCAAAACCGAACCTCCTGGAAGGAATTTTGCGCGTCAGCGTCTGTGTGGACTGGCGTTCTGTCGTGGTTTATGATGAATGCAGGTGTGGTGCTGACACCCATGGGCAGATGGGCAGGTGGGCAGAAGGAACCCTTAACACCTGTGACACCTTGATGTCGCCCACACATGCGATCGCCCAGGGTGTGAAGACATGATGAGGAAATTAAATGGGACGGAATGAGATAACTGAAGGAAAGGGAAATAGATGCTCTTCCTTGAACAGCATACAGAGCCGTTGCCTTGGTGAACCACTTGCGGTTTTTTTTTTTTTTTTTTGGTTTTTTTTTTTTTTTGAGAGAGAGCGAGCGGGGGGGGGGGGGGGGGGGGGCGTTGGAGAGGCAAAATCCCAAGCAGGCTCCACGCTGTCAGCAAAGAGCTGGACACGGGGCTCAAACTCACAAACCGTGAGATCTTGACCTCAGCCGAAACCAGGAATCAGCCGGTTAACTGACTTGGGCCACCCAGGCACCGCCCCCTCCCCCGCCACTTGTGTTTCTTATTATCGAATATTATGATATCTCTTCTGACAGCCGGGTGTGTGCGGAAGGCACCTGGATAGGGGCAGACTTTTGGCAGGGTGAAGTGGGCTTCTTCTCCACCGTGGCATCTCACAGAGGTCCCCTCCCTGGTCTTTGGGCCAACGGCAGTGCTGCAGCCTTTGTAGTGCCGGTTACCCCCAGAAGGTTCTTTCTTTTCTGTTAAGTAGATGAACACCGTTCTCTTTCCGATTTATGAATGAGTTTTTCCTGGAGAGCTGGTCACTTTTGTTTGGCATAGGACTTTTTTTTTTTTTTCTGTTGTTCTTTTAGGGACTTTTTTATTACGTCCTCGCTCATTTCCTGCAGCTGGGTATGATTTGTCACTTATTTCAACAAGCCAGTCCCTTCTTCTTCCCATTAGTCAAGAAGAAAAGGATTGAGGGGAAGTGATCAGGTGTCTCTCCTCCATTTCTCTTTCATTTTTCCCTTCTCACTCTCCAGTGTTGATTTCCAGGACCAGACCCAGCTTACCTGAATGCATCTTAGTTTCATTTCTTTATAAGTTTTTTCAGTACGCACCTGCTGGTCCTGTCATGACTGGCAAGATCTACATTCTGAAAGCCCGAGTTAATTCTAGAAGGCAGGCACCTTGTGAAATAAAAATTGGCAGGAATCGGGAAGAGACGGGTTGATGTGAACAAAGAGGAAGAAAGGAAGAAAGCAGAGGCAGGAGGGAGGTATGCAGTTGAAGGAAGAGGAAGTGAGAACAAAACGGGAAAGAAAAGGATGTGCTTTTAAAAAACAAGAACGAAAGAAAGCTTAACTCAGAACCTAATGCGGGCAGAGGAGTCTACCAGGTCCCTGGGGACCATGCAGATTGATTAGTTTTAGTCTCTGCCCACCAAGAATTTACAATCAAGACAGAAATAATATTTAAAAATACGCAAAGACCCATCTGTCTTTGGCTTTACTCATTTCCTGAGATATATAGGAAGAGAGGTGTTTTGAAAGCCGGTAACATTTCACTTCTCTATCGAAGAGCTTCAAGTCGGTGGGAAAATCTTAAAATCTGAAATCTAAGGTAAAGCAACAATCTGGTTTTTGTTGCTTATAAATCCCCTTCTGGCTTGCAGCCCAGGCGGGAAGGGGG
>NW_024412377.1:13211444-13244871 GCF_014898765.1 Herpailurus yagouaroundi
AAAGGACGCATTTTCTCCTCCTCCCAAAGCTGTTAACGTTCTGTTCTCCAATAAGCTATTGTAACAATTGATCTCTGCGTGGTGAATCGGATACTGGCTGCATCTTGCTGAGCGAGACACTTCAGCAAGCATAATTCCATTACAGGCGACCTCTTCTCTCCTGCTAATGGACGGTCATCTCTGAACCACAAGGGCTTGGTGTCGGCCCAGGTCACTGGCTCACAGCCTCAGCAGCACACAGAGCAGTCTGGGCAGGAAAGCGAGAGGGACAGTACTCCATAAAAGGCGGCAGTGTGCTGGGTGGGGTGGGAGGCAGCCGGGCACATGACCTTGACGCGCAGAAGGAAGTCAGGGAAAGGAAGTTTGCCCGCGGGGTGCTTGTGATATTTTTGGCAGCGATGTTCTCACTACCTGCGCCGCGTGTTTGCGTCTGTTGTGATGTTTACGGCAGCTTGAGAAAGAATAGGTTCTAAATCGGGATATGATGACCTTCTCAGCTGGAGGGAGACCTGGATCTAACTGAGAAACAAATTTGGGATTGGAGATGTTGTGTTCTCTCCGAGTTCAGGTTTAGATGTTAGGATAAGGAAGGGGGCAACGCTTCCAGAAGCCAGACAGGTTTGGCTTTGTCCGGTCCCTGGAAGAAAAAACGGCCACGTTTGAAGAGAGCCTCACGGTTGTTGTGTCTAAAAAGATTAAGGGCTCCCGGCTTTGCTCACCTCTCATCACATCCTTTTACGCTTTTAGGTGGGTGGCTGGGTTTTCCCCCAAGATTCTGTTTTAGTTCAGCAAGCGTTTGGTGCTCCTGGAGGATAGATTTCCTATAAAACCGTTTTGGGTTTTGATCACCTTTCAAGATGAATTTTTTTTTTTTTTTTTTGAGGGTTGTCCCTGGAAAGGAGTTTGAAGGCTCTGTAAAGGCTTTCTGTGCTCCTACACTGTGCTGCCCTCTGTGTTCGAGGGATAAAGTCACACGACACACGTGATGGTTTCTGGACTTGTCGGGAGCCCCTCGCAACACAATTCAAGATAGTTTAGGCCTGGGCTGGAAGGAAGCGATGAATGCTTTCCTCCAAGGAGAGCGAATGGGGGTCTAGATGGAGGGGCCTCTGGGCAAAACCCCACTGCCCAGGAGGATAATTAGTGGGTAGATAATGGTGAGCAGAGACTTGTTATAGAAAGTTCCTTGTAATTACCCCCCGGCAATATTCTTAGGACATCTTTTCCCCTTATTAAAGGGTTGTGAGACCACTGAATGATCAATGTTTGGCCTTTTATCTTAAGGAGACTTCTCTTTCTCATTTTTGCCTATCAAGAGTATAATATCCCCAAAGCAGTGGTTCGTTTGTTAATAATCCACTTCTAAAACCTTCTCTATACTCACACCCCCACACACCATGTATAAATTACATTCATGTATTTTATACATATATATATATATATACACACACATTCACACACACACACATATATTTAATAAAATAAAATGCATAGAAAGGATGTTTAGAGATCTTAGTGTGGGGGCGCCTGGGTGGCTCAGTTGGTTGGGCGTCCGACTTCGGCTCAGGTTATGATGATCTCACGGTTCGTGGGTTCGAGCCCCTCATCGGGCTCTGTGCTGACAGCTCAGAGCCCGGAGCCTGTTTCAGATTCGGGGTCTCCCTCTCTCTCTGCCCCTCCCCCGCTCAAGCTCTGTCTCTGTGTCTCTCAAAAATAAACATTAAAAAAAATTAAAATAAAAAAGATCTTAGTGTGTATCACACAGTGAGATTTAGGGATGAGGGAAGTTTTCAGAAACCAGACTCTGATGATAACAAAGGTATTTATTTATTTTGAAAACTCACTGAACATCCACATCCCCGTTTCACACTAACCACCACCTTCCTCCCGTTTTAAATGTCTTTATTAGAGATTTGAGGGGTTGGGGATAGGGATCGACTGTACTATCCAAACTCTACTTTTCCCTATTGGTATGAGAACAAAAAATGACTCTTGCTGATGGAATTCAATTGTCAGGCCCTAAGTCACGTGCTTCAGACTCCACTAGCTCTGCACCTGCCTCCTGCAGCTTCTGGACCCGCACCTCTGCCTTTCGAGAATCAGACACTGACCTCATCCTGCTGTACGTCCCATTATGCCCACTTGGCTTTTACAGCAGAGCAATCAGTAGTCTTTTTCTGCCTCACCATTTGCCCTCGGGTGCTGAAAAGTTGCTTCACTGGTTGTCCATTCTTGACTTATTTAATTCTCCCTGACTATTTCCTTCAGAGGGTCACCATTTTGCCTGTTTTCTGATGTGTCAGCTCAGAGACATCTGAGAAAGGGGAGAAGTTATTTATTTAAGAACTTGATAAATAAGGGGGTAAAAGCTTTTTATGGGAAATCAATCAACTGCCTCAAATTTAGAACATTCTTGATCATCCATGCTTAACTATTTATGAAGAGAGATGCTATGAAAATACATATACTTAAAAACCGCCAGTAAACCCATGGTACAACTTCTTTCTCAAGCACTCTTGTATTCTTTAAATTTTTTTTTTCAACGTTTTTATTTATTTTTGGGACAGAGAGAGACAGAGCATGAACGGGGGAGGGGCAGAGAGAGAGGGAGACACAGAATCGGAAACAGGCTCCAGGCTCTGAGCCATCAGCCCAGAGCCCGACGCGGGGCTCGAACTCACGGACCGCGAGACCGTGACCTGGCTGAAGTCGGACGCTTAACCGACTGCGCCACCCAGGCGCCCCTCAAGCACTCTTGTATTCTTAAGTAGAGTCTCTTTGCTTTTTCTGTCCAATGTTTGATTTTTATCAAGAACCACCAAAATGTACCTAAGGCAGTCTGGAGAACAAGTGCACTGAAACAGAGAATCAATACCGGTCATCACTCACAAATATAATACTCAAAAGTTGAAAATTTGAAAATTAAGTATAAAAAGGTATAGGCCTTCCTTGCTTTGGTAACCCATTGCCCTTGTAACGATTACCATATTTACCAAAACCGTTGAAAAAGCAAAGGGCAAATTTATAGAGACAGAAAGTAGAATGCTGGAAATTAAGGAGGGGGATGGGGAGTTGGCGTTTAATGGGTATAGAGTTTCAG
Organism: Herpailurus yagouaroundi; assembly: GCF_014898765.1. Lineage (NCBI taxonomy): Eukaryota > Metazoa > Chordata > Mammalia > Carnivora > Felidae > Herpailurus > Herpailurus yagouaroundi. The sequence goes on from NW_024412377.1 coordinate 13,214,545, forward strand.
TTTGGGAAGATGAAAAAAAAATTGGATGTGGATGGTCGCACCACAGTGTGAAGATACTTGATGCCGTTGAACTGTCCATTTAAAAATGGCCAAAATGGTACATTTTACATGTGTATATTTTATCGCAGTAAATACATGGAAAGGAAGAAAATAGAAAGGAAAGGAATGTTGCTAGCATGTCTGTATTCAAGTTATCAGTTAGTGGAATGAACTAGAACATTTATTGCTTGAGCCTTAGTGAAAAACAGGCAATAGTCCTCTTAAAATTATGGTTGGGGCATATCTCTGCAACAAAAGAAATCTCAACAGCTTAGTATTTATAGGATACACCACTGGGAGTAAAACACATGTGAAAAATATCATGATAGAAGGCCTTTATTTAAAGTGTGGTTGAAGGCCGCTGACTCATTGGATAACTGGAGTATTTGTGGCTTGAGTAATGGCAGAGCCTAGAATCTTGGAGTCAGTTAGACTGTTTCTTCCTTGGGGGAAAAAAAAAAAAAAATGGAAGGGTCAAGTAAATTCTATCCAACTCTATCTCGGATATTTTGTTCAACAATGATTTTGACCAACCTCAAATTCCTCAAATGAGGGAGGAATGTTCAGTGTTTTTGTAACCTTGATTCGCTGTGATATTATTCCAAACCAGAAGGCATACCCATCTGGGGGCAAGAGGTGGAAAGGTAAGAGCTAAATCAGGAAACTGTTTTTGTTAGTAGATGATGGGTGCCTTGTGAATGGGGGTCACTGCCACTTCTGATCTCATCCTTAGGAAAGACACTCTTTAACCAGCTGGGCAAATGTCCAGACTCAGGTGTGAAGCAACTTGATTGACTCAACTAAACACCCGAAGGAAGTCCTAAATTATTCTGATATGGTATATCGATTATTTATGTTCCCAAATTTGCATTTGTTTCTGCGTGTTATTTGGCTGCGTTAGAGCGATAATTTATCAGTTAGGTTCTTGGAACTGCCGTGCTCACCGTTACTATTTTCTGCGAAGTCCCTGGTACTAGGTTAGCAGGGATCTGGTCATCTTAGGGACGCTGCTGACCATGGTCAAGCAAGGATGTTTTGGAGTCAGATGTCCTGGGCATGAACCCCAGTCTGCCCCTATCAAGATGAGACCTTGGGAACCCGCCCACATCTCTGTGCTTCAGGGTTCTTGCCTATAAAACGAAGATGAGGGGCGCCTGGGTGGCTCAGTTGGTTAAGCGTCTGACTTCAGTTCAGGTCACCATCTCGTGGTTTGGGACTTCAAGCCCTGCATAGGACTCTGTCAGTGCAGGGCCTGCTTTGGATCCTCCGTCCCCCTCTCTCTCTCTGCCCCACTCCCACTTGTGCTTCCTGTATTTCTCCAAAGAAATAAAAAAAGAAAAACGAGGATGATTGCAGTAGGTCTTACGTCACTGGTTGTTGTGAAAATATGGTTGAAAACATGTAAAACTGTTTAAAACAGAGCCTGGTGTGGAGGAATTGGGCTGTGAGAGTTAGCCATTATTACCATTATTTGTTGTCTCTTTGGAGGAAGACGTGGCTACACAGTGATGGTATAGGCTGGTGTGGTAGTCCTGTGTCCTGTGAACGAGAAACCATTTCGTGTTTGCATCGAAGAGTTCAAAACTTGACAGCTATATCAAATCATCACTTTGTACGCTTTAAGTGTATTACAATTAAACTTATCAATTACAAGTTATAAAACTGGAAAGGAAAGGAAAGGAAAGGAAAGGAAAAGAAAGACTCCATTGCTGCTGTATACATGGATCACTGAAAATAAAATACTGGATTTAATAAATAATTTCTACATTCATTGAATGAGTCACCACGTGCCAGGCACCGGGGATACCAAGTCAATTACGGCGTGATTTATTATGGTGCTTAGTCTAGTCTATTATGATGCTCTACTCTCGTAAGTAGAGACACTTACACGAAGAGATTATTATGCAATTTGTTGGTGTAAAGATAGAGACGTGTGCAAGCTATGAAATGAATGAAGACGATCCTCAGAGGTGGGACAGAAGGTGGATAGGAATAGAGAAAATTCCTGAAGAAAGCAATCCTGGAAAATAACTGGCTTTGTCAAGTAAAAGTTGACTTGTAAAAAATGTGTAAATGTTTTCGTCTGTATCTCAAAAAGGTGAGGACTCTCTCCCTCTCCTGTAACCAAAATACTATTATTACCTCTAAAGGAGATGCCAATGGTCGCTTAATTGTAATGAAATAGCTGGTCAATTATCAATAGTTTCATATATGTCATGTTATTTTTCGTTGATGTTTTAGAACCAGGATGCAAATGAGCACATACCTTGTAATGGGTACAGTCTCTTAACTGTCCCTTAATCTGTGCTACCTTCCCTCTCCATCATTCTCTCTTTTTATTCCTTATAATTTACTTGAGGAAGAAACTGGGTTGTTGATCCCATCAAGTTTTCCATAGATGGATTTTGCTGATTGCAGCTCCATTGTGCTATATAACATTTCCCTCTATTCCTTATATTCCCTAGAAATATCTAGTGAAATATAGATATTTCACTAGATCTATCTATCTGCTTGTCCCTTTTTTGGGGATATCTGCAGCTGTTTACACTCAATGGGTAGGTCGGGGCATTCACAGGGGGATAAAATGGATCTATGCTAATCCTATCACTTCTTTAGCTGGAATTCTATAAAGAGAGGTTTCTCTTCACATATTGTTTGCTTACTCAGTGGTATAGTTGGACTAGGAAAGACAAGATGAGTGCCTGATGAAAACCCATATTAGCAGTGGCCCACAAACTTGAAAGTCCATAAAATTCGATTTAGCATACAGTTTTACTAAAGCAGGAAGGTGGACTGATGGGTTTTTATAAATATTTGATACGGGAAGAAGACTTTTCCGCTTGTAACATAGGTTTAGAAACACTTAAACATTCCCCCAAACGTTTAGTAAAAATAGGTGTTTTTTTTTTTTAACAGCAATTACAAAAAGATAATCTCGCTAAACTGAAATCCTAGACTACATCTGATATTCAGTTTTCAGTGACCTACTTACTGCATGGCATGATTTACAGTTGAGGTTTATTGCTTTAGCGAAATGATGCTTTGGCCCTTCGCTTAAAAATAAAAAATAAAAAATCCTCTCAGCTTTATTCTCTGGTATGGAGTGAAACCTTTACCGGTCAAAAGTGGCTCAAGGTTAAGTCATTAAAACAATGTTGTACCTCTGGCCTAAGAGAGGTATGACCTTAGCATTGATGTATACAGTCCCCTTTAATCCAGTCCCAAGTGAAATCAGCTCTCTGCATTCGCTTGGTGCCATAAAACATTAAGGGCGGTGGAAACATAAGTCACTTCTGAGCTCCTGGGTGGATTCCTGTGTGACTTCAAGTCCCCAGTTCAAGTGACCTCAAGTCTCTGACTTCCTCCAATGGGAGACGGGTCACCCCAGATCCTGACCAGCCTTCCTCTTGCCCTCTCCCTCCAAATCACTTCATTCCTTTGTCTCCAACTACATTAGATCTATTCAGTGTTTCCCTTTTTAATGCCTGCACGATTTCTTAATTTCTACAAAGAGCGGATTGATTCCCACCCCCGGAATATGCCAGCAGGAAGCAGCGGGGTGTGCGTATTGGATGGGCCCCAGTTTAAGGAACCAGCCAACAAGGGGAATATTGTCTTCCTTTTCATGCTTTCTTTTATTTTTTTGGAGCATTTTTCTTTCTTATCCAGATTGGTCTGACCTCAGCACAATACAGCTATATACTACTTTTAACGGCAAACTGGGACGTCACCTGGTTTGTGTTGGTTGGTAGTTTTTCTACGAACGTAATACAATAATCCCAGTGGAACTACGCCGGTCGCTTATTACTCTGATCCTGATAAGAATACGTTGTTGGGGCTCTGGTGGTGTCTCTTATTTTTAATCCAGTTGAAAATGGAAGCACTAAAGAGCTTGGAAATATTAATGAGAAAATTTCCTGCTTTACGTAGCAGAGCCCCCCTCCCCCACAACGAACTAGAACGAAAGTATTTTGCTCCAGTTTAACCTAAACAGAAAAATTCTCCGCTGAGGCTTTCGAGCTAGGCTTTTAAGAGTCACATGACACACACATATACAAAATGGAAATGCCCTGGTAGATAAAATTAACATCCTCTTATTGCACCTGTAGTGCAGTTATAAAAAGAGGCGCTAGATAATGTGCACTCTCTGATGATTTCAATGCAGCTGTGCTCTTTCCTATTTTAAAAATCCCGAGGGTTCAAGCCCAATCTAATCCTTTTATTGTCAAAGTTTCTTTCAAGTGATCAGACCCTTGGACATGTTTTCGTTCAGGACGGATGGGCTATCTTGAATCTAACCTACGTTATTAAAAGACCGCTCATATGCCTCCAAGGCACTTCTAGTGTTTGCTTATTTAAAAAAAATTTTTTTTAACGTTTATTTATTTTCGAGACAGAGCATGAACGGGGGAGGGGCAGAGAGAGGCACAGAATCCAAAACAGGCTCCGAGCTGTCAGCACAGAGCCGGACGTGGGGCTCGAACTCACGGACTGTGAGATCATGATCTGAGCCCAAGTCGGCTGCTCAACCGACTGAGCCACCCAGGCGCCCCTAGCGTTTGCTTATTAACAGATAGAATTTGCCATCTTATGCTGGTCCTGACTAAACGAACCCGTGCTAGAGCTCCAGAAGGGTGTTAAAAGCAGGTGCGGCTAATTTCCTAAAGGACATGGCTTTCCTGTCGTATTTTACCAAAGGGCACAGTCGCGTCAGGATGCGTTGTGAGACGGCACCGTGATTATGAGAGGGAATCACCTAGCAGCTGAGTTCTTGTTGCTCTCATAAAAACAGAAGGGAGAAAAGTCTCCCTCTGTTGTGGTCATCCCGTGGGGTCATGCTAGAAGGCCACCGACAATTGGCTTTGGAGTTCAAGGCTGCTGGTGCCACACAGGCAGCCAGAAGCTTTCTGGGGAGCGCAGGGCGGGCCCAAGTAGGTGTCTCAGTTTCACCTTGTGCATTCCCTGCACCGGCCTGTCCTCTAATAAGGGCCCTGACTTCTTTCATTAGAGAATGCTAGCAGAAAACCAGATTTAGATGTGATGTGAGCTTACTGCCATGGGGTTGTCATTGCTTCCAGGTGGCCCTCTCAGCCGACAGAGCAAGGAAATATATGTGCTTGTGCGAACCCTTGTATATACATCTATAAATATCTGTATACGCTTCTGTATGTATCCATTTTTAAAAAATATTTATTTAGAGAGAGTGTGCATATACTCGTGTACATGTGGGGGAAGGGCAGAGAAAGAGAGAGAAGAGAGAGGGAGGGAGAAAGAATGCCAACCAGGCTCCGTGCTGTCAATGCAGAGCCCAACGCAAGGCTTGATCCCATGAACCAGGAGACTAGGACCTACACCAAAATCGAGAGTCGGACTCTTTACTGACTGAGCCGTCCAGGCGCCCTGCATCCATTTATTTCTATGGTAAGCTAAACATTAGTTCCTAATGATGTCTACAACCCGAATCAGTACCACATGGATTATTCTAGTCTTCTTCCCTTGCTTGCCTGGATAACCTCCCTCTTCACCAGACAGAATCCTGGTTCCCACCATCTGCCATTCATTTGTTTAATTGCTCAGTTCCAGTTACGCACGTGTGTTTTTTTCAGAATCATTAATCCGATTTGGGGATATTTTCAAACTTTGTCTTCCAATTCATTTCCTGAGTTATATTTCCCCAATTGTATCTTTTAAAATTATTGGCAAGATGTCTTTTTCTCTCTTAAAAAAAAAAATTGGATTGATGTCTTCTCTTCTCTTCCTAAGGGTATTAATTACAGTTTAAACATTTCATTCTGTCTTCAGGATTGTCTCTGTTTCTTCTTTAGCTTTTTTTATTTGTTGGTATTTAGCCTTTGTCTTTTGTCTGGGAGCCCCTTTCTTCAAATACCTGATGATCTTTGGCTATTGACATGTGCTCAATTGTAAGGCACACTAATTTAGAAGTGAGACAAGTGCCTCTATAAGACACTAAATAATTTCCTGTGTCAACTTTCTGTACTGATTGATGAGTTGTTAATTATGAAAAGAAACCAAAAAATACTATTATTGTTGCCATGTTCAGCTATCTGTGACCAAAAGGTACTCTCTGAGTTAAGTCAGAATCAGGGACCAAAACGTATTTTTAAAATATAAACTACCAAGGAGATTATAGTGATTGCTACATTTATACGATAAATAGCTAGCTGGATAGCCAGCAAGCTATCGAATGGGGCATTAAACAAGCTGATCGTCAGCTGTGTATCTTGAAGTAGGACTTGTTGGTGGATGGGCCGCTTCAAGGGCGAGAGAACGCATTTTTACGGGGACCCCCTAGAGAAGAGCGGTCACTTTATAGCCAAGACAACATGTCACCTAAGGAACCAGTGCACACACAAGCACCCGCTTCCCTGCCCAAGTTTATGAAACAGGATTTAAGTTTCCTAAATGCAAAAGACCCTGATGTTTTCCATTTTAAAAAGGTCATGACCCACTAAATTGATTCCACAACCCAGGAATGATCCAAGATCAAAACTTGAAAAAAGTTCGCCCAAAAACTTCTGTGAATTGGTCTCTACCTGTGGCTTCGCCTTGTTTTTTTTTCTTTTTTTAACAACTCCCTACCAAACACGCTTGTCATGTCCAAAGGACTTAAAATTCCTGGAAGTACTGTGATCTCTCTTCACTCCAGATTTTGCACATGCTGTTCCACTGCCTGATAAGTGTTCTTCCCTTTTCTGCCCGTTAACTTTTTCATGTCCCGTAGATTCAACACGGCCATTATTTACCTCGGGAAACTTTCTTGATCTTTTCTTCTTTCCTGTTCTCCACTCATCCCTGGACAGAGGGAGTTTTATTTCACCTGTCTCTTTTTCTTTGTTTCCGTAACAGCTAATACATATGTCATTATCATATCTAACGCACACGCATGTGTTAAAATAACCACTGATTTTGGGGCGCCTGGGTGGCTCGGTTGGTTAAGCGTCCGACTTCGGCTCAGGTCATGATCTCACGGTCCGTGAGTTCGAGCCCCGCATCGGGCTCTGTGCTGACAGCTCAGAGCCTGGAGCCTGTTTCAGATTCTGTGTCTCCCTCTCTCTGTGACCCTCCCCGGTTCATGCTCTGTCTCTCTCTGTCTCAAAAATAAATAAACGTTAAAAAAAAAATTAAAAAAAAAATAACCACTGATTTTTATATCTGTGTCTCCCCTGAGAACATATAGTCAGGGCCTATATTTTGTACTTTGTCCTTTGTTCTGGAGTTCTGATCAGACAAGGACTCAGTTGAGAATCAGAGATTAACATATACCTTCTGCTTCTGCTTATAAGACTTCTAGTACGCTTTGCCAGGGCATACAGCTTAGATCCAAGCTGACTACTCAGAAAGTTATTCTATAAACTCTACTAGCCCTGCCCTAAACCTGCATCAACACCGAGCCATGAATCTAGATCTCATAGCCACTTGGAGTAAAGCTGATTCCACAGAGGGCAGTAGCTGTCCCCACACCACAGGAGAGAGTGAGCGTAGACATGAACCTCCAGGCTTGTGTTCAGAAAGATGGTAGGCCTCTAACTCTGAGCCAGATGTCCTCCCTACATGGGGACAGGAGTGGGGAGAGGACGCCAGTCTTGGGTTCATCTGGGTAAAGCTATCCCCTTCCCAGTGGGATAGGAAAGAGAGGTGGAGGAGAGGAAGAGAGGCATTTCTCCAATACTGTTTCATACTGGATGTGTAACACAGCTCTGTTCCCCTTCAGAGGACATTCCCTGTGGCTCCAGATATTGAGTATCTCATTCTTATATCTATGTCCTTAGCATTTAGTGAAACAGTCTTTGGGGTGTGATGTAAGCTCGGCATGTATGGTTGGAAAATAGATGTGGATAATGATGTTGGGGTGAGAGGCTGGGATTTGTAACAATGGAACACACTATCTTCAGGACGAGATAATGGGGAAAAGGAAGAAGACAAAGAATACAGAATATAATATTTTGGTGGTTGATGGCTTCGAGTGATTACTTGTCTTACTGGATATCTTAAATGGAATAGAGATGGAAGTTATTAAGGAAGAAATTGAAGAATTGTGAGACTGGCATATTAGAAGTATCATTAGCATGAACATTAATACGGTAAAAGATGATGGCAGAGAATTAAATAAGGAGTGAGATTAAGTCCTGCTAAAATAATCTGAGGGTCCAACAGAATATTCTGGAAGCTTATAGATGGCTAGACAGGAAGGACAAAGTAGTTATTGTGTTAAAAATAAATACTCCTGTATTACATACACACACACATGCACATTTTTTTGCACACACACACATACACACACTTTTTGCAATTATTTTTGATGAATGCTTTGTGGTGGTTGTTTTGAAATGCTTGCTTTTAGGATCAGAAATTAAATACCGCCACAGAGAGTGATGCATTTTGGCTAAAATAGGAATGATGTTTTAGAAAGGATAATACTAGCTGCTATAACAAACAAACACAAAAACATTGTACAAAATGTACAATGGCTCAATCATGATAGAAGTTCATTTCTTATTCATGTAAAGTTCGAAATGGATGTTCTTTATTGGTGGGTGGCTCTCCTCCAAAGGTGATTCTGAGATCTAGACTCTTTATTTCTGGTGCCTCTGCTCTAAGATAATTTGGATATGTCCATTATTAATATAATTACGTTTTCCTTACAGTTTTTAAATGTCACATGCCCCTTCTATTGTTGCATGTTACCTTTAGAACATGTAAGCCCAGAGCATTTTTTTTTTTTTTTTTTTTTTTTTTACTTAACCCTCGTGGTGGTTTCTGATGACTTACAAATTTAAAGTTGTTTTTAAGGCTATTGGATTTGGCCCTAGTTAGAATTAGGCAACAAATTGTGGGTCATAAGTGGAACATTGTGAACGTGTAAAAGTCAGGTTTATTACGATTTAACTAATTTTCACAAGAATAACAATATCCATTCATTTCAGTAGAAGTCAAGAAGTCATTTTCATTTATATTGAGTAGATGGCATCTCTCATTCAATTACAAAATTTGACAGAGAAGGGCTTAGCTCAAAAGGAAAACATAAGTAGTTTAAGTTATTTGATAGCCAGAAATGTTCGCAATGTACCTTTGTCCACACCTACCCCAGTGTTATTTTCTGTCATAAATTTCCCAATGTGCCCTAAGTTCTTAGCAAATCCTAGCCCCAGTCCTTAATGCATAGAAGGTTAAGGAAAGACTGACAAAGCAAGCAAGGCTGTCTTGGGAATTGTGACTTTAGATAGGATGAGGAAGGAATCAAGATCACTATGCCTTAGTGCAAGGGAAATTTGCCCTTTCATTTGATACATGAGGATGATGCGACCTTGGTAGATGGAGGTATTTATTCAGGGCCTCCTAGATACTTCAGTTCAGAGAGAGTGTGGGTAGCGAAACAAAGAATGTCTTTACACTAGACATGAGACACCCTTTGATGTAATAGAAACACACCAGAGCAGCAAAGCGTTCAGTGGACCAGAAAGGAGATGAAAGGCAGCTGGCAGCATGGCAGGGAAGAGCCTGGAAGGGGATCACACAGATGTGCTCACAGATACAGTCTTCCTGCGTCCTTATTTCAGTAAGTCTAGCCGTGCATAACCATTCACTTATTCATTCACGTCATTCAACAAGTATTATTAAGTTACTATTATGTGCCGGGTCCATAAATACCTGTTTTCATGGAGTTTATCTTTTAATGGGACCATTCTCCCCCATACTCGGTGCTTTGGGTGATAAATTGACAAAAGCCTGGAACTAAGGCAGATTGGGGTAGTTAAGAAGGTCCACGGATAAGGTATAAAATGGGTACTTTTAAAAGTTGCACCATTACACCTTCAACACAATGACTAAAATTAAAAAAAACCTACAATACCAAGTGTTGGGGTAAGAATATGGAGCAACTGGAACTCTAATACATTGTTGAAAGGAATGAGTTCGAGCCCCGCGTCGGGCTCTGTGCTGACAGCTCGGAGTCTGAAGCCTGCTTCGGATTCTGTGTCTCCCTCTGTCTCTGTCCCTCCCCTGCATGTCTCTGTCTCTGTCTCTGTCTCTGTCTCTCTCTCTTTCAAAAATAAACAAACATTAAAAAAAAAATCCCAAGCCTAGATATTTACCCAAGAAAATGACAATACAGGTCTATTAAGAAAAAACTTATATTAAGCACGTTCACAGAGTGTTTATTTGTTGTATAGACCTTGTAGACTGGAGACAACCCAAGTGTTTGTTCATCCATAGGAGAGTAGCTAAACTATGATATATTCATACAATGGATGCTGCACAGCAATTAAAAAAAAATTCATTGCAGTACTAAATATCATCTAAGACTATACTCAAAGAGGAAGAAATACAAAGGATAATTACTTTCAGGGGAGACTTTTTTTCTTTTTGCTAAGCGTGTCATCAAGAAAAGACACAGCAGGGAGAGAAAAGACTTCCAGACTGGCTCTGAACTTGGAGTCTGACAGTTGTTGATCTGAGGCAGGTCTCTGGCTGTCCTTGCTTGATGTCCTGGTTCCTATCAACTAACTGGGCTCCAATTTGGGGACCTGGTTATTTGACGCTGGGAAGATTGTCAAACTTTACTTTGGACGAATGGGGCTAATAGTGCACGCTACCTGACTCCTGGGAGCGTTGCCAAGACCCGTAAGAAGACAGGACTCAGACGATGAACGGCTCTGGAGAGCTGATCTTGGATTACTTATTTCCACTGCGGCCCAGAGGGCAAGCTACAGTCTGCTAAATTCACCCTTTCTCAGACAAGAACATTCCACGTTTGGTTCCACATTTTAAAGGCCCTCCTGAAGGACTTTTATGCCTCATTTCATTAACAGGGCTGTGTTATTTTTGAACATTGGGGCACATCAGAAGTATGGTCATTTATTGATCAGACTTAGAGGGAAAGGAAGAGTTTGAAGAGCTTGCAGGAAGCCTGTGGTGTCAATTTGAGATCCATTTATATCTGATCCAAGTTGAGTAAATGAAAGTGAGACTTAAAAATATAAAGCTATTCTCTTTCTCAGTTTCCAACTACGGCCAGGATGCCTGGGTCCTGGTTTTGTTTTGTTTTGTTTTATTTTTTCAGCTTCTTTAGTTCATCCTTTTCTTCAGTTCCAGCAAAAGCCAACTTGTCTTTCTCAGACATTTGGTTCTGTTACTTCCTCTTCCTTGGTCCTCAATTCCAAAAGCATCCTTGTTTGTCTGGAATAACATGGCATCATGTCCGAGGGGTAAGGTGATCAGAAAGTCCCTGCAAGTCCTCTCTGCCTTTTGGAGGTTGAAAAAATGAGAAAGAAAGGTGAGAAAAAAATGGACAGAGATGAGAGCCAGATGCTGGGGGAGCATTTCTCATAAGTAGTGACCTCCTGATAAGTTTATAGAGTTTATAGGTCTTCTCTTGCAACGTGATAGCGATTGAGACTGTCCCGTGAGAACAGAGGTTGTTCATTTAATTGAAGAAGTACGTTAAGGCAGGGAATCACTTTAAAAACTGATACAATTTCTTCGACTTTAAATATATGTGTGTGTGTGTGTGTGTGTGTGTGTATACACGTATATACATGTATATACACGTATATATATATGTGTGTATATACACGTATATACACGTATATATATATATATATACACGTATATATATATGTGTATATACGTGTATATACACACACACACACACATACATATATATGATATGTTGAAGACCTGTTTGGTTTTGAGTTTAGGTCCGCTGATTGGAGTATAGTGCCATTTTGCTTGGTAAATAATATTCCCTAATATACTACCTAAGAGTCTCCTTATAATGGAGAATTTAAGGACACCGTGAGACAACCAAAGTACACAATCCTTCTAGGTGTTTTTTAAGTTTATTTATTTTTTTTTAATTTTTTTTTAACGTTTTATTTATTTTTGGGACAGAGATAGAGCATGAACGGAGGAGGGGCAGAGAGAGAGGGAGACACAGAATCAGAAGCAGGCTCCAGGCTCCGAACCATCAGCCCAGAGCCCAACGCAGGGCTCGAACTCACGGACCGCAAGATCGTGACCTGAGCTGAAGTCGGACGCTTAACCGACTGAGCTACCCAGGGGCCCCTAACTTTATTTATTTAATTTGAGGTGGGGAGGGGCAGGGAGAGAGGGAGAGAGAGAGAATCCCAAGTAAGCTCTGCAATGTCAGCACAGAACATGATGTGGGGCTCAAACTCAAGAACTGTGAAATCGTAACCTGAGCTGAAATCAAGAGTCAGACGCTTAACCGACTGAGCCACCCAGGCTCCTCGATCTTTCTGGATTTTTGGGAACTTCCCTCACTTCCAGTCATTTATGGCTTTCTCCCATATTTTCTTTGACAGCAATGGTTATTGTCTCAATTTCATTCCATCTTTGCACAGTATTCTGTGTTTCCATTGAAAAGAATACTCTTTCCTCTTATACGCCTGTTTCGTTACTTTTCATAATAGTAAGCTTTACCGATGGATTTGAGAGTGTTGTAATATTAACCCAAGGAGTTGGTTAAGCAGAGGTACTTTTCCTCTGCTCTATGGTTTGCAGAACTGATTGTGCTTCCAGATTTGAAAAGTGGAGGCCTTGGTGCACCGTCATAGCATAAATATGGTGCCTGCTTTATATGACCTGAGGTAGTCTGGTGAAAATACCTTAGGGTCCACATCTTAACTGCAGTGATAGGAAGTACGTGAAATTCCACCACAGACTTCTTGTGACTTTACCATAAGCATTGCCTTATACAGGTATTCTCCTTGAAACTAATTAAGTTTAGTTTAATTAGTTTAATTTTAAACTCATTTTGACCATCATTACCCAGCTTTATCATTAAGGTATTCTTTGAATTATCACTCTTATTGTTGAATCAGTTTTACTGCCAGGAAGAGCTTGGGAAGACTAAAAGCTTCAAGGGAGAGAAAGAGTGCTAAACATAGAGAGTTGCCCAAAGAATTGTCTTCTTCATGAACCTGCCCAACGCTGGCCCTGACTAGGACCACTTTAGCTAATAAATGAGAACAGTCTAGAAATTTTGAGGCTCTACCATTTTCCAGCTCTGTGCTAGCTTCTGGGGATGCAAAGGGGTGCTGAGTGATGAACTCTGTAAATATTTACTAGCACACTCCCGGTCCAGAGTTTTAGGGAAGGCATACGTGGAACCATGAGGTTTGATTACAGAGGACCTTACACAGTGCTTGACAGAAGTAAGGATGGAGCAAGTCATTTCTGGCCGGGGGACTTGTGGAAGGACTCCAGAAGTTTACACTTGGGCTGGGTCTTGGAGGGTGAGTATGTGTTTGTCAGACCAGGACGATGGGGTAGGGCACCCAGGCAGAGGGAGAGCAGTAACACGGACTACTTAGTGAATGGACATGTCATGCCTGAGCAACTGTTTGCTTATAGGGTAAGCATGGTATGAGGTTGTATGAGTCAGGGTTCTCCAGAGAAACTGAAGCAGTAGACTGTGTGTGTCCACACATGCATGCACACACACACACACACACACACACACACACACACACGTATGAGAGAGAGACAGAGAGAGAGAGAGAGAGAGAGATCTTCTAAGGAATTAACTCATGCAGTTTTGGAGGCTGAGAAGCCCCGAGATCTTCAGCAGGTAAGCTAGAGACCCAGGAGAGCCAATGCTATAGCTCCAGTTCAAGTCTGAAGGCCTGGGAACAGGAGAGCTGATGCTGTAGGTTCAGTCCAAATGTCTGACCAAATATCTGAGCACCCCGTGGCCCAGTCAAGTTGACATATAAAGCTAACTATCACAGGAATCGTAGGTGAAATCTTTGCTCTCTTCTCCTGATACAAGTTAGAATGTGGGACACCTCTCTCCAACCTAGATGGACTCTTCCCCATTGGGACTGACAGTCTATAAACACGGCTGAGTTGCCATTAACCCAAACCATGTAGGTCAATGAAGATGCCTCAAGTGGCCATGACTTCTACTGAGAATTCAAGAACATTTTCTAAAAATGTGATCTTTCAGGGGCTTAGTGTCCATTTATATCAACTGGTAATATTTGTAGGATTAAATGTGTAGGATTAAAATTACATTGAAACAAAGCACTGGCAATTTGGGGGACTATTTTCATATCATAAATGTTGATTTGTTGAGCTGTTCTTGGAAACCTATGCACACCCCTCCCCACAAATATCCGTGCCTTTTTGCTAAATATTGCACAACCAGCTAAATTAGAATATTCCCTCACTCTGCACTGTGACCAGCTCGAGCATTTGGAATTTAATAATGGGCAGTGACTTATTTAGTCAAAAACTTAAGGCAGCTGCAAACTCATTCTATACTTAGAAGGAGTAATAGCCAAATTCCTCATTTGGGCTGTGTCCTTTGAGCTGTAGGTATTTAGTGACAATTAGAATGATGGCAATTATAATAATAGCCAACCTGTGTCAATTATTGATGGTCAAGTTGCTTTGTGTTGATTAAATTTGCATTCTAATTTTATGGGTAGATAAACAGACTTACTGGATTTTAAACTTCAGTTATATTGGCACATCTAATTCCCTAAGATGCTAGACTGTCTCTATCTGCTTTTATTAATGTTGATAGTGAACCTGAATGATTGCTAGTTCAAGGTGGATTTCACTATGTCTACATTATCCACTGTACCTATCGATTAAATTAGTCGACTGCTATTAGCGAGATTTCAAAATAACTTCTTTGTGTCAGTGAGAGGAGGGCTACTTCTTCAGGGGTTTGTGGATAGCTCATGGATGCAGATGACTTCTGGAAAGGTAATTATCTGGATTATTCATGGAGCATGTTATTTCTATATTTCTATGTAGAAAAATAAGTATAATCCTAAGAGGGAAAAGACACAGGCATATACACAGAAAGGGGCTGAGATCTGCTCACTGTTTTGTCCGGGCCATAGGCTGATGGTAAAAATGTAGCTTTAGTCAGCTTTTGGTTATAGCTTTGAGTCATTTACATTCTGCTTACCTGGTTACAGCGCTAGGACCTGGACCCAGTGACAGATCCCCCATCGCAAGTTAAGATGATCATTTGGTCGTACTCGGATGAAACAAACTCAGAGACAGTGGAGGAAATTCCCCATCCCCGGAGGAAGCTTGGGGGTCATAACATCCTGTAGACACACGCTAGGGCGCATCCGATCCCCTAGAACTCCCAGATACACAGTCTGTGCTGAGGGCAGGAAGGTGTCCTTTGCTCACCTGTGTCTGTTTTTAACAGTTTACAAAACCTTTTGTAAGAACAAAGAGTATAAAACACACTGGGCTGACTGAGGAGAAACAAATACGCATGTTGAACGTGGTGAGCATTCTGCTGTGTGCTCAGCATGAGATATCCCAGCTCTGAGTGGGAAAATAAATAATGCCATTCCTTGAAAACCACTGGAAGGAGAATGTGGGGGAGGAATACGTAGACGAAGACTCCCATAACTGTCAAGTTCTCACTGAGAATTCATTCATTCATTCACTCACTCTTACAGCCAATAATGATTAAGCTCATATAAACGCCAGGCACCCTGATCACAACCGGAAAGATAATTCAGAAGAGTTAATCTCTGCCCTCATGAGGTTATAGTGGGGGTAAGGAAAGGGGGAGTAGACAGCAGGAAACAAGGTTTGTTTATAGTTCTACAGAAGAGACACGGTAGGCCACGGCTGTAGATCAGTCTTATGAGCAACCTAATCTAGATCGTTTCCAGAAGAGCTTTCCCAAGCAGGTTAAATGTAAAGCCAGGTCAGAAAAGTGAGTCAAAGTTAAAAGGGAAAAGGGTGGTAGGAGGAAGCATGGGAGGAGCTGGACAGGTGGGAGGAATCTCATGGTGCCTAATTTTCGTGGAATTAATTGGCAGGAAGTTAATTTTAATAGCTTGCCTTTCGGAGACCTTACCAAGTGCCACCGTGTGTGCTGAGAGCTTTATGAACATTGTCACAATTAATCCCTTATAGCGACCTCTGGGAGGTAAATATTATTATTCCCAATTGAAGAAAGGCAAGGTCTAGAGAAGTCCAACGACAGTAAGGGGAAGAAAAGGAAGCAAGGTTTAATGTCCACGTGACATTTAAAAGGGAGAAAGAGAGAGAAAGGCAAGAAGTTATAGATGGTAGGCATCCTTAATCTCAAGCAGCGTTGGCTGTCTTTTCTCACACTCCATGTCTGGACTCGGTCCACCCACGTGTGAAGGGTGTCTTTTGCTGAGTCTGGGACTCTAGCAGCTGATGCTAAAAGAGAGTTTTGTGCTTCTCTAAACTATCCTCTTGGTTGGAGCTGCTGTAATAGGATACCAAATGATGAAAATTTATTTCTCACAGTTCTGGGGGTTGGGAAGTTTGAGGTCAGGGTGCCAGCCAGGAAGAAGGAAAGGAAAGGAAAGGAAAGGAAAGGAAAGGAAAGGAAAGGAAAGGAAAGGAAAGGAAAGGAAAGGAAAGGAAAGGAGGAAGGAAAGAAGGAAGGAAGGAAGAAAAGAAGAAAGAAGGAAAGGAAGGAAGGAAGGAGGAGAGAAAGAATCTTTTTTTCCATATGGAAATTGAATTCTAAACCCCCTTCCTTATTTGTTGTTAAATTCACAATACTATCATCCCCCTTTTAAAAATCAGTTCATGGAGTTTTGGAGACTTGCCAACTTGACCGGCGGGCACGGTTGGGCCATCCCAGGACTTCCGGCTCTTTCTGCATCAACCACCCCAGTGAGTCTGCTTATTTCCTTCTGGCGGCTTGTCCTGCACTTTTGGGGAGCAGTCATACCTCAAGTTTGGGGGTGCACAGTTATCCCAAGGGGTGAAAGAAGCAGATTTCAGCGCATCTAGTTCCTCTTTAGCTAAATAGATCATCATTTAACGGATAGCCAAGACAACTCACTGTTAATCTGTCCTACTTCGGCTTTTAAAAAATGAGCAAAGAGAGCATTTTATTAGCACAAATGTGTGTCAGTTTCAGACTTATGACGACTTTAACTAGAAACAGCAAATAATAAAACGAAGCGATTTTGAGCCACACAAATGCGAACTTGGAAGGCGCACGTGACACTTGTCATTGCTTGTCGACCTTGGCAATCTCCTTACACTGTTGATTTGCTTTGGGTGCCCAGCACTGAGAAAAATCCTGAGTGACACAGCTAAATAATAGCGGGTTGTAAACATTTAGGAAACACCTCATCTTGCAGTCTTGGGATACTTTCCAATTAAAATGAATCCAGAAACTTGGGAGAGGGATAGCAGGAAACGTTTGTTTCAAAGTGACCGAGCCACCCGGACACCCCATTTTAACCATTTTTAAGTGTACAAATCAGTGGCATTAAGTACATTCACAAGGTCGTGCCACTGTCACCGCTATCCCCTACTTTGCTGTGGTTTTTAAATGCAGTTTATTTATTTATTTTGAGGGAGAGAGAGAGAGAGAGAAAGAGAGGGAGCAGGGGAGGGGCAGAGAGAGAGGGAGAGAGAGAGAGAATCCCCAGCAGGTTCTGTGCTGTCCACAAAGTCCGATGTGGGACTCGATCTCGTGAACAGTGAGATCATGACCTGAGCCGAAATCAAGAGTCAGACGCATCACCGACTGAGCCACCAGGTGCCCCTCCCTGACTTTGTTTTTGAAAGTTATTCCCAAGGGTCTATGTCAGGACACTTTGAAAGAGGCACGTGTGATATTAGTCATTATCTGAAAGCCATCATTTGTACGACTGCTTTTAATATTATTAATACTTATTATTAATTATTAATACTTGAGCTCACATCAATCCCAATGTTGATTAACCTCTTCAATTTAAACTTGACTCCCCCCGCCCCCCCCCCCCCAAGATTAGAATTCTTCTGGATTGTCATGTCCTGGTAGTATTGCCAAGAAGATTCGGAACCATCGGGGACGCCGGGATATGGAACTTGCGATCTGACCTGATCCCTCGCTAGTGTCTTCAAGACTTTAATTAGCTTTTACCCTAATTTCTTTAGTTAGTATCTCACCCGGTCCCTGAGCTGGTCTAATGACCTGAAGCCTCATCAGCTTCTTTCCGAAGAAAACCAGAACATTCACTCCTGTGACATTCTTTTGTACGTTTTTTTTTTTTTTTTTTTGGTCAGAACAGAAAAAAATGGAGTAAAAAATCAACCACCTCATTCTTTTATAGACACAAGAAATAATAATTGTTGATGAAAAGGTCCCATGGTACTGAGGTTCATTTTCACAACAGCCTCATGAGGGTGTTGTTATTGCCGTTGTAGAGATGGTGAGACGGTAGCACAGAGAGGTTAAGCAGCCTGCTGCAGGGGCACACAGCGAGGTGGGTGCACAGCAGGAACACAAGTCCAGGCAGCCGGCTCCAGGGCCCACGCCAAACCCCTGAGCCCCAGGACCCTCCCACTGAGAGCCACTTTTCTTGGGAGACCACCGTGCCTCCTCCCTGGAACTCCAGCATCTGGGGAAAATGTGTGTCACCGACAAGCAAGGCACAGGCGGACTGGGCACAAGGTTGTTCTGAGCGATCCCCACCGAGAGAACTGCGTCTGTGGGCTAGGAGAACAGGTGGTGTAGGCAAGTCGGGGCAGGACCAGCTGTGTAGACCGGAGGGCCCTGGGCAAAAAGGAAATGCAGGTCTCTTTATTCAACAATTCCTAGGAATTTAAGAGTGACTGCAGAGCATCGACTCAGGTGCAGGGAGGGCCCTTTGGAGCGGGAGACCCTGCGTGGCCGTGTGGTCTCCCATGGAGCCTCCTGGCGGGGCTGGGGTGGGGGCTCCCCTACCCCAGAAGGAACTGTGGCCGTGTGTTTCTGGTGAGCGAGTCTGGATCAGAAGCTGATGTTGGGGGAGGCTCTTGAGAGAGTCCTTATCAAGGCATAACTCAGCGCATGACGAGTCTGAGATGGCAGCTAGATCCGTATCGTGCCAGTCGGCATCAGTGCCTGAGGGAGGGTTTGCCGGCCGCGTGGACATAAGCAGAGACACAGCTATTAAAACTGGGAGCTGGCTTAGAGAGATTAATTTGATTTATTTTATTTTTAACTCCTTTATTTTGTAAACAAAATTAAGACCCAGAAGAGTGGTGGAGGGGGGGGATGTCTAATAGAGAAAGTTCTAGAACTAGAACCCTAGTATCTAGCTACTAGCTCACCACGTCTTTCTCGTCTGTGACGCACCTTTTTCCCTGATGCTGGAGTTCTGGGGCGGATTCATGGTGGTCTCTCAGGAGGAGGGGTTCTCAGTGGGAGGGTCCTGTGGCTCAGGGGCTTGGTGGGGACCCTGGAGCCGGCTGCTTAACCTCTCCGTGCTATCTCATTATCCGGACCATGAGATGACAAGAGTATTCTCGTAGGTCTTTTGTGAGGATTGTAAGAAGTAATACACCTAGAGGGATTAGCATAAAGAAGTCAATACTCAGTGTGTGCGTCCTCCAAAATTCACACTGTCATGTCCTAACCCCCAGGGTGATTCTCTTAGGAAGTGGGGCCTTTGGCGGCTCATTGGGTTTAGATGAGCTCCCAAAGGTAGGAGCCCTGTGATGGATTCTCGTCCTTATCAGAAGAGGCAGAGACACCAGAATTTTTTGTCTTGTGCTTTTCTCTCTGCCAAGTTCGGACACAGCAAGAACGTGGTAGTCTACAAACCAGAGAGGCGGGTCTCACCAGACACAGATCAGCACAGATACCTTGCTCTTGGACTTCCCAGCCTCCAGAAGTGAGAAAGGAATGTCTGTTGTTTAAGCCACCTGGTCGATGGCTTTTTGTTAGGGCAGCTGGATCTGACTAAGACAATAAGCATCGGCTACTACTGCTTGGAGACAATAGAATTGGCCGCCACTTGGTCCCGGCAGGTTACCCAGCGACTCCAAGTTGCTTCCTACATATACAATGGAAACAATTGTAGGTACCTTCCAAGCTCCCAATGAATGCTTAGCACGCCATCTGACAGATTAGGCAAACAGAATAACAGCAGTTTTCAGCCATATTCGTTGTTACCTAAAATCCCAAGGTCTAGAACAACCAAGTTTTTACAAAGAGGACCTGCTTTTCATTAATCAGAGGCTAAAAAGAGGACCCGAAGGCCCATCTCCCGCCATGCGGCCCCCTGGGACCGCTCATCCTGGGACCCATAAGTCAGTGATGCATCAGGGTTGAGCCGCTGAGCTAAGTCCCCTTAAATGGGTCATGCACCCCTAAGGCTGTTGAATACATCTCATTTCTAAAATGCCTGTTGATCGTTGACCCTAAAAGCTATCAGACTAGCAGGGGAAAAATAAAAGCAAGGATAACAAACAACCGGACCTGTGACATCTGGCTAGCTGGGTAAGATAGTGTCAGGAGAGAATGCGGTTTATAACATTTACAGACAGGGCTTAGGTCCAGCTGGCTCCAACTGGCTGAGGTGTCCCTGTTGGGGGCCCAGTGGGTGGTGTTTGCAAAATGACCTTGAAACCAGCCTGGGGTGGGGGGGGGAACCCTGCTTGACAATCATGACTAATATGTGTAAAATTCAAAAGCATTTGGTGGATCTGAATTCACTTCAAGGTTATTTTAAAAAAAACAAAAAACCTCAGAAAATACTAAGGATGAAAGCAGCAGTTTCTAGGCTAGTTAGAAAAGGAGAATTGTGAGTGAGACCAGGACAAAACAAAACAAAACACTTCAATTAAGATTATTTTTCTCTGTTGGGAGATGTGATTTTAAAACAATGACACATCCTGCTTACATCAGCTGTTAAAAATAACATCTGGGGTGTTTTTTTTTTTTAGTCTCTCCTGGGCATAAGCTATGAAACGAACCACCTTTGTACATAGAGCAACTTCTTTGGAGGAAAAGGGAGGCTGGAATTTCAGAGTGTGGCTAAATAATGCAGAACCCCGCTGACAGCCTGGAAGATTCATCCTACCGGGATTGCGTCCCCCTCCCTCCCTTCCACGATTTCACACAGTTCCAAGCGCGTGTCTTGTACACCCTTGTGCTCCAGTCCCCGGAGGGAGGCAGAGAGGAGAAAGCTCCATGTTGGAGGGTCTGTTCTCTCACTCTTTGCTGTGCAACCCCGAGCAACTTGTGTCTTCCGTTTGCTGAGGCCGCAACCAGAATGATTGCTACTAAGTAGGGAGCTAACCAACCAGATACGTAACCTTGAAACTCCCAGACGAAATTTCACGAGAGACTTAATGCTTGTGTTAACAGTCTTCCAGAAGTCTTGTTCCAGTCCGAGGACAGCTTCTAAAATTTTGACTGCCGTCTGTTTGGCAAACATAGACTGGATAGTTGAGCAAGGTGCAACACGAGAATAATGTCTGGGAACTTGTTAGAAATGCGCATTCTTGGGGCGCCTGGGTGGCGCAGTCGGTTAAGCGTCCGACTTCAGCCAGGTCACGATCTCGCGGTCCGTGAGTTCGAGCCCCGCGTCGGGCTCTGGGCTGATGGCTCGGAGCCTGGAGCCTGTTTCCGATTCTGTGTCTCCCTCTCTCTCTGCCCCTCGCCCGTTCATGCTCTGTCTCTCTCTGTCCCCAAAATAAATAAAAACGTTGGAAAAGAAATGCGCATTCTCGGGCCCCAGGCGCACTGATTCGGAAGCTCAGGGGACGGGGCCCAGGAATCTGTGTTTTCACTGCCATCTGTGAGATTCTGGCACGCGCCGATGGCTGTTTTCCATAATTTCCGCATTTCCGGGCCGTGTCGTTTTACTGAATTGTTTATTCTATGTAACATTTGGTGACAAGTCCTCTGACTGACTTCCCTATAGAGTTTGGGTTTTCAAGTATGACCCCCCACTGCTGGAACCCCATGCCACAAGCGCTCTCCAACTTGACAACGTCGTAAGCCATTTTCCCGGGAGCACCTTAAACATGCGGTTTCTCCCCAAAGACGCGAAGGCTGTGATGAAGGAGGAGGACAAAGTTCCGTCAAACAGTGTGCGAGACAGGCCGATGTGCAGATTATTTATGAATTACGGCATTACAGTATTTACCTGCTCCGTGGTTATACATGTGCCGGTCAGGACGAGAGAATACATTATGTGCACGGCAGTGTCAGGACACAGATGAGCTAAGTCGTATGTAGAAATGTCCCTTCTCCAGGGACAGCATGATCACTTAAGTGCTGCGGGGTGTCAGCCGCCTTTTGGGGGTCCTGCCCCCAAATGAAGAATGAAGAAGCAATGTTGTGCTGGACGAAGTGAGAACCCGCTGAGTATACCCTGCTGGTATTGGCCGCGGTGGGAGAATTTACACCGTGGAGACTGACAAATGCTAGAAATGAGGGCTTTAAACATTTTTGATTTTTGAGGGTGGGTTTACCAGCAGGCCACCGGATTTAGGAGAATATGGAGCTTCAAGGTGGGTCCCATTCACTAAGGTTCTCTCCTCTGGAATAGCAGTGTTTGAAATACTATTGGTTTCAGGATCAAGCCTCTTCTTTTTTGTTGTGGTTTTGTTTTGCTTTTTTACTGTTTGTTTATTTTAGAGAGAGAGAGAGAGAGAGAGAGAGAGATAGGGCATGAGTGGGGGAGGGGCAGAGAGAGAGAGAGAGAGGAAGACACAGAATCCCAGGCAGGCTCGAGCCGCTGAACTGTCAGCACAGAGCCCGACGCGGGGCCCGGACCCACGAACCACGAGATCATGACCCGAGTTGAAGCTGGACTTTTTTTTTTTTTTTTTAACGTTTTATTTATTTTTGAGACCGGGAGAGACAGAGCATGAACAGGGGAGGGTCAGAGAGAGGGAGACACAGAATCTGAAACAGGCTCCAGGCTCCGAGCTGTCAGCACAGAGCCCGACGCGGGGCTGGAACTCACGAACCATGAGATCACAACCTGAGCTGAAGTCGGCCGCTTAACCGACTGAGCCACCCAGGCGCCCCTGAAGCTGGACTTTTGACCGGCTGAACCACCCGGGCCCCCCAGGATCAAGACTCTTCCTTATGGTGGGCAAGATGGTACCCACACTGGGATTCGAAGCAAACCTGTTGGAGAATTTCCTTATGCCTCTTGATCATTGCTGTTTTTGCTTCTGCGATGAGGCCTCCGCTAGACCGCTGAACGGTTTTTGCAGAGGATCACCTAGGTGTCTGCCAGGCATCCTGTCTCTTGGAAGTGCCAGAGGTGATGGGCTCGGCCACTACGGGTGGCCGCCTCCATCCCCCCTCACTCTCTTTCTCCTTGCAGTCTACTCCAACAGCAAGCGGAGGACCGGAGGTCTTAGAGGAAGGGCGATTTCCATTCACTTATAGTTAATGCTTCCCGAGCACCTACTGTGCTCCAGGCACTTAGGGGAATAACTCTCCAAACATGGCCTCATTCAGTGTTCACAGAAGCCCCCAAAGATAGATACTATAAATGTCACCATTTTCCAAGTGAGGGAGCTGAGGCTCAGAGAGGTAAGCAGAAGCCAAGATCATCGAGGATTTGAACTTGAAATGTCTGATTCCTTTAACCCACGTGAAGCCAGCTCACAGACCCTGAAGTCTACTCGGAATTAATCTTGTACCCAGTTCTTTCTTCCTCTGGACTGTGTTATCTCCCTGGAGCCCGTTAGCCCTTGGGGCAACAGATAACTGGTGGGTTGGCCCCAGGCGTGCTCAAGTCGTCTCAAGCCCAGGAAAGACTGTAGTTCAGGTTCTAGGTAGGACAGACTCCCTCCTCCCCCAGCGAACCAATCAGCGATTTATTGCGTGCCTGCTGTAGTGAGTTTGCTTTGTAGCCACCCATGGAGCTTTAAAAACATAGAGATGCTTTGGGCTCTGACCCAGAAATGCTCATTTATTGATTAAGGTGTAAGGTCTGGGAGTTGTTAATAGGCTTTTCAAGAGGGCTAGATAATTAGAAAATCCTCCCAGTGTTACATACCTAGAAATGCCAGACAAAGTTTCAAAAACACATCCTTTTAAATTGTGTAAGTGAGCTCTTGAGACAGTAAAATCCTCTGGGGCCCCAAATCATAGAAGGAACCGAAACCCGGACTGGTGAGTCCAGAATTCTGTAGCCATGCCTGGTGACAGGGCACTCTGAGGGGAGGAATGTAGCCTTTTAGCGATCAATTAGGAGACTATTAAAGCATTGCTTATTATTTGATGCACACAAGAGAATAATGCTCTTTTATTTTTTACACGTTATTTATTTTGAAAGAGACAGAGAGAGTGCAAGTGGGGGAGGGGCAGAGAGAGAGAGGGACAGAGGATCCAAAGCAGGCTCCGTGCTGACATCGGTGAGTCCGACGCCGGGCTCGAACTCACCAACCGGGAGATAGTGACCTGAGCTGAAGTCGGACGCTTAACCGACTGAGCCACCCAGGCGCCCCAAAAGCATATCACTCCCTAAAACATATTACGCAGATTCGTTTATACTGTTTCCAAACGTAGTTCATTCACTTCACGGCCGTGTAATATTCATTCATTCTCCCATCGTGGACACTTGGGATGGGCCAAGGTTTTACTCTCATGCAGTTATGAACAGGCACGTAAATGTCTCCTGGTGCGGGTGTATGCCAGATTCTCCCCAGGAATAGAATGTATTTAAAATGGAACTGAGGATTCTTGCCCCCGAACTTCCTCTACCTACCCCTTCCCCACGTCACCCGATGACAGCCCCGTCCTTCCGCTTGCTTGGTACAAAACTTCGACGCCCTCTGTATTAGCTTCCGATCGCTGCTGTAACAAATTACCACAAACGTTGTGACTTAGAACAATGCAGATTTATTGTCTTATGTTTTTGAGATTAGAAGTCCAACATGGGTGTCACCCAGCTAAAATCCAGGCTTTGGCAGGGCTATGCTCCCTCTGGAGGCTCTAGAAGAGAATCTGTTCCCTTGCTTTTCCCAGTTGCAGGAGGCTGTCTGCGTTTCTGGGCACGTGGCCCCTTTTCTCCACCTTCAGAGTCAACATCGTTGAGTGGAGTCTTTCCCAAGCTGCCATCTCTCTGGTTCTTCCTCGTAGGATTATATTTGGTCCAGCCAGATAATCTAGGATGATCTCCTGATTTTTTTTCTAAATGTTTATTTATTTATTTATTTTTGAGCGGGGGGTGGGGGGTGGGGGGAGGCAGAGAGAGAGGGAGAGGGAAGCAGAAGATTCAAAGCAGGCTCCACTCTGTCAGTGCAGAGCCTGACATGGGGCTCGGTCACACAAACCATGAGATCATGACCTGAGCTGAAGTCGAGCACTTGACACGACTAAGCCACCCAGGTGCCTTGAGTTGAAGGTCATTTGGTTAGCAACCTGAATTCCATCTAAAACCTTAATTCATTTCCTTGTGCCATGGAAGCATGTAAGTCACTCACCATATTCACAGGTTCAGGGATTGGGACATAGGCATCTTTTTTTTTTTAAGTAATTCATTTCTTTATTGAAGTATAATTGACATGCAGTATCCTGTTAGTTTCAGGTGGACACCATAGCGATTCGCCATTTTGATACATTACGAAATGATCCCCACAAGAAGTCGAGATACCGTCTGTTCTCATACAAAGTTATTGCAACAGTATTGACTATAGTCCCTATGCTATACTTTACATCCCCATAACTTATTTGTTTTATACCTCGAACTCTGCACCTCCTAATCCCTTTCATGGATTTCACTCTCCCTCTAACCCCTGCCCTAGGACACAGACGTCTTTGTGGGGTCATTGCTCTGCCTTGATGACTGCACCATCCTTGATGACTCTCTTCCGTGATAAAACCAATCTGTTAGGAGACCCTGTGGGCTCCATTTTCCACATAACTTGAAAATCCAGCCACTTCTTACCAATCTGCTGCTATTACTCCCTGGTCCAGCCTTCGTCACTCGTAGGATTATTGCAGCAGTGTGGTGACAGGTCTCTCTCTGGCGTCCTTGTGGTCTCATCTCAACACGCCAGCCACAATGAACCTCTTCAAATGTCAGTCACACATGGTACTCCTCAACAAAAGTCTCCAGTGTCTTCATTTCTCTCGAAACCAAGGCCCTGATTCTCACAGTGGCCCCTAAAAGCTCCCTGATTCATGCATTCCTGCCCCCCTCCAATTTCTCTGTTAATCCTCTACTGTCCCCGCGTTGCTCCTTCCTCACCTTTAACTTCCTTTATAATTTGGTTATTGTTTTCTGCCTCCTTCCTTCTAGAAAGTCAGTTCCGTGAGGGTAGGGATTTTTGTCTGGGTTATTCACAAATACCTGCTCAGAGCCCAGAATTCAGTATTTATACTAAGAATGACTTTCAGTCTAAAGGATTTCCACCAACAGCCTGGACAGAGACGAGTCTCTGGACCAGCAAGAGAGGAGAAGGAAACAAGACCCCCACATAAAGCTGAGAATCTGAAAAAAATTTGCTCCCACAGCCAAAAGCAACGACAAGGGGATGTTTCTGTCTTGGACTGGGCAGGTTAGTGGTTACCAGGCGCTGGGAGGAGGGGACGGTATGCACCGGGTTTCCTTTTGGGGTGATGAAAATGTTCGAGAACCAATGATGATGGTTGTACTAAATGCCACCGAATTGCACACTTAACATGGTTAGGGGCACCTGGGTAGTTCAAGCGGTTGAGCATCTGACTCTTGATTTCCGCTCAGCTCATGATGAAGAGATTGAGTCCCATGTCAGGCTCTTGCTGACAGCATGGGGACTGCTTGGGATTCTCTCTCTCTCTCTCTCTCTGCCTTTTCCCCACTCATGCTCTCTCTCTCTCTCAAAAAAAAATTAAATGGTTAGAATGCCAAAGTTCACTATAATAAAATCTCTGGAATCTCCTAAGGAATTGTTACCACAGCGTTATGGTCCCATGGATTTGGGGTTGAATTTATACCACCTGCAGGGTCAGGGGCTCCCGAAGTGAAAAAATTAACATAAGAAGTAGTCTTAGGCTGGTGATACCCCTTGAACTTCCGAGATAGCAAGTGCTTCGGTAACTCAGGAGGAGGAATGTGCCCCCGGCTCATGCAGCATCAGATTCCCCCAGGCAAATCCCCACTGAACATGAGTTCACAATTGTGAATCCCACAGCCCACAGGGGAGGACTCCACGTGAATAGATGTCAGCAGCAGAAGGAACGGCCAAGAACTCTAGAACGGTCATCTAGAGACCAGAGAATATGTGTCAACTGATTAAAGACCAAAAATAAACGCGTAAATAGGAAATGGGAAAGAAAAAAGTAATATACCATATCAAGAAGACCAGGCATGTCTGAAAAAGAGTAACATTTCTAGAAATTAAAACAAAAGTCTTTAAACACCTCAAAAGACAGGCCAAAGGAGCTGTTTTGACAGGGTCTCACAGTGAACCTAGGAGTTGCAAAATTCATCTGTGGCATTAACCCGGAACGTACTACAGAAAGACAAGTAGAGGACAAAATGGCCTGGAGTATGTATGGGGCAGGAAGGTCTAAGTTACCTGTAATAGAATCTCAAGAAGAGATAAAAGGGAGTAGGGAAGAGTTCATATTCAAGAAACAACAGGGAGTGGCGCCTCAGTGACTCAGTCTGTTGGTTAAGCATCCACTCTTGATCTTGGCTCGGGTCACGATCTCATGGTTCGAGAGTTCCAGCCCTGTGTTGGGCTCTGCGCTGCTTGGGATTCTTTCTCTGTTTGTCTCTCTGTCTCAAGATGAATAAAGGAACTTCTTTATTAAAAAAGAAAAGAAAATAAAGCAAGAGGGAAATTTCCAGAACTGGATGCGAGACATCAGATTCAGGAAACAGTGAGTCCTGAGCCACTGAGGTATGATGGACCACCCGGAAGCAGGGCAGAGGCAGGCCCACAGGGTGCACAGAACATACACAGGTTTTCAGGGGGAAGCACAGTTTTTCTTCACACAGGCAGGCAAAAAGTTATAGACAGCATCCTAGAAATACCCAGGAAAACTTCAGATATACGGGAGAAATAATTTTAAAATTGACTTAACATCTTTTGGGGGTTGGGGGGGGGAGCTACACTGTTAACCAGAAGTCAGATTTGTTCATCCCTTGCTCTTGTAACAGAGTAGGTTATATTCTGAGAGGTATTACAAAAGATGTAGAAGGCAAGGTGCTTTAGGATATTATAATTATTGAGCAGTTATGCCTGCACGTATGGAAAGAACTATAAAAAATAAATATACGTATGGCATACAATGAAACGAGCTCAAAGGGACAAGGCCACGGCTGATCGGAAGATACGTTGAGTCCCTTCATTCACAAACCCTTGCCTGGGAAACAGATTTGGGGAAATTCCCAGTGATCTGTTCATTGCGATGAAAGTAAGGGTTTTTCACGGTACACGTAGACATGATCTTCGCTAAGGGGCGTGTGGCAGATTAAAGAAGGCTGCAGATTTTCCGCCCATCAGGAGGCGGGTTGACGTTGCCTCTCTTGAATCTGGGCAGGCTCTGTGATTGCTCCGGCCAATAAGGTATTGAAACTGTGATGCTGTGCCAGTTTTGAAGCCCAGGCCCTAAGAAACTGGCAGCTTGCTCTTCCTGGCGCCTGGAACACTTGCTCTTAGAGCCCTG
The DNA here is from genome assembly GCF_014898765.1 of Herpailurus yagouaroundi. Taxonomy (NCBI): domain Eukaryota; kingdom Metazoa; phylum Chordata; class Mammalia; order Carnivora; family Felidae; genus Herpailurus; species Herpailurus yagouaroundi. The sequence goes on from NW_024412377.1 coordinate 13,242,986, forward strand.
AGCTGCCCTGGAGGAAGTCCGGCTATGCTGCTGGAGTCATGTGGAAAAGACCCAGGTATCTGAGAAACCATCCAGTCCAATTCTGTGGCCGCTGAATCCCACCTAGCGACCCTGGTCAGTGCCATAAAGGACTGAAGAATGTCCCAGCCAAACCTTGCCCAAATTCCTCTCTTTCTCTTTCTCTCTCATTGTATATAGACACATACGCACATATCCATATGCATGTATATATACATATACATATGCATATATATACATGCACACATATACACATATACATATGCATATATACATATACATATGCATATGCACATGTATATGTGACTCAAACACAATAGAATTTTATTTCTGGATCATGTAACCATACAAGGAGCAAGTTTCGTGTCAATAAATGGCCCTCCACATGGTGATCCAGGGACCAATAAAATGGTTTGAAGCCACGTATTTTAGGTAGTATGTTAAAACACATAGCTAGAACTTGGTCTTTTTTTTTTTTTTTAAACATTTTAAAAAATGTTTTTATTTATTTTTGAGACAGAGAGAGACAGAGCATGAGCAGGGCAGGGGCAGAGAGAGAGGGAAACACAGAATCCAAAGCAGGCTCCAGGCTCTGAGCTGTCAGCACAGAGCCCGACGTGGGGCTCGAACTCACAGAGTGTGAGATCATGACCTGAGCTGAAGTCGGACGCGTAACCGACTGAGCCACCCAGGTGCCCCTAGAACTTGGTCTTTGGGTCACGTGTTATTTCTTTCCATTCCCACTTCAGTTAGCATCATCTTCTGGAATCCATATGCTGTTTTGGTAGACGTGGGAGACTTGTGACTTGGGCAAGATGGATGACACTTGTCTTCTCAATACCGTTACATTTCTGGAGTGAGCCTTTCATGTATCCCCCGACCTCTATATCCACATTGTCCCAGGGCCAGCTTCCTGGGCATGTGTGACCTGTGCGGTCCCTCAGAGCCCCATGCTCAGAAGGGAATCATGCTTGAGTAGATGTTCTGTGGTTGTCATCCTGAAGTTCTGAAAGAAATTTGCCTTTGAACTTGTGTTTTGTAAATGGAATCTGCAAGAACAGTGGAGGAGAGACTGTGTAATATGCGTGTGCACAGCAGCTCCTTGCTGGCCCATCTGCACACACCTTTCATGACACACCGTGAGCACAGATTTCCAGCGGACCCATGATGTATAGGTGTTCACTAAGGCACAAAGCAAAGTACCCGATACACATTTTATGTCTTCAAATAAGTAGGGGCGGGACCAAGCCCAAAAGGCCATACTCTCCTTTGGAACCAGAGTTTGTTTTGGCTGCAGAAAGAAGCAGTCACGTTCTCAGAAGTGTGGACTCATGTGGGAAAGAGAAGATTTTTCTTTCTGTTCTGTGAGGATATAGAAGTGGAAATATGGGCATCTCAAATTGGTGGTAGATAAACAAACATTTGTAAGTGCTGGTGTGTTTTAAACCAGAGGGATTCTTGGGCAGAACTTGTTACCAGATAGATGGTCTTGCAGCCATTTCAAAGCAGGCTCATCATGGAAAATTCTATTGAGGATCAGGTTACTGCTTTATCTTGAACACTTATTTAGTTAGCTAATTTTGCAGCTCCATGTGAAAGCTGAACTCTTATGAGCTCGAATTAAAGATGCAGTAACATACGGGCACCTGGGTAGCTCAGCTGGTTAAACGTCCAACTTCGGCTCAGGTCACGATCTCGTGGTTCATGAGTTCGAGCCTTGCATCTGGCTCTGTGCTGGCAGTCCAGAGCCTGGAGCCTGCTTCAGATTCTGTGACTCCCTCTCTCTCTGCCCCTCCTCTGCTCTCTCTCTCTCTCTCTCTCTCTCTCTCTCTCAAAAATAAATAAACATTAAAAAAAAAAAAAGATGC
>NW_024412377.1:13245271-13284845 GCF_014898765.1 Herpailurus yagouaroundi
GACGTGGGGCTCGAACTCACAGAGTGTGAGATCATGACCTGAGCTGAAGTCGGACGCGTAACCGACTGAGCCACCCAGGTGCCCCTAGAACTTGGTCTTTGGGTCACGTGTTATTTCTTTCCATTCCCACTTCAGTTAGCATCATCTTCTGGAATCCATATGCTGTTTTGGTAGACGTGGGAGACTTGTGACTTGGGCAAGATGGATGACACTTGTCTTCTCAATACCGTTACATTTCTGGAGTAAGCCTTTCATGTATCCCCCGACCTCTATATCCACATTGTCCCAGGGCCAGCTTCCTGGGCATGTGTGACCTGTGCAGTCCCTCAGAGCCCCATGCTCAGAAGGGCATCATGCTTGAGTAGATGTTCTGTGGTTGTCATCCTGAAGTTCTGAAAGAAATTTGCCTTTGAACTTGTGTTTTGTAAATGGAATCTGCAAGAACAGTGGAGGAGAGACTGTGTAATATGCGTGTGCACAGCAGCTCCTTGCTGGCCCATCTGCACACACCTTTCATGACACACCGTGAGCACAGATTTCCAGCGGACCCATGATGTATAGGTGTTCACTAAGGCACAAAGCAAAGTACCCGATACACATTTTATGTCTTCAAATAAGTAGGGGCGGGACCAAGCCCAAAAGGCCATACTCTCCTTTGGAACCAGAGTTTGTTTTGGCTGCAGAAAGAAGCAGTCACGTTCTCAGAAGTGTGGACTCATGTGGGAAAGAGAAGATTTTTCTTTCTGTTCTGTGAGGATATAGAAGTGGAAATATGGGCATCTCAAATTGGTGGTAGATAAACAAACATTTGTAAGTGCTGGTGTGTTTTAAACCAGAGGGATTCTTGGGCAGAACTTGTTACCAGATAGATGGTCTTGCAGCCATTTCAAAGCAGGCTCATCATGGAAAATTCTATTGAGGATCAGGTTACTGCTTTATCTTGAACACTTATTTAGTTAGCTAATTTTGCAGCTCCATGTGAAAGCTGAACTCTTATGAGCTCGAATTAAAGATGCAGTAACATACGGGCACCTGGGTAGCTCAGCTGGTTAAACGTCCAACTTCGGCTCAGGTCACGATCTCGTGGTTCATGAGTTCGAGCCTTGCATCTGGCTCTGTGCTGGCAGTCCAGAGCCTGGAGCCTGCTTCAGATTCTGTGACTCCCTCTCTCTCTGCCCCTCCTCTGCTCTCTCTCTCTCTCTCTCTCTCTCTCTCTCTCAAAAATAAATAAACATTAAAAAAAAAAAAAGATGCACTAACATACTAACATAGAAAAGGCGGTATGCCATCTCGAATTCAAACCTGTTAGGATTAAGGCTTATGATTTTAAGTTAATCATCAGACTTCAGTATGGCAGGTTGATCAGTTGGGTCATCCACAATATTTCTTAGCAATGACAGCAAGCAAACAGCTCTGTGAGAGGTGGTCTGAGTTGTTAGGACATATCTCAGTTTGCTGTGTAACACACTATGTTTTTTTTTTAGCTTGATCGGGACTCTTTGGAGCATTTCAGAAATATCTGGAGTGAAAAAACTACACAGTGATCAAATATAACGCCAGTGGCATCAACTGAAGAGCTGACCCCAACAATCATGGCAAATCTTATGGGAAAGGAGAAGCAGGTCCTTGTAATAGTTGACTTGGAAGGATTTCCTCCAGCCTTCCTGGTCTCGGTAATGGGGCCGCCATTTTGGGGTCCTATTTCTCAAAACAGAGAAGGCGAAATTGTCAACCTCCCTTTCTGTCTCTTTCCCTGTGTTCCTGCATCTCTCTTTTATACCTCTCTTCCAGTCAACCCCTCATCCCATCCATTCTACCTCCTCAGCGTTTCCCTAGGACACTTTAATTGGAATAGACTACTAACGGGGTAAATCACTGCTTTTTATTTGTTTTATGTTTCCCAAATTGAAAACCTTTAGGTGAAGTGGGATGATGAATTACTCAAGAAGACACGTAAGAGAATAAAACAGCAAAGCTTAATAAACTTTCGTCCAACTTTAGAATAGGATAGGTAACAAATGGGGAAGATCTAAAAATTAAGCATGGTAACTTGTTTTCTCATTAATTGTAATTTCCTAGGCGTGTTGCCCAAGCTAAGGCAGGATAACAAAGTGGCTCTGGGGCTGGAGTGTCCAGTTAAGCTCCGTGGCTACTTTTCCCAATCCCTGGTTCCTACAGTACTTGCCTGGAGTGATCCAATGATCTTCTAAGTGCTCGGTCTCCTCCCTTTGAGCTCCCCTCCATTCCATCATAATGAGAGGGGTCTATTTAATTTACTCTGATCACTTCAACTGTAAACATTTGTATACGTGTGTGCGTGCGTGCATTTTTAATTAGCGTCTATGGCTGAGTCCAGGAAGGATACAAAGACCAGGGGCAGAGCAAAACTGGTTCTTGCCCTCAAGGAGCTTACGAATGAATGAGTGGATTTGAATAACGTGTTTGAATGATGACAGTTCAAAAAAAAATGCTCACCGCACGTTTTGTTGACCCTCGAAGAACAATGCAGAACAAGGTCGAATACAAATTCCTATTTGCGGAAGTAACCGCGGTCAACAATAGCATGACCTCACGCTGCAGTTCACGGCCGCCACGCGGAGGCCAAGTTTTGTTTCAAAGCTTTGGGATTCTTGTGGAAACCTGCACAGCAGTGTTACTGGAAACAAGGCAGCTGTGAAGGCGTGGGAAAACCGAACACCTTATCAGATCTAAAACCTATAGATAAAAATTGTGTTTTAAGTTTAGTGCTTCCTGGCTCAAGGAGATGTGAACGTTAAACTTCATGCATCTGCGTGAAATAGCACGGGTCCTTCAAAGCAACTTTTCACGTAGAAAGTGCTGGACTCTTTTTCTCTGGGACGTGAAAAAGTCCTGTCACCACTTGATATTGGACTATAAGGCTGCTGATTGTACTGTCAGGATGCAAAAGTTACACTAGAAATACTGAGGAAGTAGAATTTTCCGTCTGAAGAGAAAAGGAAAGGTAACACAACGCTTTGTAGGGGTTTTTCCCCAGAAAGCCGCGTGGTGATCAAGCCTTACATATACTGTTGTGTTTATTAACTAAAGTCGATTATTTCCCAACAGTGGAAACAACTTGTATTTTTCCTTAAACACACCAGGAGTTTTGCAACTCATGCTGGCATACTTTCCATTTCTGGAATTTCATAAAACTGTGGGTGAATGAATTCTACTTTTGGGTGAAACTGACATTTTATTCTCCCACACTGAGCATCGGAGGCAAAGTACGTCGTTGAGCAATGTATTTGAGTGGAATAGATCACTAACGTCAATTCGAAACCTTTTTTTCTGAAATGACAATTCTTTAGCTGAAGTGGGATGGTATATTACTTACTCCCTGGGACAACCCAGAGAATATGAAGATGTAGTAAGTTTTTATAAGTGAAAGGTTGAATATGTAGAATATCTGAAAGTTTGAAAATCAAAGAGGAAGACTTCTGTTCCTTCCCATTATGCTTCTCTGGGTATGTCGCCCTAAGTGAAAAGGGGGTGGCTCAGAGGCTGGCTGTGACATTCACACCCTGAGGGTTTGGGCAAGTCATTTCTCCTTTTGCTTCTGTTTTCTCCTCTGTAAAATGGGGATGGCATTAGCAATACTTACTTCTTAGGTTGCAAAGAGGATAGACCCCGATTTCATAGGCCAAAGGCTCTGAACAGAATCTGGCAGAACTTGGCTCGGAGCGAATTGCTCTATAAGTGTTACATACCTTAATCGTATTGTCCTGTGCGACCTAACCACAGGGTTTTGCCTTCATGGAACACTATGAAATTCTGCCTTGGCACCAAATGAATACAGATGAAATCAAAACACGAACGATAAGGACAGTGGTGGAGGGCTGGCTTAACAACCAGATGGCAGGCCCCGTTGGGGCCAGGCATCTTTTTGATTTTCAAACCTACCTGATTTTTAAATTTGGTCATCCCGGGCCCCCCCCCCCCCCCCCGCGGGAAACCCAGCTACAAAAATCCTTCTATGGCCCCTTTCTATTGTTTCCTGACCATGAAAACAAAGATAGGAAAGCTTTGCGTAAAGAACCTAAATATGCTTCAGGAGGAATTTTAATATAATTGCTTTCTCTTAGTTTCCCTGAGAACCGCTTCGACGTATTTTCTTACTTGTTTGGCAGAAGCAGGTTGAAATTTTTCAAAACAGGCTTTACTGAGGAATTTTTCCGTGTGTTCAAAATGATTCGATTTTGGGTAAGTCTATGCGAAAATTTTGGAGCTATGCTCATGCTCGTCTTATGCTTATGGAAAAGGGTAAGCCCTCTGGATGGCTTCACCTGGTGTTTGAGAGAATGTCCCGAGTGTTCACAGATGTCAGCGCCTGCCTTCCCGCGCCTTCAGCTTCAGGGGTAACTGGAGAAGAGCATACTGTTCTGGAAACATGACAAGCAGACATGCAACATCCGGGGAGCAAGTCTCTTATGTCAATGGTCACTTTATGGCAGATGGAGTTCAATCAGGAAGTGGTGTTTATCTCCCTCATTGGTGGTGATTCCTGCTCTGAAAGAACCCTCTGGAATTTCCTGATGTAAGAAACATTTCTGGAGTGACTGCATGATTCAGGAGGTTAGGCATCTGGCTCTTGATTTCCACTCAGGTCATGATCTCATAGTTTGGGAGTTCAAGCCCTGCATGGGGATTCTCTCTCTTTCCCTCTCTCTCTGCCCCTCCCCCACTCGCTCGCTCTCTCAAAATAAACAAAAAAAAAAAAAAAAAAAAAAGGAGAAGAAAAGAAAGAAACATTTCTGTGAAAAACTCTCTCTTCAAGTCTGCCAATGATCCAAGCATGATCCTCCTGAAATCTGGTACCCACCTCTCTACTCCTTATATTGAAAACTGGAACTTAACTTTGTGTGTCTTCTAGAATTCTAGGTGCCTATCAATAACCTTCACAAACACTAAATTAAAAGTTTCTATGTATGCTGGGGATGTAAAACATTTATGAATAAAAGAATGATGCCGGGGTGCCTGCATCAGTTAAGCATCGACTCTTGGTTTAGGCTCAGGTCGCGACTTCTGGGTCTTGTGGGTTTGAGACCCCCTTCGGCTCCACAATGACAGTGCTTGGAGCCTTTTTGAGATTCTCTGTCTCCTCTCTCTCTCTCTGCCTCTCCCAGATTCACGCTGTCTCTGTCTCTTTCAACATGAATAAATAAACTTAAAAAAAAGAAACTATGAAAAAGAATGATGTCGATGATGTTAAAAATAATGATAAAAATAACGTTGCTCATAGGAACATATTTGGGAGTGTGTCCCTTTAAACACTTGAATAAAAGGAAATAACTCACACGAGCAGGGTAAGATACACTTTTAAATGATATATTTAAATATTCACCTCTGTTGCAGATGTGAGCAGAAATAGCCCCCCCAAAAAGCGTAACCAAAAAGAAAGTTTATAATATCGGCAATTTTGAACTAGTTAGGTGAAATGATAAGCAGAAAAAGCTAGAGAAATTGGTTGTTTTACCATATCAAAGTGATACCATTGTCCTGGGTGGTTTATATTATATTTGTCAGCCATTGAGTAGGGTTAGTTTAGTTTATTTAGTTCAATTAAGTTTAGCAGAAACCTCCTGCTAAACCCAGTGCGGGGGTGGGGGAGTGGGCAGTGAAAGTTTTCATACTCACCAGAGAATTGGTTACGGGGTCACGTTTCACCTTTGCAAACAGGCTGTCCCCACACTGAGCCAGGCAAAAGCCACCGTACTGAAAGCAGACAAGTAACAGGCGTGTTGAAAACTCTGAGGGTCGTCCAGCGGATTTTGCCAATCTGCACACAACCTGGTCTGTTATTCTGAGTCTCCCTTTGTCCCAAAAAACTTCCCACCGGGAGCCACAAGGTAAAAAGTCCTTGCCTCAGCTGATCTCCTAGATCAGCACTGCTGGGCGGCCAGGAGTCCCCAAAGGGAAACAAACAAACAAACAAAAAACTTGCTAAACTGGTTGTTTGGGCACTTTGATTGGAATGAGACTCCGAGCTGAGAGGAAGAAGCAAATGGGAAAGAGAGAGGAGAAAATGGAAGGTTACGCTTCCTGAATCTCAACCTCCGTAACATAGTGTACCTGAACTACAACAGGAAGTCCAAGCAGAGATGAGATTCTAGGTAACGTCCTGAGTGGGGAAACGCAAACCGATATATTCTGTACCGCAGATCATTTCTGCCGCATGAAGAAAGCGTCAGTGTGAGAAAAGACGACGCCAAGAACCATTATACGCCTATTCTCTTGTAAGAGTTACTGACTGGCCAGATTTATAAGCAGCCAGGAGCTAAGTCTGCCCTGCTTTGTTTTGAAACAGAAAAATCCTGGAGCTTCTGCCTGAAAGTCAGGCCAGGTGTCAGTGTTTCACAGTTTTGGAGGAAGCAGATGGGGGGGGGGTCCTCCCCCGAAGTCTGTTTCTCCCTTGTTTCTAAGCTGCGTGGCAAAAGCGTTTTTCAAAAATATGAAAACTGGCACCAATAAAAGGCGGCATTTGGGGTTTACGGAGGGTGCTGAGTAGTAGTGGGTGTGGTTGGGAGGCACTCAGGGAACGCTTTCCTGGAGATAATCCCTTACTGGCCAGAGCCCCAGCTTCTGCAGCTCGTGGGAATTCCCCTAACAATGGTAGATGACACTTTGGCCCAAATAGATCTTTTAAAAAAAAATTTTTTTTAACGTCTATTTATTTTTGAGAGAGACAGAGACAGAATGCGAGTGGGTTAGGAGCACACAGAGGGGGACACACAGAATCCGAAGCAGGCTCCAGGCTCCGAGCCGTCAGCACAGACCCTGACGCGGGGCTCGGACTCACAAAGCTGTGAGATCATGACCTGGGCCGAAGTCGGACGCTCCATCGACTGAGCCACCCAGGCGCCCCTGGCCCAAATACATCTTGAACTTCATCCGAGACCAGGCTGCATTTCCATTTTCTCATCTCATCCTTTGAGTTTAACTGAATGGCCAAACTATTCTCTGATAAATTCCTTGGTATACGATTGTTTTTTTTTTTTTTTAATTCTTCCTTTTTAGAGACCATTTTTCCTACTGAAAATGTCAGTTATTACCCTTCCCGCCCCCCATTTCCCAAGAATCCTGAGGCCCTGCCCGGTCACATGATACCGAGAATAGAAATAGCCACATTGGCTTCCACTCCAGTGTTCTGAATTACTTTTCCACTCCAGTGTTCTGAATTCCTATACTCTTGCCATCTTAACTACTCACATCAATGATCAGGAATATTTTTACGACTGTAACATCTCTCCCTTAATATTAGAATTCTAGAGTTTTCACTTGGCTGCCTTCCTAGGTGCTGTTTGTAGGGGAAAGTACTCCATTTATTCACTCAACCGATATTTATTAAGCCTATATTATGTGCTGGGCAATATTCTGGGTGCTAAAGAGACAGTAGTAATCAAAACAGGCAACCATCTCTGCCTTCATAGAACTTACATTCTAGAGCAAGGAGAGATACCACAAGCAAGATCAACAAGAAAATATATGGTACCTTAGAAGTGACTGTAGGGGAAGAAAATGCCTTTCCTGTAGGTTCAGTGCCTGGGGTCTGTGAACTAAACAGGCAGAAGACTGATTAACAGAAGAAGAGGCAGACGCATTTTAAGGTTTTTAATGTTACATGCACGGGGGGCTTCACAGAAAAGAAGTGAAAAATCTGAACGAGTGGTTAGGCTCAAGGGCTTACGCACCATTTTGACAAAAGGGGATACACGGTAAGGAAGCGACAAAGAACGAAGGGAAGGGGGGTTTGGGCTCTTAGAGCCAATAAATTGCGGGCAGGTGACTAGGAAGTATATGGGGAAAGCTAATGGTAGAGAAAGGTTATTGGGTAAAATTTGTTTATGCAGATCAATCCTGATTAGGATTGTTCTCCTCTTCCTGGTACAGGAACAGGGTGGGGGTCGGGGGAACACCTGCACCGGGCAAATTTATGCCCTGCTTTTTGGTGGATGGGGGAGGCAGAGAGCTCTCCCTGTGTCTGCTTTATCTCAGTTGCCTCTGGCTCAAGATAATCCTTATGCGCCAATCGCAAATTTAGACAGGAGTCCCACTGAACAGGGTGACACTAGCTTTTGAGTGAAGACCTTAAAGGAGAAAGGGGGCAAGCCAGGAGAGTATGGGGAACAGCACGGCAGGCAGAAGGAAGGAGAGAAGGTGGGAGAGTGCCAGCACAGTCAAGGCAAGTGTGCAAGAGGGGCGTGAGTGAAAGAGCAGGATTAGAGAGGAAGGCAGACAGGGGCAGGGTGGGCACGTACAGATCGGGTATAGGTCACGAGACGAGGTGGGGAGCCGTTGGACAGTTTTGACCAGAGGAGGACGGGACCGAACATATTTTAATGAGATCGCTCTGACTTCGGGGTTGAACAGATGTCGTGGGGCTGGGAGCCTGAAACCCTGAGAGGGCAGTGTGGTCACACACAGGCAAGAGGTGGTGGTGACTTTAACCGGGAAGGCGGCGATGGGGGGAGGGATGGCCATCAGATTCTGCGTGTATGTTTGGGCAGAGTGACAGGATGTGTTGGCCAATTAGATGTGAGGTGTGGGAGAAGGGCCAGGGTGGACTCAGAGTTTTGCCCGTGCAACAAATTGTAAGAACGGAGTCACCACCGTACGAGAGGGAAAATAATCTTCCCTCTACCCTCCTGAGTACCCCGCTCTTGGCCGAGCTCCCCCTGGAATAAAAGGCAGATTAACAAGAGGAAAACAACACACCAAGTCTATTGACATGTGTACCTCTTGGATACACGGGAGAAACTGAGTGAAAATGAGTAACTCCCAGAGATGGCTTTAGAATTCAGGCCTACATACCATTTTCATCAGGGAAGGGGGGTGTATAGGCTTCTTAGGGGAGGAGTGAAGGATCTTTAGGAAAGAGGAAGGGGCCCTTAGAAGCAGGGATGGGAGTTATGACCGTTTGTGACACAGTTTGCTGGGTGTGGTATCTCCTAGGCTCCCAGTCTCCTCTCCTGTGATAAGAGTGGATTCCTTCCTGGTTGATGAAACTCCCAGCGGGGAACTTCCTTTTGGAGGAGCCGTCTTTCGGTGGATAAGGGGTGTTCAGAGAAAGCCTGTCCCTGTATTTGCTGTTTTTGATTACAGCTCAAAATATTCAGTATCCCAAAGTTGAAAGTTCAGAGAAGTCTGAGCTGGAGATGTTTGTCTGGACCACTTAAGCCTGTCGGTGATATCGAAAGCCACGAGGACGGGTGAGCTCACCAAGAAAGGGAAGGCAGCCTTGGAGTGAGAAGATCTGGGTCCAGATTCCAGCTCAATGTTTGCGACTCCGTAACCACGCCCACTTCCTTATCTGTAACTCGGCTGTGTGTTACGGACTGAATGTTTGTGTACCCTCCCCAAACCGTGTATGTTGAAATCTCAACCTTCCACGTGATTGTATTGGGAAGTGGGGCCTTTCGGAGGTGCTCAGGTAGTGAGGGTAGAAGCCTCATGAATGGGATGGTACCCTGATAAAAGAGACCACGGAGGACTCCCTCGCTTTCTTCCACCAGTGAGAGCACAGAGCGGGGACGTCCACGCAATCAGACAACGGGGCTCTCACCAGATGCTCAATCTGCCGGCATCTTGCTCCCGGATTTCCCAGCCTCCAGAACTGTGAGAAATCAATGTCTGTTGTTGAAGCCACTCAGTCTCTGGTATTTTTGTTACAGCAACCCACATGGACAACTGAGAAGCTAGGATAATATTAGCATCACAAGGGAACCCTTAGAATAGATGCTGAGTTCATGTTGGTTGAATATTATCAATGAATGTATAAATGGAGTCCTGTTCCCTAACCAACCGAGAACATTTGTTCTAGGCGTCAGTTACCTCTCCTCCTTGGCGTTCTCTCATTCACGATCCTGGATTCTGCACTGAGGAACCGTGTGGCAAGGCAGGACTTTGACTCTGTCTGCATGAATAAGCCACTGTTAACCGGGCATTTGCTATGCGCCTGGGGCTGTCTCACGAGAGCCCTGGGAGATAGGTACCCTCAAGATCTCAGTTTTACGGATGAGAATAAGCCAGGGTGGCTAAAAATCAGAACGTAGACTGGGATCCAGACTGGACTGCAAAGCTTAATCATTATTCTGTGTCTCTAACTCTGGTCGGCGACACTTCTTGGTGTTCATTGGTTCCCCAGACACCCCGCATTGGCTTGCTCAGTCCGAGGTCCTACAGGTGCTAAGTGCACGGTGGGATCAAATGTCAGTTCAGTGCTTCACACAAGTGCAAGCTCCAGAGGTCATTTTGACATTCAGTGAGGTGCCCCTTCTTCCCCTCTTTCTCTTCCCAAACTTAAACACGCATAGATAAACATCTTGAGTAACATCTCTGGTTTATGGCTCCCTTTGATCTTCCCCCATTTTCACTTGGCCTCTACCTAATGCTTTTCAACCCTGGCTATGCTTTCGAAAACATCTGGAGAACTTTTGAAAAGGGCGGGACCTGAGCCCCCGCCACAGACCAACTCGGTCAGGATATGAGCACAAGGCCAGGGAGGTGGTCTTTATTTTTTAAGATCTGTCTGGGCAATTCTAATGTGCAGACAGACCTAAGAACGACCCATGTATGGGATAGGACGAAGTCGAATGCAGGTGAAAATCATGACTACGTAGCTAGCCCAAAGATTGAGGCAAAAATCATATTTAAAAACAAAACAAAACAAAACAATCAAATTCCTTTTTTGCTCCCAAGCACTCAGTCTGAAGACCATACCTATCAGAATCTGGAGTGGGTAATTTAGTTGAATGTGTCCTCCAGTGATCTCTATTGATGAGCATGGGTGTCATGCTCTATCCCGACCCTGATGCATTTTTGTTGAGAATCAATAGTTTGAGGAAAATAAGACAGATTCAAATTATTTTGGATCTTTTGTGCGAGATGCAAAGAAGCCATGGGGTGAGAAGGGAATGTGAGGGGGGTAGTTCTCTGGCGGTGACAACCAGCGGCCGGCCTTGCAGGAGAAGGACTAGGGAAGCAGGGCCAAAGGTTTCCGCTGCCCCTCTGTTAACCCCATCCTGGCCTTGGGGCCAGTCCCAGATTCCAGCAGAAATGAAGGGATGCTGGGCAAATTCAGGCAGCCTCAGTGGAATGGGCAGAGAGCCCCACATTCAACAAGGCCACTGAGTTGTGAATTCATCCTGGGACAGCCATCTCAGGACGCTGACCTTTAGAGACCACGGACACGCATACCTGTGCAAACTTGAATTTAGAAACTATCCCTTAATTTTATTCGAAAACAATAGAGAGTCCCTGAAATCCCTTTTTTTTTTTTTTTTTTTTGCTATCTTTTTGTCTAATATGTCCTTTTGGGGGAATGAGTTACTGTGGCTCCGTTTAAAAGCTTCTGCTATCCTTCGTCCCTCCACGGAGAGCTAACAAGTAAAACTATTCCTTCTTGCAGCATAGAAACCCGAATATTTCTGGAGACATAAACTGGCGTGTTTGCGTCTGTGTTTAGAACTGACTACCATCGGCACTTAGACTCTGGCTGACTGGGAGAATAAGAGGCTTTGAGTCAGCGGCAACTATCCATTCCTTCCCATCTCGTAGCTTTTAGTGCACTTGAGAGGAAACGGCTGACTAAATGCAAAGACAACTCCCGTGCCAAAGTTTCTTCTGGGCCTCTCTCCAGGCAGGTGTCTCCAAGTGCGATCTGTGAGGATCATGAGTAGGCGGAGTAGGGCCTCTTCCATTGTTGTTTGCCCAAGAGACTATTATGACCCCCCACTCCCTATTTTCAGGGGTTTTTGATGTCCAAGGATAAAGATTTAATAAATGAAGGTATCAGGCCTCGGTGCACATATTTCCTTTGCTTCCCTGACCTCGCTTTCACCAGGGGTGGTCGGACCAGGCCATAAGCCAGATGGGGGGGTGGGGGGGGGGGGGGGGGCCCATGTTCCTGCCCAGGCGGCCCTCCTGAGGTTCCAGGAATCTTCTATCTCAAATATCTTGCCAGATTCTAAAGCTCCTCGCAGACAAAGGAATCTATATACGTTAAGTACCATCACATTTCAGAAGCCAGCTAATGTGGGATCTATTACGGATTCATAAACCAGAATAACGTGGGCATGAAATGATCGATGCCCATAAAAACCTGCTTTGCCAGCACCATTGCTGGTGTTTTGCCGTGGTTTGTTTTGTGATTTAAAACACTGTAAGATAGACAAGCAGTATGTGAAAACGTCCGTGTACTGTTTAAACAAAAACGAACATCTATGCTGAGAAATGAAAACATCACCGATACCCCAGAAGTGGCCGTGTGCTCCAATTAGATCATGGGTCTTTCCCCCGCTTTGCATCCCCCATAACCACTGTCCTGAATTTTGTGTTAATGACATCCTTGTTTTTATTGTGGTGTGCGTGTGTATGCATGTGTGTGTGTGTGTGTATGTGTGTGTATGTGGCTATAACCGTAATATCAACCAATAGTATTTTTAATTTTGCCTATTTTTGAATTTTACATGAATAATTTGTTTCTTTGGATCAGTGTTGCTTTTGAAATTCAGCCACATGGATGCGTGTAACCTGATCCATTATTTCCACCGTGTAGGGTGCCATGGTCTGGTAAACCAATGACGAGGCCTTTTAATAGTTGCACTGTTGATAGATGCTTGTGTTGTTTCCTTTATGGAGCACACTGCTAAAAACATTTGTGAACATGTTTCCTGATGAACATGTGTCAGGTTGGATATTGACAGCTTTTGTTTACCAGACTCCCTTCCTTGAGGAATCATCAGGAAACGAGCAAAATTTCCAAGACTGGAGTTGCTAAACCTTTTCCCTATTTTTAAAATGTGGGATTAGTTGGAATCTAGAATCCATTGAAACAATGAGCACGTTGAGGAATCTTGACAAAATTCTAAGAAAAGAAAATTTGATGTGATTTGTTCATAAGAGTGGTTCAAAAAATGAGGTCCCCATGACTTAGTATAATGTCACTAAAAATAAGCCGTGACAGGGGCACCTGGGTGGCTCACTTGGTTCCATGTCCGAGTTTGGCTCAGGTCATGATCTCGCGGTCCGTGAGTTCGAGCCCCGCATCGGGCTCTGTGCTGTCAGCTCAGAGTCTGGAGCCTGCTTCAGATTCTGTGTCTCCCTCGCTAGCTGCCCCTCCCCCACTTGCGTGCACGCACACGCGCTCTCTGAAAAATAAACATTCAAAACATTTTTTAAAAAGCCATGACCAATTATTTTAATCCATTCTTTGCTTTAATTTAATCAGTGCCGTGCACTGGTAGACCTAGGAAATGCTTCATTTATCTTACTTTCCTAAGAGCATCCTGTGAGTCTCTATATAGACTCTCCATTATATGTCTATTCCCAGTGGCTTATATTTGTTTGTGTCTCTCACGACAACTTCTCTAGACCACAAGCGCTATTGGGCAGGGACCCTATCTCGATCATTTAATGAAGTGCTTGACTGCAAGCTATTTCACCCTAGGAATTAGCTGAATGGATCCTTTCCTCGAAGGTAAGACTAGGAACATAGGATCATAGCAGTACAGGCAGGAGAGCTAGTAGTTTTAGAACCAACATACCTAATGATTATTGATGAACAGATAAATATCTACTTAGAAAGTTCTATTTAAGCGTTTGCCTTGCTCAATATTTTTTGAGGGTTCGGGTAAGTTACTTATTTCTTTTATACGACAACTTCATTGGGATATAATTAACATATACACAATATACCTATTTAAATTGTACAAGTCAGTGTTTTCTTATATCTACAACCATCACCACGATCACTCTTAGACATTTTCATCACTCCCAAAAGAAACTCTGTCCCCATGAGCAGTCACTCCCCATATCGTCCCAACCTTCCCAGCCCTAGGTATCCACTAACCAACTTTCAGTCTTTATTGATTTGTCTATTCTGAATATTTCATATAAATGGGATCATATAATATGTGCTTTTTGGTGATTGGCTTCTTTCACTTAGCATAATACTTTTAAGGTTTGCTGATGTTATGGTATATGTCAGCACTTTATTCCTTTTTATTGCTAAATAATATTCCATTCTATGGGCATAACACATTTTACTTACCCATCGATCAGTTGATAGACATTTGTGTCATTTCTACTTTTTGACTATTTTGAATAATGCCGGTGTGAACATTTGGGTACAAATTTGGGGGGAGATATATGGTTTCATTTCTCTCTGAAACGTTTTCATTTATTTCTTTTCTCTTGGGTATATGCCTACAAGTGAGATTGCTGGGCCATATTGTAACTCTAGGCTTAACGCTTTTTGAGAAACTTATCTTGATCAATGTTTTAATAAGCCACTTATGTGAAGACAAAATTTATAATGATCAAATTTCTGAATGGTATAAATCTGTTAAGAAATCCATGCTCCAGGGTGGTGCTGTTCACTATGGTAGCCACTAGCCACATGTGGCTGTTGAACACTTAAAATGTGATTAGTCCAAATTAAGATGAGTTATAAACGTAAAAATATATACTGGATTTCAAAGTCCTAGGATGAAAAAAGAATGTAACTTGTGTCATAAATTGTCTCGGAAATAATTGGCATACTGATTACATGTTGAAATGGTAGCATTTTTGGATACATTGGGGTAAACAAAATACATTTCTAAAATTAATTTCACTTGCTTCTTTTTACCTTATTAATGTGGCTACAAAAAAATTTAAATTACATGTGTCTCACATTCTATTTTTTAAAAATTTTTATCAAGTTTTTAATTTTAAGCCCAGTATAGTTAACAAACGTGCTTCGTTAGTTTCAGGCATACAATATGGTGATTCAACAATTCTATACATTACTTAGGGCTCATCGTAAGTGTACTCTTTTTTTTTTCTTTAATTTTTTAATGTTTATTTTTGAGAGATAGAGAGAGAGTGGGGGAAGGACAGAGAAAGAAGGAGACACAGAATCCGAAGCAGGCTCCAGGCTGTGAGCTGTCAACACAGAGCCCAACGCAGGTCTCACAGACCGTGAGATCATGACCTGAGCCACAGTCAGAAGCTTAACCAACTGAGCCACCCAGGCGCCCCCATCGTAAGTGTACTCTTAATCCCCGTCAGCTATTTCACCCACCCCCCCGCCCAACCCACCTCCTCTCTGGCAACCATCAGTTTGTTCTCTAAAGTTAAAGTTAAGTTAAAGTTCTCTCTCTCTCTGTTAACTTGGTTTGTTTGTTTCTTGGTTTGCCGCACATTCTATTTTTATTGGACAGCACTGCTCTATTCTCTTCGTATTCCTTTCCTCCTTCAAATATTAGATGGACACTAGCCTGGCCGGATTTGGAATCAGACCAGCCTGGATTCAAAACCAGATTCTTCTTAGCTGTGTGTAAAGCTATTAACACCTCTCAGCTTCGATTCTCTTAACAGTAATATTTTTGCAAGTGATAAATATTTTATTTCTTTATCAAAACGTTATGAGACTTCAACAACAGAAGTGACCTAAAAAACCCAGCTGAACGTAGGCATATGGAAAGAGCTACGTAGATGTTATTTCTCTTCTCTCCTTTCCTCATTTACATTCTGGTAAGTGATAGGTAATTAACCGAGCCAGATGATTTACAGTTCTTATTGCCATCAAGTACCACCTCCTGTGACTTACAGCGTATTTATTTGAATAAGAGACTTTAAGATATTATACCTAATAAAATGTTTCAATGTTTGAATTGTTCCGGTAGGCAAGTTTTCATAAATAATATGAATAACCACCCTCATCTTTTCTGTGACTTCAGCATTTAACTTTGCTCATTTGCAGTTCGATACATGCCAAGTTTTAAAACAATTTTGGGCTGTTTGAACTTTACTCAACACTAGGGATATGTTGGGATTGTTTGCGTGTGGTTCAGGATGTCATTCGAACTATCCAGAACTCATTCAATACGGACAACTAAGTGAGAACTTCTCAAGGGAACTTGTTCTCTTTCCAGAGGTCAATGGAATTTCCTGTTTCTGTTTGGACTCAAAATATCCCATGAAGTTCTACTTTCTCTGAACACTTTGGATCCTGGCTTGGCCCAGGAAGGCACAGTTTAATTTAAATGAAAAACACACACACATATGACAGAATCACCACCTCCTCCAGTTCTGTGGCCCGTCTGGTGGGTCAGAAGTTGACTTGTCCCATCAACAGTGACCGCGGATGGTACTCTCTTCACTTTGCCGGGGAGAGTTCCTTCTTCTCCAGGATCGGCAACTACCCACAATTTTTTTTTCTACCTTTTTGCAGTTTTGGAAGGAGATGGAGTGTCAAATATAGAGGGAAATGGTTAGAAAGGAATTGGTAATTACCTTTACTTCATCAAAGGAAAAATTTGCCTTTACACACTAAAGTTTCACGTAGTTAAATAAAACCTCTTGTTACACGGAAGGTTGGAGGCAGTTCTTTCCCTTGCTCTAGGTGTAGGTAAGGGCAAATAGAATTATACTACCATTGTCTGAGCAATAATTTCTTTCTTTTCTGTGTTTTTCCTCGCTAGGTGATCTGTGTCTAGAGTATTCCTATTTGGTGTGCAGTTAAACATATAAAAAAGCTGCCTCTCTACTCTTTGGAGAAGTGTAGACAGCTCCTTCTTGGGTTATAGACCGGGCACCCTCTGCAGACTCTCGGACCATCTTGGTCCCATTTGCTTGATTAGGGACTAAACATCTTTCAACCATGTGTTGAACTTGGCACTCTTGAGAGTCCTGCTAAAAGTTGCAATTCCTTTGACATCCTGCTGCACCCTCTGAGAGAAGTTTCTAAAGACCTCCAGCTGTCACTAAAAACGACGAAGGGCCATTTACGGACAGAATTGCCTTGATTGTCCCTGCCTATGTCAACAACAGAGAGAAAAGCACCTATTGCCATTTCCAGGGCAGTAGAATATTGGAAATAGTTAGGTTCTTGTCCTCAAGGACAGGAGAAGCCATGGCCATGTACTGACTGAATTCCTCTACTGACAACATTCTTCCGTTGCTTGGGATTGATGCGGACATTATTTGATTCCTCAAAAAGTCAAGTCCAAATGTAAAGCAGTGTTGATTTACCAAGGTCAGTTGAGGGACTGCCTTGTAGCTTCTAGTCTATTAAGTCTTTCTCAACTTCCTATTCCTAACATTTACAAAAATGTATCCGTTTGCTCCAACCTCTTTGAACCTAAGTCATGCTGTTCCCTGAAGCAGGAAAGAGGTCACTGAGACGAAGCCAAAGAATTTCATGTGTTTTTTCTTCCTCCAACTCACTGAGCATTTTTGACGACTCCTCATCTTCAGAAAAACAATACAGATGACTAGATATGGGTCGTTCTGAACGGAATTAATTGCTGCCCAGAGACAGTAGCCAGGCACACCTACTTTATTCTCAAATTGAAGTTGTTTAGAGAATTTAGAGAATAATTAACAATCCACCTCCTTAACAGAGCAATTCTTAATTTTTTCATATTTCTCAGTTTTTTTAAGTACTGTTTAATTTTAGTTCCAGCATAGCAACATTTGTTTGAAGTATGAAAAACTTGTTTTACTCGCATTTTTTTTTTCAGGTTTTGTCCAAAATAATTCAGAGAAAATAGTGCTGTCTTTACATGTGATAACCCCCATGTCATTTAACCAAATGGCTAACCATGAAGCATGAAAGCTGAATATACAAAGTAAAAATACATCGATATATCAAGAAAACGTAAAAACAAACAAAAACATTGTTCTGGGGGATTTCAATATATCTCTTTCAGAGCTTAATAGACCAAGCAGATCACAAAAAATATGGAGGAATAGAGTTTGAAAAAATTTATGAACACCCTCAACAGAATAGAGTTATGTATAGGACTTTATATCCTATCGAAAATGTATGTTCTTTTATGGCTCTGGGCACTTAACCGCATCCAGTCATGTAACTGACCACAAAGAGAACTGAAATCAATTCCCAAAAAAGTAAGTTTCGGAGGCCATGTTCTCGGCTTCTAATCCAATCAGACTGGAAATCAGCAATGTTCATATAAGGATACCGAATGAAAGAAAGCTTTGCCTCACTTAGTAGAACCTGTTTAATGTCAGATTTTATCGGCAGAAGCGATAAGTAATATAGAAGTCCTACATTATCTGAGAACTTGTGAATACCGCTACAGCCGATGGTGCTGGGTAATTGGGAGACGAGAATTTTATCGGGGGATTCCCGATCCTTGAGACAACCTGAGTCAGCCTTTAATCCTCTGAAATATTCGCACAGGTTCAGAAAACGTTGGTAAGGAATGAACTCTTGGCTGCAAACAGCTGACAAGCAGGAGTGCACTTTAAATGTTATTTCTTTTCCTTTCCGCGCACCGAGGAAACGAGGACCACGGTAACAATGAAGCTTTTTCTAAGGGCCATGATAAGATCTTTCTTCTGAGTCTGGAGCAGGACTCTGAATCAGCAGAAAGAGGAAACCAAGCCTTCCTTCCCGGATCTTCCTGGCCTCCGCGGAACGCCAAGCCACTTTGTGCAAAATTTTCTGAGGTTAATAGAGCTGTCGGCTCAACATCCATTTTACGTCGAATTCCCCTTGGCATTAGACCAAAGGGCTGCGTTCCCTTTTTAACGTGTAGTTCCTCAAAAGGAATTCTTTTCTGTTTCTTGCAAGTAAGGCAGCTTAAGTTACGTCAATCAGCCTGTCTGTCAATATCACGATTATTTGCGTTGGATTAAAAAATATATATCATGAGGTAACTGGTGAGGGTTGGCTTGGGATGAGGCAGGGGTTGTTTCTGGTGAAAGAAATCTTTTAACTTTGGATAAAGAACTCCCTGGGTATATGTCTCTGCCTGTGACAAAAAGAAAATTTTATTTTATCCATTCGGTGACACTCAGAAGCCGTGGGATGGGTCCAGTTGGTCGGAAGACAGCCTCTCTCTTTGATTCTGAGGTACAACCGAGTCTTCCGAACTCTTTCCATTTTTCAAATCCCCATGTGTAATATGGGGTCTATTAAGAACAGGAACGTGAGTCGCCTGTGGCTGAACGTGAGTCATCTTCTTGTAAAGCCCCATGCTTCTAGAAGATGCCACATTGCAAAATACTTCTACTAACCTGCTCTGGACCAGCCCGGAGGAAGTTCAGCTTCCTTCGGAAGTGAAATGGTTAATTCAGAAGAGTGAACAAGACAAAACCGAGCACGACCGGAGATCCACAGGCCTGCACGCTCTTGTTCGCCTCTCGCAGACTCGAACACACGGAACTCTGTTGCAACAGTGGTCTTGATGGAACCAGCCCATTTCATGAAAGCAAGAAGCTGAATTTAATAATCCCTGCCTCACGAGGCTGTCGGATATTTTCAACAGGCTCCTCCTTTTTTTTCTTTCTTTGCTCACCTTCGTCTTTCTGACAGCTCTCCCACATGGGGTGTTCTTCTCTTTGGAGGTGTTTTTGTTTTGTTTTGTTTTGTTTTTTTCTGGGAGTGGGGGCAGGAGGAGACGGGATGGTGTCCCTGAGTGCCTGGGTCCCCGAGCTTGTCTCGTGGAGTCCACTCCTCCTCCGGCACCGGCCAGGCCAGGCCTGGTGTTCCCATGAACAAAACCCCTAGGAGGCAGCATCAGAGCAAAGCACAGTCACAATTCTGCTGCCATTTTCCCGGGCGGCATGAAGTTACCCAAACCTCGGAATGGCTCTTTGTTCAACTTCCTTTCCCACAAAGGGGAACAAGGTGTATTTGGGGCTTGTTGGGCAGAAATCTGGTTGGGAAATTGGAAAGCCGGCTGCTAGGAAAGGAAAATCGCCTGCCAGCCAGCGAGGTATGTTCCCCCCTCAGCGTTTGCTTAGGATTTAAAAGGAATGCTGATGTTTGTTGTCCAATGTGTAGTGAGTAAGCGAGAAGAGACGCATGTATATACATGAACGGTGTTGCACTTCTTGAAAGGAAGTTATTCTTATAGTTAAAAAAGTAGAAATGCCAGTAATCAGCACATGTTAACTGTTCGAATATGCGATTTCATGGTTTGGAATATCTAACGAAATGTAGAGTAAGCAGTGTTCTAGTAAAAGAAAGGAAATGAGAGAGTAAGAGCATGTATCCTTATATTTTTTTAATGTTTTTATTTGTTTTTGAGAGAGAGAGAGAGAGAGGCAGAGCATGAGGAGGGGAGGGGCTGAGAGAGCGAGGGAGACACAGAATCGGAAGCAGGCTCCAGGCTCTGAGCTGTCAGCACAGAGCCCGACGCGGGGCTCGAACCCACGGACCGCGAGATCATGACCTGAGCCTAAGTCGGACGCTCAACCGACTGAGCCACCCAGGCGCCCCTAAGAGCACGTATTCTGATGTGAGTTGATGTTATTAATGACAGCATTCTGTTTCATGGCACTGTAAGATTTATAATAAACCCGCGGGTATGTGAAAAGTTTGGGCCAGATACACAGCACATTGGCTGCTCACAGATGCGGTGTGCGACGTCTCAGAACCCCGAGGTTGGCAGAATTCAGTAAGCATACAAGTGTGGGTTCTTTTTTTGCCCATCAGAAGACCAAACACTTAGAATCGATTAACAAAGCGTGTGCGTGAAGTCCTTGGACGATTGTACTCAGCAGGATAACTTTAGATACATCCCTGATGAAAGCAATGCTGTTAACTCATCCAAACTCATGTTTTGTTTTCGGGCCAATGTCACAAGATCGATGGGCTCCTCCCAAGCCACTGGGGGCATCCATTTACCCCACTTGGAAGGGGGTTCCTCAAATTGTTGTATCCGCTGTCGTGAAAGCCTTATGATTTATATAGCGTGAGGACCACGGGGCAGCTTGGCTGGGCCTAGAGGTGACAGCTGACAGTCTTGGGAGGTGACTGCGCAGCATGGTGGGAAGAGTCCCTTTGAGCCCACAGTGCCAGCAAAGGAACTCTCTCCCGCTCCCCACAGGAACATATCCAGAGAAAAGCTGCCATTTGAGACACACTGAGCTAAACCAACGCGATCGTTTCCTTTCCTATTTGTTACCCGTCCAAACAATGTGCAAGACGCGGTTTTTGTTTGTCTTTTTTCTGGGGTTTCACATCATACTGATGCGCTCAGCTTGCACTGACTTCATGTTGCACTTAGACATTACCTCTCGTTTGTCTAAGGTTTTAAAAAAGGCTTTTTTTTTAAAGTTTATTTGAGACAGAGAGAGAGAGCGAGAGAGAGCACACACATGAGTGAGGGAAGGGCAGCGAGCGAGAGAGAATCTGAAGCAAGCTCCTTGCCATCAGTGCAGAGCCTGACCTGGGACTTGATCTCACAAATCCTGACCTGAGCCGAAATCAAGGGTCGGACCCTTAACTGAGTCACTCCGGCGCCCCCAGACCTGTTTGTTTCTACAGCTTGTGTTGATGTCCAAGCCTCCCTCCCTCTTTGCGGCTAGCAGCTCTCACCCCCGGACGTCGCAGTGAAGAAACAGAGGGAGCATGAAACAGTCCGGTGCCTCAGCACCTCCGGTTTCACCGACAAGGGAAGGCGGGCAGAGCGAAACCGGCGTCCGCGGGGAGTGGTGTTTTCATCCGTGTCTTTCAAATCTCCTTTATTTTTTTCACATAGATCTTTTTCGGGATTTTCATTTATCTGTCTTTCTGGGATTTCTCATACTTGCCACCATCCCGTGCATCTCATCATTTCATGTTTCTTAAATCTCTCTTCTTTCCTGTTTGTTTGTTGTTTGTTGGTTTCTCCCCCCCCCTCCGGGGACAGTTCCTGAATCTAATTTACTAATTCAGTCTTCAGTGGCTTCCATTGTACTTTGCGGTCCATCATTTCCCTTCTTCATGCAAGTATGCTACGTTTCCTAATATTTCTTTTTTCCCCAACATTTATGATGGAAAGGTCCAAACATGCAATCAATCAATCAATCAATCAATCAATAAAAGAATTTTAGGGTGAACACATGTATACTCCACACCTAGCTTCTATGGTTAACATCTTTCTATCCCTGCCTTCTCACATGTCTAGCCTTGTAGTTATTTATCTCGTGCCACATTTCAGAGTAAATGACACACATCAGTATACTCCCTCTGAACACTGCAGCATCGTGTCAGTATAGTTAACAAGCTCTTGGAGTAAGTCCTAAATGCAGCCAGGCTTGAGAAACGTGGATCTGAGCAAACCCTGTCCGTCCTAGCTCACAGCTGCCGTACTCAAAGGGCTTAAGAAACTTCTTTATCTACTTACTGCTTAGGAGTTCTCTTTAAAAACCTTTTTTAAGGGGCGCCTGGTTGGCTCAGTCGGTTGAACGTCCAACTCTTGATTTCAGCTCAGGTCATGATCTCACGGTTCGTGGGATCTAGCCCTGCCTCTGACTCCGCACTGTCATCACAGAGCCTGCTTGAGATTCTCTCTCTTGCTCTCTCTCTGCCCCTCCTCTGCTCGTGCACACTCTCTCTCTCTCAAAAGGAATAAATAAACTTTACACAAACAAACAAGTATGAGAGTGCAAGAATTATCACAGTGAAGCAAATGTCACATTCTTCATGACAGCTTGGGCTTTCTCTATGTTCTAAAAGATTGGATTTGTTGGTAGGTAATTTCTCAATTACAACGACAGCAGAAAAACAAATACTTTTAAAAAACAAGTGCACTATTTCCCGGCCAAACTCTTGTCCTGTTGGAAGTCAGTGGAATTGAACTTCGTGTGTTTATAGCTGAATTAATACTTTTTTGGGCCTCAAGTAAAAAACTTCATGCATGAAAATGAAAACATGTTAGTTATTTAAAATTAAGTTTACTGTTTTTGTTAAAGTGATAGATGTGTACGATAAAAATTCAAGCCATTAGAAAGTCTAAAGACGAAAGAAAAAAAAAAACCTCTCAAAACTCTAAAAGCTACCATCTGGAATAAAATAATATCAACATTTCAAATACCTCTATGCTGTACAAGATTTGTTTACAAAATGGGGATCATATGCTCAATGCTCAATGTGGAAAACAATTTAATTTTTGAATTTAATAGAAAAAACATTGAATTTGGGGGGTGCTGGGTGACTCGGTTTAGCATCCAGTTCTTGATTTTGGCTCGGGTCATGAGCTCATGGTCACGGGATCGAGCCCTGTGTCCAGCTCCATACCAAATGTAGAGTCTGCTTGGGATTCCTCTCTCTCTCTCAAAATAATAATAATAATAATAATAATAATGATAATATAAAATTAAAAAAATACTGATTTGAACTGAATTACCAAACTTTGGAAATTAGTGCTTTAAGAACTTTGTAAAGAGATTAAAAAATAAGCTTATAGGTGATTAAACTTTATTGTAACCCATATAATTTTATTTATTTTCCCTCCTGCTGCGAACAACGAGGAAATTAGTAAATGTACACTTCCTCTCTTCTTTTTCTTCTCTTAACCCTCCCAGGTTAAAAAAAAAAATTAAATATTTTTAAATGCTTTATTTATTTTTGAGAGAGAGACAGAGCATGAGGGGAGGGGCAGAGAGAGAGGGAGACACAGAATCCGAAGCAGGCTCCAGACTCTGAGCCATCAGCACAGAGCCTGATGCGGGGCTCGAATCCATGAACCGCGAGATCGTGACCTGAGGTGAAGTTGGACACTGAACCGACTGAGCCACCCTGGTGCCTCTCAAGCCTCCATTTTTCTTGGTTATGTATTTTTATACATTGACAGGATTCATAGCATTTATATTTTGTTTTGTTGGTTAGGCACCCAACTCGGTTTTGGCTCAGGTCATAGTCTTAGGGTTCATGAGTTCAAGCCCCACATTAGTCTCCGTGCTGATGGTGCAGAGCCTGCTTGGGATTCTCTCTCTCTCTTCCTCTCTCTCTGCCCCTCCCCTGCTCACTCTCTCTCTCTCACTCTCTCAAAATAAATAAATAAACTTAAAAATTTTTTAAATGAAATATAATCCCATTGTTGCTTCAATTTAGCCTATACTGTTACCTTTTGCTAACCATGATGATGATGATAAATAGTATTTATTTAGTGCTTATGAAGTGCCAAACATTATGATAAACACTTTTCTTGTAGTATCTCATTTAATTTGTGTAACAGTTTTCTGAGGTTGACACTCTCCCATACGGATGAGAAAACTGAGTCACAGAGAGGTTAAATAACTTGACCAAGGTCACACAGTGAGTAGCTGTCTGACTCTTAGATTCAGTTGTAGTGCAATACTGGTTGTACTGGGATATTTGAGTGGTCTTTGTTGAAAATGTCACGTGGCTGCTATATTTCCCAGGTTCTCGCATGTCTGAAGATGTACGTCGATTTTATACTTCAAGGACAGTTTGGCTGGATATGAAATTCGAGAATCACACTCTGCCGTGGGACTTTGTAAATATCATCCACTGGCTTCTGGTACTGACCATTGGGAGGAAGTCTGAGGTTAAAGTGATTTTTTTTTTTTTTTCCTCTTGGAAATAACTTGTTTTCCCAGCCTAAATGTCTGAGGAATTCTTTCTTTGTTCTTGAGGCTCCATAAATTTTCCACGATAAGACAGAATATAAATAGGTCTGTATAAATTTATACAGAAGATGTGTGCCCTCTTCATCTGCAGGGCTGAGGTTTTATTTCAGAAGTAGTATTGTTTTCTGTTCCACTTGTGTATCTTTTCAAAGACATCAGTTATGCATGTATTGGGAATCTTTTTCTCACTTTCTCTATTTACCATGTTCTTTCTAGTTATTTACACCATTGTTCTTTCCTTTTTTATTCTGTTTAATTTCTTCAAACTTTTTCTCCAAGTCTGTGATGGTCTTAAATTTTGTTTATCCTATTCTTTGTTGCCTCTGCTGTGGCTTTGAGCTTTGTAATGATTCTATTCCTCTATTCCCTTCCCACACATTGCCAACTGGCTTTTTCCCCTGTCTACTCTCAACGTCTTTACTTTCCCTTTTTGTAAATTTTGAAAGATCTCTTTTCAAAGAAGTCGCTTAATCTTGAGTTCCTTTGAGACTCTGGGGAATAATTTGCCAATATTTTCCCTGATTTTCCAGAGTGATCCTTCTTCTGATGTATGTTCTTTATGTGCTTTTCTACCTAGGTTCCTTTTTTTTCTCTCTTTTCATTATCAACACATAAATCCTATGTTAAGAGCATTTACGTGTATGACTCATGTTTATTTTTTTATTTTTTATTTTTTTTCAATATATGAAATTTATTGTCAAATTGGTTTCCATACAACACCCAGTGCTCATCCCAAAAGGTGCCCTCAGTACCCATCACCCACCCTCCCCTCCCTCCCACCCCCATCAACCGTCAGCTTGTTCTCAGTTTTTAAGAGTCTCTTATGCTTTGGCTCTCTCCCACTCTAACCTCTTTTTTTTTTTTCCTTCCCCTCCCCCATGGGTTTCTGTTAAGTTTCTCAGGATCCACATAAGAGTGAACCATATGGTATCTGTCTTTCTCTGTATGGCTTATTTCACTTAGCATCACACTCTCCAGGTCCATCCACGTTGCTACAAAGGGCCATATTTCGTTCTTTCTCATTGCCACGTAGTACTCCATTGTGTATATAAACCACAATTTATCCATTCATCAGTTGATGGACATTTAGGCTCTTTCCATAATTTGGCTATTGTTGAGAGTGCTGCTATAAACATTGGGGTGCAAGTGCCCCTATGCATCAGTACTCCTGTATTCCTTGGGTAAATTCCTAGCAGTGCTATTGCTGGCTCGTAAGGTATGACTCATGTTTAAATGGAGCCCATTCTATCTGCATTTGCTACAGGATAATGTGGAGTGATAGGGTTGAGAGGAGATGCTGGGAAGGGTGTGACAGAGTGAGCTGGGCAATCCCCAGAATGAATTAAGAAGTATCATTTGAACAGCTGCTCGTCTATCATTGACTTTTTTTTTTTAATTTTTTTTTTCGACGTTTATTTATTTTTGGGACAGAGAGACACAGAGCATGAACGGGGGAGGTGCAGAGAGAGAGGGAGACACAGAATGGGAAACAGGCTCCAGGCTCTGAGCCATCAGCCCAGAGCCCGACGCGGGGCTCGAACTCACGGACCGCGAGATCGTGACCTGGCCGAAGTCGGACGCTTAACCAACTGCGCCACCCAGGCGCCCCACTGACTTTTGCAGAGAGGGTGTTTCACTGCAGACTCTGATATTGAGAAGGTAGAGGTGGCTCATGGTGTATCCCAAGTCTCAGTCTTCCTGTGTGTTATGGGTTGAGTTGTGTGCCCTCCTCTTTCCCCTCCCCAACATTAATAAAGTCCTAACTCCCAGTACCTCAGAATATGACCTAGTTGGAGGTAGGGACATTGCAGATGTAATTAGTTAAAAGGAGGTCATACTGGAGTAGAGTGGGCCCCTTATCCATATGACTGGTGTCCTTGTAAAAGAACCCACGTGAAGAAACGGACACACACACACAGGAAGAATGGCAAGTGAGCATGAAGGCAGAGAGTGGATGATGCCATCTATAAGCCCAGGAGGGAGACCTGGGATAGATGGTTCCCTCACATCTCTCAGACGGAGCCAAACCTGCCAACATCTTGATCTCGGATTTCCAGCCTCCAGACCTGGGAGGCAAGAGCTTTTTGTTGATAAGCTGCCCCGTGTGTGGTACTTTGTTCCAGCAATCCTAGCAAGCGAGCACATACTCCCTGCATTTTGATTTGGTGACTAACCCTTCCTTTCTGTAACGTCTGGTAGTTTCCCTGGACTGGGGTGCTAGACTTTAGATACTGAGCTTGATGTGTTTGCAGAACCTGGGTCTCTGTCAGTCCGCCTTAGTTCTGCAGCCAGAACTCTCTCTCTGTGTCCTCCCAATGTCCCTGCGTTGGGTCACGAGTCAGGCTACTCTTTCAGGATTATGGTTCTTCCTTTGAGAGAAACTTCTGAGGAAATTATGTCAACTCTTACATACTCTTTAATTTTACTACATTTTATTTTATTTTGTTTGACTGATGTTCTTTATAATTTTAACGTGAGGCAGAGATTTGCTTCACTTAATTTAAAATGGAGTTTCCGTCCCTTTGGGGTCTTTTTGTTGTCTGATGGATTTCAGTGAGTGTGGTGGACTGAACGTAACTTTCTTCTACCATCTGTAAGTAAGTACTTAAAAAAGCCTTATGGTGACAAACATTTCCATTTTGATTTTTCAGATAAATAAGCTCAGTCAAGGAATTTATTTAATTCCTTGCAGTCTCAGAGATATGGATAGACAGGTTCTTTGGGGTCTAGACTCCAGATTCTAGAGGAGTAACTCTACCCTGATTAACAGGCACTGAATTAGAGGCTACATTTGTTACTTCCAGAGCTGATTTTGACTGGGATAGACATGGATCACTTCTAGTGCAGACGAGAGGGAGGTTCCAGAGGTAATCTCAAATTAAGTTTATGCCAGGGGTTGACAAGCTTTTTGTAAAAGGGTCAGATAATAAATATTTTAGACTTTGTGGGCCATACTTGGTCTTTGTCCCATATTCTGCCTCCCCCTTTTTAAACACAACCCCTTAAAAATGTGAAAATCGTTCATAGCTCTTGGGTCACGTAAAAATAGGAGCGGACTAGAGTTGGCCCACCCTTGTTCTATTCCAGAGTGCATCTTAAATTCATTCCATACTTATCTCTAAGTCTTGGGAATGGCTCCAAACCAATAGAACAAGATCTCAGATAGGAATGCTGTTGAGAGTTAACCAAGCCTCCGAGTGGAGTAGACTGTGTTATTATTGTCGTTGGCTGCCCTTTGTGGGAGGGATGTGTGTGCCCACTCCTGCCATGTGGCTTGCAGTGTTGCGCCCTATAGGTGGATTTCCTTCAGCAAACATTGGGCAGGCTGGGCTCTATAAAAACATGAGCGGAAAGGTGGTGTGCCTCTTCCTGTTAGAAGCTGAAGAGTCATCATGTGGTCGCACCGTCATGTGTTTCGGCCACTGGTTGCATCCACCATTGCATTCTCGTTCTTCCTTGAGATCAACATGATCCAGATGGGCTTGGTCCCAGGATGAAAAGACAACAGAGCAGAGTCACAACCAACTCTCAGTTGATCTGTAACATAAGTGAGAATTAAATCTTTGTTCTTAGAAGCCCGTGAGCTTATTTGTTTATTTGTTTGTTTGTGTATTACAGTTATATTATGTAAGGAAGCTGCCTAGCACACAAAGAAACTTGTGTCCCCCAGTTTGGTCCACCCTTCTGAGCTGAGCAGGTGTGGAACAAAAGAGTGGAGTATGTTTTAATGCATGAGTAAACTTTAAAAAAAAATAATTCTCACATTTCTTATTTTATAAAATTAGCTCATTTTAGAGAGGGGCAAGACTTGCTACAGATTGTTCAGAGTTCTAAGCAGGGAAATTTAGAAAAGCAGAAGCTGGAGGCATGTACATCAAGCCAGTATTGCCCCAACAGCTGATTGTCTGGGAAACCCAGAGAACACAACCCAAAAAACAGTCAAGGTAAGCGTGACTTGTGTTTATGAATAATGCATAGCTAAAAAGTGAAATAACAACACTGCAACTATTTCTAAATAATGGTCTATAAATAATAAGCAAAGTTTTAGTCACTAGGCCAAGTAATAAAACCTGTCCACGGGGCTGAGCCTTTTTGAGTTTCGGAGCATTAGTTGCTTACAAAGTGCCGTTATCTTCAAATGCTAAGATCTGCGTCTGTAGGTTACACTGCCAATTCAGGATCTTGTCCTTGCCAGTTGATGAACATACAGGATTAACTTTTAGTGTCGGGGATTCCTTTGCAGGCTCCTCTCATGTAGGTTGAACATATTTATTAATAATAATAAATGACATGTCCTGAACAGTTTGCGTGTGCCAGATGTGACGCTAAATGCTTCGGATGACTTCCTCATCGCTCTCAACCCTGGCGCAACTTTGTGAAGCAGGTACTATTATTATCTCAGGCTGAGAAATGAACAAGCAGAAGCTCAGAGACGGGCGGTAAATTGACGCGGGTTACACGGTGAATGAACGGTGGGATTGGAATTTCGAGTCAGGGTTGACCCTACAGCTCCCTCTCTGGTCTGGAGGATAACTGCACCTTACATCTGTCTATTTTCTCTGCCACTGGCAAGCCACGGGACCTTGTAAAAGTGCAATAAGATCACATCTTTGAGATCCCTTTGAAAACTGTCATGCACTGTGCAGATGTAAGGTTTCAAGGTTAACACTTTTTGTAACCCCCAATTGTCCAGGAGACACAACAAACGACCAGTCTGGAGGATTCAGGTGTGAGGCTCTCCAGCTGGGGACTAAGTCCCAATGGGACTTACAAGGGAGAACTTCTCTCTTGCCCTCGCATCTCCTCCCGGAGTGAATTCATTAGCACAGCATCTCATATTTTCTAGGGTAAGCATAATATGTGGCCTGAAAACCGACCTCCTGAGACCAGTTCCTTGGACTCCCTATACCTGAATTTTTGGATCAAACGTTTAATGTTTCAGGCTAATGTTTTAAAAATGGAAATGAATCAGAAGACAGAGGGTGCCTCTGGGATCTCAAACTGGTTTTTGTCCTCTTTTCACAGGAGAACGAAGGTAAGCGATTTGCATTTAAATCACTCTGATGGAAACACCTAGAAGGACAGAGCTAAGATTTGAGAGCAGAGTGGAGAACCAAACGCTTCTGGCTCTCGGCAGGTGGTGGAACACCCAGTGAGCCCCTCTTGGAAGAGCCTGCAGCTGGCACCTGGGGACATGATGCACTAGTGGTCTCTTGAAGTGGCCGAGTCCTTGAGCTGGACTGACACACAGCTCTTTTCATGGATTGGACATCAGCGACTTTTATAAGGCCAGGGACCATAACCAGGGTGTTTAGTTGTGAGAGAGGGCTAAGAGCAAGGAGGGGGAGGAGAGTGAAGGGGAAGGGAGAGGGGAGAGGCAAATGAATGAGCGAGAGTAGGAGCAGGAAGCTTAGAAAAGAATTAGGAAAATGAGGAATGTGTTGCCCCAACCATCAGGGAGAACAAAACCCAAAAACCGATCAAGGAAATGTAGTGTTGAATCTTTTAACTAAGATCCTTGGTCTTTCCATTTCCACCTTCAAAGTATGAAAACAGTTTGTGACTAATCACGTAGATAAAAAGCCGACTGCATCTGTCATGAAAAATCACTAGACCTCAATCAAAACAGTCCCCAAATGTCTCCATAACCATTAATCATTTGAAACAGAACCATCCATGGGCGGTTGTTCTTTTCTCTTGAAAGTAGCTGTCACTAAATACGTAATGCCTCTTTATTTAAAGGATAAATCTTTAAAAATATTAGGTCCTAGTCTATCTGTTAACACTCAGGGAGACCACGCTGTTACTCGATTTAGAAGTTTAAAAAATTATAAATTTCTGGAGTTTCAGATGAAGTCTAATTGTGATTTAACACCAGCTTCGATACATCCCAAATTCTTGCATTTTCTTCGTTGAAAAAACTCAATATTATAGAGATACTATGGATGGTGTGCTTCCTTTGAAAGCAAGGGCGTTTTAGTTCACTGTCTCTTCATCATTGTTTTCCCAAGGAAAGCCAGCGTGCTTTCAACACTGGGTATGTTTGAAATGAACATCATCCACGTAGTCGGAAAGGCGCTCTGCACCAGCTTGTACAAGTTTGCCAAACTTGGGAGGAGACACAAACATCCTACTCTAGGGCTCAGAAAGGCCGAACTAGAGCTGTGGATTTCCCCTCATCAGCTTTACTTCTGTCAGGGTTTTGGCCCTTGAGGCTATCTCAAATGACAAGAGTTGGCTTCCAATATACAAATTACGGTCATTGCCGCTATAGAAATGCTGCGTATGTTTACTTTTACAACCCAAGCTTTTGAAAAGTGGCAGCAGAGAGAAACTTGAACTATTCTCTAGAATCGGGCAGTATACGGAGGGGAGGTTTATCCTATAGTCGTGGGAGGGAGAGGCTGAAAAATTGTCATAACTGCATAAATCCAACCAAAGGATGAGTCTGTGCTCCAACTGGCGGTTAGGGATTAAGAGACACTGAGCATAGAAGCATGTGTCTTCG
The DNA here is from genome assembly GCF_014898765.1 of Herpailurus yagouaroundi. NCBI lineage: Eukaryota > Metazoa > Chordata > Mammalia > Carnivora > Felidae > Herpailurus > Herpailurus yagouaroundi. The sequence goes on from NW_024412377.1 coordinate 13,276,173, forward strand.
TCTGTACGTATCCCGTACACAAATGTAGGGGGAGACACTGAAGGGACAGATCTGTTCTGATCCCTGGCAGTTTGAATTAACAAAATAAATTGGAAATTTTGCAGTGTTCGTGCAGAGTCTAGAGAACTACATTTTGGGAATGATGTGGGGATTCCCGTATCCATCTGGTGGGGGTTTGGACTAGTTAACGCTGCTGGCCTAGAGATTTTATGAATTCCACCCGGGGCCTTCTTCTGTTGCCACAAAATCTGTGTTTTATAGGAAGTACGTTACTGACCTCCCCCCACGCTGACCCCTGTGCTTCCCCAAACCACAATAAGTTCTATATAAATGTGGTTAATAAATCCGAGTTAATGTGACAACCAATGAAGTAAAATCCAGGGTCTTCTTGCCTTCTCCAGGAGAACATTCTTACCTGTCTGGAAACCGTCTGTCTATTTCGGTCATTTAAACCCCCCAAAAGTGAGTCTAATGAAGGATTTTTCAAGAAGGAGAGGAAGACCAGCTAGCAAAAGGTATCACCTAGGTCCTATTAATCCAGCTCCCCAATTAGCATCTTCTGGAGTGGGATGCTTTGTGCAACCTCAATGGCCATGGGCAGTGATGTTGGTACAGAATCAGTGGGCTTTGCAAAGGTATGTGCTTATAATGTGGAAACAATCTGTCACACGTAGCAAGAGTTCTGTGTGTGTGTGTGTGTGTGTGTGCACACACACGTCTGTCTGTCTGTCTTCTCTGTGTCCCTGTGTCTGGACCTCCACCGAATTGTGTGTCAGCATATTTGGTGCACAGATGTGAGCTACAAGTGCTGTCTGATATCGCCCCCGCCCCCACTGGCGTTGAAGACCTTCTTTTATCACCAAAGCGGGCTCTCATGCACGATCGGTGGGTCAGCTGAGGACCGTAATAAATCTTGACCAGCCCTGCCCAGTAATCTTTAGACTCCGACTCCTCCTCGACTGCCTTCCTGGGAAATTCCTTTGGCACATTGCTTCAAGGTGAGTAAATGGGCAGGAGCAGTGGAGGAGGTGTTTAGAAGTGGCCTTGACTCCTCTTTCAGTTGGAAACTGTATCTGAAACCTGAGCCAGGAGATGCTTGTCTTACACTACTGTGGCTGGGAGAGTTACTGTTATAACCTAGAAGGCAAGGAAGGCAGCAGAAAAAGAAAACCTGGATGTGAGTGCCACGTAAATCATGGGGCAAGGGTCCTGAGTATGCAGCTGCATCTAACCATGTTTTTTGTCTGAGATGGTCATGGAGTTTGACTCTGAAAGTCATGCAGATGATCCAGAAAAAGAGCCAGGAAAAATGGCTAAAAGGCAACACCGTCCAGGGGAATGTTCTGTGATGATGGGAATGTTCTATATCTGTGCTGTTCTGTCAGTAGCGACTAGTCATATGGCTGCTGGGCACTTGGAATGTGGTAGTGTAGTGTGATTGAGAAGCAGAATTTCTTATTTTATCATTCTATCTATCTATCTATCTATCATCTATCTATCTATCTACTGTATTTTATTTTAGAGAGAGAGAGAGCACAAACAGGGGAGAGGGCCTGAGGGAGAGAGAGAATCTTAAGCAGTCTTCACGCTCAGCGTGAAGCCTGACGTGGGGCTCTATCCCATGACCCTGGATCAGGACCTAAGCCGAAATTAAGAGTTGGACACTCAACTGACTGAGCCACCTGGGCGCCCCCAGAGTTTCTAATTTTAATTGATACAAATGTAAAGAGCCACCTATGGCTAGCGGCCGCCATATTGGAACTGCACAGGTCTAGGGCAGCCGTCTTCAATGAGGGAAATGCACAGCTCCTCTGTCCCAGAGGGTAGCCACTAGCCTCATGTGACTATCGAGCACTTGAAATGTGGCAAGTGTGACTGAGGAATTGAGTTTTGAGGGTCATTTGCTTGTAATAAATTCAAATTTGCATTTGGAAAGCCACATGTGGTAGTGGCTGCTGCACTGGGCAGCACAGGGTCAAGGCATCAGTTCAAGATGCAGCACACTCTCCTGCTCAGCGGGTTTGCTTTTCCCTTCCCTGAGGTGATGCGTATTGCTCACTTCTCTCTTGGTTGAAGGAAAACTCCCCTGAAGTCACTTGTAAGGCCCATCACCTTCCTTATTCTTCAGTCACCAACTTGTTTTGGGAGCCCGTAAAGAAGGTTTAGGGCAAAATGTTTCTGGATATGATATACTTGCTACCTGCGAATGTTCTCTCTGTGGACACATGGACCAAATCCAATTTCCTAAGCTACTTTCACACTGGGCGGGTCTCCCGTCTGCCCACGGGATTTATCTCTGAGAATGCAACGAAGCTTATTTTCTGAATTCAAGATTCTCCAGGCTCCTTCTTCCTCTCACTGTTTGTTTTAGCTGCAGTTTTATTCATCTGTTTTACCATTACTGTCACGTCAAAGTCTAGAAATGTGATCATGGTCAAACAACTTGAAGGAACTATCTGCTTGAGTTGGATTCCCCCTGTGTCCGTGGCATTGATAAATATCCCTACAAACACCACTTGGAAGGATACACTGAATCATCCTGAAACCCCTCGTCGTTCCTGGTTTTACCTATTTACTATCTTACAGTTCTGGAAGACAGGAGTCTGACCGTGGGTCTTACTGAGCTAAATCAAGGTGTTGATGGGCGCTGTTACTTCGGGCAACGCCAGGGAAGTCTGTTCCCTTGCCTTTTTCATCCTCCGAGAGGCTCCCTGAACTCAGTGTGCGGTCACCGCCTCCATCTTCAAAGACAGCAGTCGAACATCTTCAAATCTCTCTATTTGTGCTTCTCGCGTCATATCTTTTTCTCTGACTCTGGCCCTTTGTCTCCCTCTTCACTTACAAAGACATCTGTGATTGCACCGAACCCATCCAGATAATCATCCAGGATAATCTCCTCATTTCCAAGTCAGTTTATGACCCCCTTTGTTCGATGTCCCTTATTTTGATTTCCCTTTGCCATGTAATATAGCATATTCATAGACTCTCCGGGTTAGGATGTGGATATCTTCAACGTGGTAAAATTCTGACCGTCACATGCAGACCCAGGTAGCACTAACCCTCCCAGAGGGACCTGGTGTTTGTATAGTGAGTGCGACAGCGGTGCTAAGAAAGTCAGGGTTGCTTTGTCATACATTTACTTTATGTCCTTGAGCATCGTCACCTTAGATTCCTCATTGCTATAGTGGAGGTAACGATGGCTAATTCACGCAGTTGTCGGGATGATCGGGCAACTTGCGTAACATTCCTTGTACGTGCCTTGGCATCTCCCAGTACTCAAGACAGCTCGTTTCCCCTTCTCTCCTAGGCTGCGTGGTTGCCGCGGTGCGTGGGGTCTTTCCGTAAAGATGTTGATGGGAACCGCACACCGTTTCTTCCTCTCCTCCCGAGAAGGCATTCCCCCCATCCCTTTGCGTTTTCATCCCCTAGGGCAGCGCGCATCGTGTTGTACAATATTACAGATGTAGGGTTTTAAGCAAGACTCTGTGGAGTAACGTTTAGCAACCTATGCAAACACATCGTCTAGCTTCATACTGTGGCTTTTGCAGACACTCAGCCTGGCTGTCCGTTCTGGGGCTGCTTGGATGCCTGGCATCACCTCCCAATGCATTGCTGGTGCCAGAGGAGACGTGCCATTTGAGCAGAGCCACCCATGGTCTAGACGGCGGTCAGGTGGCCCCGCCTCTGGGTGAGGGCCACGGAGCTGAAGTTAGGAGGAGAGAATGCTTTGGCCCCTTTAGAGTCAACTTGGGTACCAAATCCTTGACCTTGAGTTTAGGAGTAAGAAGCAAAGAAATCCCTAAGCTCCTGGGACCACGGGCTGCCACCCATTGGTCACTCCCAGGGTGCGATCAACATTCTGTGTGCTTTGCATTTACTAACTCCTGAAACCCTCCCCCTGCTCCTTAGAAGCGGACACTATTACTGTGATTTCTATCAAGCAGAGAGAAGCTGACCAAGGACACAAGCCTAGTAGGGGATAGAGTCAGGTTGGAAGCCAGGTGGGGAGTCCGGAACCCAGTGAACAAGCACCTGGAGGGGCTGAAGGGAGTTAGTGTCTTCTCCCTTCTTTTTTTTTTTTTTTTTTTAACAATTTTTTTTGAATGTTTTTATTTATTTTTGAGACAGAGAGAGAGCATGAGCGGGGAAGGGGCAGAGAGGGAGGGAGACACAGAATCGGAAGCAGGCTCCAGGCTCTGAGCTGTCAGCACAGACCCCGACGCGGGGCTCGAACTCACGGACTGTGAGATCATGACTTGAGCTGAAGTCGGACGCTTAACCAACTGAGCCACCCAGGCGCCCCAGAATAAGGCAGTCTTGTTAATAGAAAGAGTAGAAGAAATGGGGAAAAGAATTGGTGTGTGTTACGTCTAGAATTTTCTAGCATGTTTGTGAATTAAGACCATAAAAATTCTATTAGTTTGATTTCTTTGAGATTTCTGTGTTCTCATTGTTATCATTCTTCCTGAGAAGGCTCTTTTTATTATTACTTGAAAGTTGAGGTGAGGGCAAATGTTTGTCTCCGTCAGCATTCCTTCCTTTAACAATGGAATCCTATCAACCTTTCCTCCAGTTCTCTCCTTATTTTTTTCCCTAGCAATTTAAATTCTGTATTGGCCACAGACCCTATGCCTTGTCAATGCCTTTTTTTAAAGGTTTATTTATTTTATTTTGAAAGAGAAAGAGAGAGAGAGCACTGAGCACAAGTTGGGGAAAGGCAGAGAGAGAGAGGGAGAGAGAGAATCCCAAGCAGGCTCCACACAGCCAGCGCAAAGCCTCAATGTGGGGCTTGAACTGACCAACAGTGAGATCATGACCTGAGCTGAAATCGAGAGTCAGATGCTCAACTGACTGAGCCACCCGGGCACCCTGTCAATGCTTTTAAGAAGGAACAAAGAAGGGCGATATAATTCAATTCAAACCTCCAACTTCTTGGGAGTTATACCGACAGGCTTTGCCATATGTGGACAGTTAATGCACCTTGCTTGAAGCACATTTCACCTCATCTTTCTAGCACACTCTCAAAATGCTGAGGCAAAATCCAAAGAAAGGCTGCTACCTGGGTGCACCAGGATTATCAAAAGTGCAAACAATACATCCATTGTTATGAGGAGGGGGGGGGGTCTGAAGCCTTATGAGGCAAAGATAGTGGGCTAAATTGGGCTTGAAAGAGTGTTTTCTTCTAAGTTCAGCTCTGGGATACATTTTGATTTACACTTTTGAAGCTACAGGATGGGTTCATACAATTTGTTCAACAGTGTTAGATTATCGCAGAAAAGAGTCGGGGAGCAGGGAATGATAGAGCATATCCCAGAATATTGATGAAAAAGGAAACTTGGAGTCGTGCATGGGAAACACAGAAGGAAAAAATATCAGAAAGCTACGAACAAGAAGTAGGCTGGTCACTTGCTGTGGAATCCCTTGTGAAGTGGTTCTTTCCACATTCAATAACCATTGTTTGGACACCTACTCCGGGCTTTCAGGCGTCTACATGCTGGTGACATGGTGGCTGACAAAATGGTTGTCTTATCGACTTCACATTTTAGTGCAGGAGCCCGCCCCACCTCTCAAATCAATACATGTAGAATACCTAAGGTATTGTGATGAACGCAGAGTAAGAAAATAAAGAGGGGTGAGAGAAAGAGTTTTATTTTATATAGAGTTGTAGAAGACCTGCCTGATAAGGTAACATTTGGGTTGAGAAAAGAAGGAAGCAGGGAACTGAGCTGAGCAGATATTGGGGGCAAAGAGCATTCCAGGCAGAGGCAACAGCATGTGCAAAGGCCCTGAGGTAAAGAACATGTTTGGGGCTATTCAAAGACAAGCAAGGGGGAGAGTAAAGGAAGATGGGGCGGGGCATGTGGAGATTCTGTAGTGTCATTTAAGGACTTGTCCGCCATCTGAGCACTTTGGTTTTTCACTCCGAGACAAAGGCAGTGAGTGGTTTGGAACAGAAGAGTAGCATGATCTGGCTTAGATTTTAGAAAGCTCGCATTTACTCTGTGCGGAGCCAGACTTTGGAAAGGCGAAGGCTGTGTAGCTATGAGAACTGTCTTCCAGATCTGTAAAATGTCCCTGAGAGTAACTGTTCTCAAACATCTCGCATGAAGACTCTATCCAGCTAAAAGAAACAAGGCATTTGGCATGATCTTTAAATGGCCCAAGGGGAGGGGGAAGAACTGGGCAAACATAAACAATATTGCATCGGAGAGGTGAAGTTGAGACACGCTTTCAATCTAGCATCCGCAGTAGCCAAATCTTCGTAGCACAATCAAAGCCAGCTGGGACCACGGAAGATGACTCCACATCCTGTTGATGCTCTGCTGGGCACAATGTGGATGGAAGCCAAGGAGGACGGGAGGAATGGAGGCCCCGCGACCGCTGCCAGCTTTTGTTCGAAGCTACCAGAAACTTCTCATTCCGCTCAACTCTCTCCTGCAGCTGGCAAAGGGGGAAAGGCCTTACAGGGAAGGTGCTGGGGCTGCCCTGATAAACGTTACGGGGGCTCCCAGTGTCCCCGGTGGAGCCATTTTGGAGTATTTTCTAATTTTTTTTGTTTTTTTAAATGCCTAGGTCTTTCTGCTGGTAACGCTAGCCAGCACTGACTCAGTGTTCGCTGCGTGCCAGGTACCGTGCTAAACGTACTGTATTCGTCATCTTACTACGTTTTCTTAACAGCTCCATGTGGGAGGTGCTATTATTATCACGTATGTATAGTTTTGAGGTGTGATCCGACGTTTAGAGACTTTTCGTATGCACTGGGAATCAAAGCCAGATAATCAGATAATCACCAGTCAATCATCTATATCTTGGAACAATTACACATCGTCTCTGATTGTTACTTGCCGATGTCTTACATGAGGAGTTGCCTAAATGGTGGCAGAATTTATTCTTAACTAGTTTCTCTTTAATAGTTGTTGGCATACATGGGGTGCCTGGGTGGCTCACTCGGCTGAGCAGCTGACTTTGGCTTAGGTCACGATCTCATGGTTTGTGCGATCGAGCCCCACGTTGGGCTTTGCGCTGACGGCACGGAGTCTGCTTTGGATTCTCTCTCCCTCCCTCTCTCTCTCTCTCTCTCTGCCCTCAACCCTCAAAAATAAAAATAAACATTAAAAAAAAATAGTTGTTGGCATATGTTTTGTATCACCATGAGGTCTACTCACTCCCAGCACAGGAAATAAAGAGCAGTAAGGCATTGGACTGATGAGAGAAAATGCATGTAACCAATACACAAGTCCTACTTTCAGTAAACATAGTAACTTGAAACAACAGACTTACAAAACAGACACGAGAAGGGCATGATTTTATAATTTTTTTTTTCAACGTTTTTTATTTATTTTTGGGACAGAGAGAGACAGAGCATGAACGGGGTAGGGGCAGAGAGAGAGGGAGACACAGAATCGGAAACAGGCTCCAGGCTCTGAGCCATCAGCCCAGAGCCCGACGCGGGGCTCGAACTCACGGACCGCGAGAAGGGCATGATTTTAAATTTTATTTCATTTTTTTTATTATTATTTCGTTTATTTTTTTAAATTTTACTTTTTAGAGAGAGAGAGAGAGAGAGAGCACAAGCAGGGGAGAGGGGCAGAGGGAGAGAAAGAGAATCTCAAGCAGGGTCCAGCATAGAGCCCGACACAGGGCTCGATCCCATGACCCTGGGATCATGACCTAAGCCATGAGCTGAAATCAAGAGTCGGACGCTTAACTGACTGAGCCACGCAGGTGCCTTGGGCACGAGTTTATATATAAAAAAAAAGTCATTTCTTTGCCAAAGGATTTGCCAGAGTATTCCTTTAAATGGTATGCTCAATAATGTGCCTAGTGTGCAATTTACATTTATCCAGGGAAACAATGGTTATGACAAATAGAACAACGTGACTACCAGTGTGAATATAGTCAATGGTTGTTGGCGAAACAGTTCATCTGGGGTAAAAAGCCACTGAGTCTGGTGTCGACAGTCACACATCAACATTTCAGAGTGAGAGTTTCTTCCTGGAACAGTTGTACAAGGTGGTAACTTTTCACCATGGCTGAAAGCTGTGTCTGCTACTCCCTAGCGGAGAAGCCCTGTGCGTTCACCGCCTGATTCTAGGTCAAGTTACTTTCGCGACATAGGGACTTTTTCTCTATAGAATGACTAGGTATTCCAGTGGTAAATATCGTGTAGATGTTAACTTATTAATAAACTGGCTGGTGAAAGAAAGAGATAGAGATGGAAAGATGTCTCCTTGTTTTTTAATCCTGAGTATGCAATCCCATCCATCCCTACGTTGGGGCTTAGGGACACGCTGACAATGGAAAGGACAGGAGGTGAGGGCACTGAGTTACTTTGCCTCTTTCAAGAGTGGGAGAGTGGAATAAACCCTACCCATGGCACCTGAGTGCTGTGCTAGCCCATGTGAACCACACAAGCTGGCAAACAACCTTCGGGGAAGGACATGAGAAACGGGGCAGGGCGGGGTGGGGGTGGGGGTAAGCTCATTCCGAATTCACAGCCAAGGACCACCATGGAGAATTGGGGAATTAGCAAAGTCACCCCTCTGCCCTAAACCTGAAGGCAGTGGACGGAGGGGTGAGTGGTGGGTAGTTGAGAATCTCATTTTTGAAAGACTATCAAATGTGTCTCCGTCCACTTAATTCCAAATGGAGAGCACCAATCTAAGTTCAGAC
>NW_024412377.1:13284855-13302549 GCF_014898765.1 Herpailurus yagouaroundi
GTCAATCGCTCAGAATTTTTCCTTAATGGGAGACTAGAAGTGTTGAAACTCTTTCGAGAAGGTTTTTCCACCCAGGTCACTGTGAATTCTTTCTCTTCCCCCTTTTTTATAGTTTTAATTTCCTAATTGTTGATTTTTCCTGTTCACAGTGTTTCCTCAAATATTTTGCAAAATTATTTAAAATAAAACCAGTCCTTGCCTCACCCTTTGATGTTAAAAAAGAGAGAGAGAGAGAGAGAGAGAAAGATACAACAAGAAAACCATGCCTTCTCTGTGCTTAGCGTATACTTTGGACAAACCTTTTATGTCTCAGTTGAATTAGCACCAGTGACTCCATGCATGAGAGGATATAGGAATGATAAGTATAAAGAATTTTAAACATCTTAAAAAGCTGCAGCAATTCAAATTAGTTCCAGTGTATCTTCCTTATTTAGAGTCAATACTTTAATGGTACAAGTTCGTAGTTTTTGCTTATTCATTTTAGAAAAAACTTGCTTTTAATTACTTCTCAATGGAGAAACAATCATATTCTGTGCTAGATAACCATATTAACTTATCACAAAGCCATACTATTTTTTTTTTTTTTTTTGAAGAGACCTACTTACGCTGATTGACTTAAGTGTGGGAGAGCCTTTAGAAGCTCCGGGAAGTTTGCATTTTGGCTACAAAAATCTTCCCTTGGTCTCTAAAGACCGAATGGTTGTAGATTTTATTTTTTTAATTACAGAGGAAGAGAAATGAAAGCAAGCCAGCATTTCCCTAACAATTAGGGAAGTAACTGTGGTCCCCCAATATTCCCTTCCCTTCCCTTGTTGCTGTAATATCAGTTTTTCACTGTGTTTTCCATTTCAGTTTCGGTGCCCAAGCTCCACGGATGAAGTGGGGTGAGTTGATGCAAATAGCGACTCAGAAGCAGAAATATCCACCCAGTTTAACAGCTACCATGAGCATATCATACATCAGAGTTAATAGACCGTGAAGACATCCCCGATAGTCCCTAATCATTTACATATGTTCTCTCCTGAGCCGAGTTTACATTATGATTACTCTATCCATAAATCAAAAGGTCCATTTAAAAGAGATTATATGGAAGAAAAATTATTTCAAGCTTTGTTTACCAGTGTTTTCACTTATGCTAGTTCTCAAATCCTATGAATAAAAGGGGTTCTTTTCAAGGAAACTGCTTAACCAGTCAGTATATGCAATGCATCTTGTGCAGAAGACAGATTCCCCTCTGAGAGAAATTTCCAGAAATTTATTTCTATTTAGAAAAAAACTTAAGTTACGAGATGCTCTAACAGTGTGTGCGTATGTGTGTGTGTGTGTGTGTGTGTTATCATCGAAAACAGTACTGTAGCAAATATTCAAATACACAATGGCACTGTCTGCAGACTTTCTCTGGAAGTTTCTGTGACATTTGGGGTCGAGTCTAAACGCAGCTTGAGCTACATTGCACCAACTGCCAGGGAGAGGGCTGCATATCATTGAGGAGAAAACAGGCCTTAGCTTTCAGAAAGTTAATCTAGTCCGAAAATCTAAAATGCAACCGTCCCATCCCATCTTATGTTTCACTCATTGATCCTGTCCTGGCTTGGAGATGATGAATTACTAACACGCTCTTTTAGTTTTATCCCTAAAGTCAATCTGCAGAGGCTAAAGGGAACTTTCCTAATCTCCGTTTCTTATAACAAATCCATTCCAGTGTACGTGTGGAGGGGGAGAGAGGTGAGTGGATCACAGTTCGGGCCAAAATGCATAACAGGAGCGATCACATGTGAGGATGTCGGTACGTGTCAGGGCTGTTAGCTCCATGCGATGTTTTAGGTGGGGAGGGAGATTCACGGTATCCCAGCTTCCAACTTTTTACGTTGCCACGTCAGATGTTTATTTCAGCTCACTGAAGTAAGTGTATGATAAAGTTGAGTCCCATGGAAGGAAGCGGTGCCGAAGAGGAAAGCCGAAGGTAAAGTCATGGTGGCAGACAGGGAGACAGCCGTGCCTCCTCTGGGAAGCCCTGCTTTAATGTTCAGAAATTCTGGGAATTTTCTCAAGCTTCTGGACTGCCCCCAGGAAGTAGTTTGACCTCTTTTGTGTGGCCGGTCAGTTTGGGGGGGGGATGAGATTCCAGCCTAGAGATTCCCTACTTGCAGAAGGCTCTGAACGTTTCCTTTCTAGTTTCTGTTTCTATATTCCGTCTCTCGGAGAAAGTATTATCTGGGGACCTTCATAAACAAACTTGTCAACATTTCTTTAGGTCTGTCAGATGCAAACAAATTAGAACTATGTCATGTCTTTAAAACTATTACCATCATTTTATTTTCTAATGGCAAATATTCAACATTGATCCTATTAGGCTGTGGCATCTTGAATGCTCAGGATCCTAAAAAATAGTTTGCTATCTGTCTTATAAATGGTTGTCAAAACTTGTGTACATTACAGTATGCTTGAATATGTTACCAAATTCATTTGTGTTTCCTGGCATTCATTGTTTAAAAGAAACAACATACTCCCCAAATAATTCACAGATTATAATAAAGTCAAGTTTATTGTGGCATTATATACTGAAGCCATATATATATATATATATATATATATATATATACATACAGAGAGGGGCAGAGAGAGAGAGAAAGGGGGGGGGGGAGAGAGAATACCATGTGAATTGTCAGCATGGAGCCCCATGGGGGGCTTGAACCCATGAACTGGGTGAGATCATGACCTGAGCCAAAACCAAGAGTTGGACACTTATCTGACTGAGCCACTCAGGCACCCCTGAAGTCTTATATTAATTATTCAAATGCCTTCATACAATTGTAGTTTATAACAACCCTGAACGTATGAACTGTGGCTGACTTACTTATCCCCAAGTCTATCTGTATTTCCAGACCTAAGCAGGCACTCAGCGACTGTTCAAGAAGTCATTGTTTAGGGAATTAATATTAAGTCCAACAGAAATAACATTAAAAGAGGTTTTTTTTTAACATTTATTTATTTTTGAGAGACAGGGCATGAGTTGGGGAAGGGCAGAGAGAGAGGGAGACACAGAATCCGAAGCAAGCTCCAGGCCCTGAGCTGTCAGTACAGAGCCCGACGCGGGGCTCGAACTCGCAAACTGCAGATCCTGATCGGAGCTGAGGTCGGACGCTTAACCGACTGAGCCGCCCAGGCGCCTGAGAAATAGCATTTGAAATGTGCATGTTTGTACGTGACCTTAGTGTTTATGCCCTCCTCTCCCCCAAATTCATATGCTGAAATCATAATATAGGAAGTGGGGTGTTTGGTAGTCCCTCAGGTCCCGAGGGTGGATAAATTATGAATAAAATTAGCGTCCTTACAAAAGAGACCCAGACAGCTCTTTCTCCCATTTCTGCCATATGAGGACACAGCAGGAACGAGGCCATCTATGCATCCAACCAGGAGACAGGCTCTCACCAGATACTAAATCTGTCAGCGACTCCATCTTGGATTTCCCAGCCTCCATAACTGTGAGAAATGTTCTGTTGTTTATAAGCCACCCAATGGCATTTGTTATAGCAGCATGAATAGCCTGAGCCATGCTTCTACACATCTAAATGCTATTTGTCTTGCACTTCTCTTTTCATTTCTTTCTTGACTGCCTCAGAGCTCTTCCAGTGGAATTTAGAAAACATTCGAGCAACTTACATTTAATGCATCAAGTCTGTCAAATATACGGTTATTAACGAATTCATGCTTTCTCAGTACTAATAGCCTTAATGTGCATGGGGGTAGATGGAATAGAATCCATTTTATTCGTGTTGAAGCCCCTTGCTTAGAAGTGGGATTCAGCCTCCTACTACCACCGTCTATCCCCAGGGCTCAGGCTACTATAGACAATGGCTGGTTTCAGATTCAAGGAAGAGTTACAGAAGAGCATGCTGTGTGGGGACCGGCCTCTCACTTGGGAGTACATAGCCTTGTGGAGATGAAGTTTGTTTTCTTCCATTATATATTTAAAGAACACTGTCCCCCAGCTCGTATGGCCTTGGAGAATCTCTGAAAAACAAATTCACATTCTTTACTCTCAACTAGACCCACAACCGTGTAATTCTAAATTCCCATGGGGCTTTGGGTTTGACTTTCCTGGGCTCAGCCTCGGGTCTGGAACTGGGCGGTTTCTTTATGTGATAAGTTCCCTGGCTAAAATTTCAACAAGACCGGCAATTATCCTTGAGGAAACACTATCTCTTTATCTTGAGAAGTCTTTTCGTACCAAATTTTCAGTGTTCTGGTTGATCCAAAAAATCAGGAGCAGAAGTGTGTGCTGTTGGAGAGTGTCATTCTCTATTGGTAGGGGGGAAAATCCCTAATATATTTGAATCATGAGGGGGTTCATAGAGATTTTCTGTTCCAAAACCCCTTCATTTTTTTTTTCAGATGAGGAAACACAGGTCCAGACAGGTTGCTTGAAATGATCCCAGATGCTTGCTCTGCACTCGGGGCAGGGAAGGGACCCTTGGTCTAGTGAACGAAACACGACTCCTTAAACACCCTTGCCTAGTTTTAAATCGCTCTTTAAATTCCTGATTATGTGCACAGTCCGTGAGCTTGGCTGAGTGCTACCGTTCACAAGTGTATCTTTTTACTGAAGGATTAGAATATATGTGCTGACTTAGCACAGGTGAGCTTTGATCTTGCTCAAGGTCAACGTCGAGAACTGTGCCTTTTATGAGAGGAACAGGAAAATCCAGTATGAGATTTCACATACATATTTATTTTCCTGATAAGCTTCACATTTCCTAATGCTGTGGCTTTCACTTCCCTTGGTAATGACTGTGTTTGACTGTGTGAACCTCTCCATCATGATTTTGGTTTCGCGGAATGGTAAGGACTGTAAGTAGTGGTCGAAGTCTTAGTCTGCCTCACTCAGTCATGAGGTATTTGACCAGAGAGTCCATATCATCTATTTGCTGTTTAGCATATAATTTTTTGTTATTTTCTTTTCTGAGTGAATTGCGCACCACCCCTAAGTGTAAGCTAGCTAAAGGAACAGGCTTAGCCCAGTGTCTTTCACATAGCTAATTCTAAATAACAATCCTGAAGCTACTTGAAAGCCTGAATTTTATAAGGCGAGCAACTTAAAAGTAATTATGACAAGGTGTTAATTTATTGTTCTGGCAACGATGAATTTCCGCGCGTCAGAACTGCACGGAGCGAGGTATTCATACAGTCATAACAAGCTCCTCTTTCTCAGGGATTTCCGGGTACAGCTCATGCCTGTATAGACATTTTATCTTCCCTTTCTTGGTTCCTGTTCTAGACTCAGTTGTTTGATTTACCAGGTGCCTGGCCGTTTCCCCAGTGTGGATCTGTTTTGAACATTTCTAGCTCTTTCCACCTTCTTAATATGGCCATGCGTGTCCTCAAAAGAAACGACCATGAATTGGCCAGTGTTTCATGGATCGTGTCTTCCAAAACTCCAGTATATTTATTTACAGATAATGGACTGGGGTGGGAAACCCTGCCATTGAGTCCATCCTCTCTGTAGGCGATGCTGCTTGGCCGCTAATGCTATGCTCAGAGGGTGTTTTTCCTCTGTGGATATGCCTTTAAGACAGAAAACGAAAAGGCTTAAAACCACCGGGCAATTTCAGGAGGAGGGTAACTCCTTTGTGGTGCTTCTGTTGACACCTCTGTTCTCAAGGTTAATTACACCTTGGGTTAATTGGTTTAATTAGTTAATTGGTTTGCTGAGCCTGCCCTCCCTGGTGAGAATTTCAAAACCCCCGTGAACTGCCAGGTCACGCATGGATATGCCTTTTCGCCGTTCGTGGCCTATAACCGAGGCACACACACTTCTTCCCTTTCAAGGGTTTGTTTTGGGGGGGATTTACTTCGTGTGCTCTGAAACAGGTTCTCATTTTCCTCAGGAGACAAGCAGAGCAAATGCCAGTTTACCGGCTGTCAGTTCCAGAAAAGTCTGCGAGGGAGGCGGTGAGAATGGCAGGTGCCAAAGCCGAGATTGTCCCCTGAGCTTTGGAGGCGCCCTCCTTCCAGGGAGTCCCGTCAGCAGAGAAGACCAGAAAAATAAACAGGAGTCAGAGTGTTTCTTCTGAATACTAACATGCGCTGAATAACCATTGAGAGTGAATTCCGCCTACATTGCTGGTGGGATCAAAGGAGACAGAAAAGTAGCTTTTTAACCATGGAGGGGTTGTATAGCTATTGACTAAACTCTCTAATCCTAGCTAGTCCTTTTGATTTTCAATTTGCCTCAAATTGTAGTTTTTTTTCACAGGATGACTTTAGAGATGCTGAAGAAGTTTTCAATATGTCTCATTTGGCATCCTGGAGGTCACAGCTTGGAGGAGAAATACTCCAAGATCCTTTTCCCTTGACAGGCTACATCAGAGTGGAGTAAGTAGAAAGTTGGTGACACCATGCACATTCGCTCACATGGCCCCGAAAGATCTGGGAGGAACGCGGTGAATGATTATCAAATAACAAGTTTCTTTTTCCAATTTTTTTTAATGTTTATTTATTTACTTATTTACTTATTTTAATGTTGATTTAGTTTTGAGAGAGAGAGAGAGACAGAGTGCGAGCAGGGGAGGGGCAGAGAGAGAGAGAGAGAGAGAGAGAGATGGAGAGAGGGAGACACAGAATCCGAAGCAGGCTCCAGGGTCGAACCCACAAGCTGCGAAATCATGACCTGAACCCAAGTCGGCCACTTAACTGACTGAGCCACCCAGGATCCCTTAAAGGGTTAACAAGTTTCTAGCCTCCATTGTCAGAGTTGCCTAAGAATCTTCTTTCCCATCTCATAATTAGAGAGGGATTTTTCTTGGCGCCCCCCCCCCCCCCCAGTTTTTAATCAAACTTTTCTTTGAGCATGCTTAACTATGCCTCGTTTCGGCTTTACTGACCGATGTGGCTGATTGACCTTTTTTCTTCCAAAATATTGCTTTATGCATCTTAAAGGCAATTACCGCTCTTGTTATTTTCATTCTTTCCATGGCCAAATATCCCTTTAAAAATTATAATTATTTTTAAAATCGCAGAAGTCCTGTAAGAGGAGTACTATCTGGCCTTTGTTTTTCCCCCTGAATCAGCCTTTATGTTGCTCCCTACAAATCATACTTCAAGTGACATTTGCTTTAGATTCGAGGTTTGAAATCCAAACATGAGACCAGCATCCTATAACCAGGACGGAAGTCCACGGCAGAAGTTCTCATGCTTTGTGCCATGTGTGGAACTCTTGTTCATACATCCCAGAGTCAGAGGTCATTTCCTCTTTTTTTTTTTTTTTTTAATTTTTTTTATTTAGGGAGGCTTGGGGGAGAAGGGCGGGTGGCAACAGTGTCTCATTGATGACTCATGTTCCTGTGTCTGTGAGCGTTGGATGAATGGCAGAACTCTCTGGAACAGTATTCTCTGGGTGGGCAGCTCTTACCTAGCGGGGTCTGTTTCCTTCCCCCGTTTTATGCCTTTCCACCAAATTCTGACTAGGTGTTCAAATAGACCGTAAACCTTAGTGAGGAGACGGGAAATGCGATCGGAACTCAAGCAGATAGACCAGACTATGTTATTAAAACAATGAAAGAGGGGCGCCTGGGTGGCTCAGTCGGTTAAGCGTCCGACTTCAGCTCAGGTCACGATCTCGCGGTCCGTGAGTTCGAGCCCCACGTCGGGCTCTGGGCTGACGGCTCGGAGCCTGGAGCCTGCTTCCGATTCTGTGTCTCCCTCTCTCTCTCTGCCCCTCCCCCGTTCATGCTCTGTCTCTCTCTGTCTCAAAAATAAATAAAAGGTTAAAAAAAAAATTTAAAAAAAAGAAAGAAAAAAAAAGAAGGAAAGAAAGAAAAAAGAAAACAAGAACAAGAAAAACAACAAAACCAGAGGAGAGAAGAGAGCGATCGAAGGTGGAGAGAGAAATGACACGCACAGAAACACTGCTGAGAAAACGTGAAGCATACAGAGTTGCCTTGAAGAAGTTATTCTTGTTCTGGTTACTCCTGCCTTGGCATTGATGGAAAGGAGAATGTTCGGTATCCAACTCTAAAACGTTCTAGCTGGGGGTTTATGGGCCCAGACACGTTCTGCGTGAAAGACGTTTCCCTCATCTGCTGGCACCTTGGCCAAGGGTATCTCGGTGAGTTCTGTGCAGCAGAGCGGGCTGGGTGGAGGGGAGGAGGAAGGGGGAGGAGTCCCAAGGGAGGTCGAGGTGGTTCTGTGGGAAGCCGGCCCCTCCACGGAAGCCAGCGGTCTGGTGAGTAAGCAGAAACAGGCGTGGGTCTGAGTTGACGCGATGTGCAAGAATGGTCACAGGCGGCTGGGGCGGGATGAACTCCCTGGAGCCACAGGAAAAGGCGCGGTGAGATGGCCCACTCTCCTGCTGGCTGCACTTTATTCGACGAAACAGCCGGGTGAGCAAGGATTTCGTGAGAATTAGCCAATATTCTCATGCTGCATTTTTACGCTGCGAAATGATTAACTTCAGGTGTCCCTGTTACGGTTCGCTGTAACCTAATCACCTCTTCTGATGAGAAGGGTTTTGTTGAGTTGCTCTTATCTCATATTAACGTAAGCTGTTAGTGTCAACTATGAACTAACATTAAATATTTGCCTTGGAGGCTAGTGAAGTCAGAGATAAGGCCGAAACTGGGATCACACGTGCCTCTGGTTTCACCGGCTGCGAAACTATCAGGAGAAACGACGAAGGGGATGTTAATCCCATCTGGCTGCCAGGCCCCTTCTAGCACCTGCAGATTTCCTTATCTTACACGAGGGGCACTCTGCTGGGTGCTCGAGATCCCGGTACCCCTGCTGTGCCCACCAAGTCTACTAGCAACGGAAATAATCAATCACCCCAACACGTGCTTACTACGCGCCAAACGCCGTTCTAAGCACCAGCTCCTATGCGCACAGGCGATCGTTTAATCCTCCAGACTGTGAAGAACATTGTGTATATTATTCGTAGTTTGCCCATAAGAAAACAGACCCACGTGAAGGTTACAGTGGCCCCATCTCCCGCGCTGGAAAGTAGCAGAGCAAGGTTGGGGGAACGAGGTCTAACGAGATAGGTTCCCAGCCGGCCTTCCGAGGACTGGTCATCTGGGAAGGGAGTTGGACCATTAAATGGCTGTGGCAATGAAGTGTGGTTGGTGCCACAGCAAAGGCACATGTAGCAAAGGCAACCTGCTCAATCAGGAGGCCAGGCAAGACTCCTGGAAAACGTGTCGCATGCACTGTGTCTGATGGCCAGGTGGGGGGGGGGGGGGGGGGGCGTGGTAGGGGTCAGCGGAGCTCAGGAGAAACAGTCTGCCAGGAAAGGATGTTTCAAGTCCAAGGACAAAAAGAAGTGAAATGTAGTTGGGATGTTGAGAACAGAGCGGGGGGGATGGTTTGAGGCAGGAGGCAGCAGCCTCGAGAGGGAAGGAAGGCTGTGGGAGTCACGTTAAAGATGGACCCTCTCTAGTGCAGGGAGAGCATCATTAGCGGGTTGAGCAGGGAAGTGAATTGCTTGTATTTGGCTGCTGTGGAGAATTGGTTAGGGTTTAGGTAGAGGCGGAGAGACCTGAGAAGAAACTCTTTAGCGATAGGGGTGAGAAATAATGGTGCCCTGAACCGGAGCAATGGCCGCAAGAAGGGAGAGAAGATGGATTTGAAAACAAATGGAGAAGTAGTGGAGCGGTTAGGTTTAGCAGTTGACCGGAAGTCAAGGAGTCAGGCCTGGGAAACTGGGTCCACTGCGGTGCCGTGTGCTGACGGAAGGAACAGGTCGGACCTTCCCATTCCCTCCCCCGGCAGCACCCCCGTGTCCCATGTCGAATCTGGAAGGGTGGGCTGGAGCCAACGAAGATGGAAGACTGGTAAGTCTCCATACTAAACAGAGGGCCCCTTGAAGACCTATGTTGAAGGTGATGTTGGTGCCGTGCCTGGCCCCTCTTAGTCTGGGGACGCCGTCCCCCGGCTGCTGAGTGCTCGAGTGGACAGAAGCTGACAGCTGCTTGGCTCTCTCCAGAAAAGCGCTCTTGGTTCCCAGGAGTTGTCTTGCCTGGAGATGCAAAGGCAGAGGCTTGAAGACCGCCCCCTCCCACGCCCTCCCCCTTCTCTCCACCAGACACATTTCTATGGTCACAGAAAGAGCCAGACCCCTCACTTCAAGGTGGGACCACTCCGTGGTTTGATGGATGGTACCAATGGCCCCTCAGCCCATGGGCCAGGCTGAGACTAGGCTTTCCCAGAGACCAACTTCTGTCTCCCCTCCTTCCTCTTTCTTGTTCCTCTTCTCTCCCTTCCCCTAATGCACTGAATTGTCTTCTCATTTTTATCCACTGAAGCCTTAACCCCTAGTCCTCAGAATGGGACTCCATTTGGAGCTAGGGCCTTTGATGAGATAATTAAGTTAAATGAGGCCGTTAGAATGGGCCCTAATCCAATCTGACTGGAAGAGGAAGAGGAAGAAGAGGAAACTGGGACACAGAGAGACCCCAGGGAAACCCGTACATGGAGCAACAACCCCGTGAAGGGGCGGCGAGAGGGAGGCTGTCTGCAACATAGAGGCCTCACTAGAACCCAACCCTGCCAACGTCTTGATCTTAGACCTCCTGCCTCCAGAACTGTGAGAAAATAAATTTCTGTTGTTTAAGCACCCCTGGCTATGGTATTTGGTTACAGCAGCTTTAGCAAACGAATACGTACATTCCCTTCCACATTTTCCTAAAGAGGACACCCCCCCCCCCCGACACACACACTAAACCCCAAGTACCTAAGTACCTGTATCTTGGTCTCAGGCCCTGCTTCTGGGGAACATGACCCAGGACATCAAAGGGTTAAGGAAACATGTTTGACTGTATTCCAAATGCGTCAGCCCTTTGTTGATTACTTTATTAACTCGTTAGTGGAGAGTTAATACTCAGGAAACAGAAAGGCTGCCCAAGGGCTCCCAGGCCAGTCTGTTCTGCCACTTGTCCAGGCTTTAGGGGAGGAGTCTTCAAGTTTCATCTGGGACTAGAGCCTCTCTCTCTTTCCCTCAGTTGCTCAGCCTTCCATGTTTTTAAAACAGTCTAAGTGAAAACAAGTTCCAACGTACATGAATATTGATTTGTTTCTGGCTAAAATTGGAAAGAAGTTCTTCAAACCAGCTTCAGTCTATGAGAACACAAGCATCTTAAGAACATGTCTTGACACGAAATGTGTTCCACTTGGTTGTACCTTCTGGCTGAAGGGGCAAAATGACTTAGAAAATGACCTGGGGTCAAATTCTGATCCGACCGGGTGTGGGATTTTAGGTTCTTTACCATTCTCAACTTCGGGTTTCTTGTTCTGTTTTGTTTTGTTTTCAAGTTTATTTATTTATCTTGAGAGAGAGAGAGAAAGCGCGAGTGAGGGAGGGGCAGAGAGAGAAAGAGAATCCCAAGCAGGCTCCGAGCTGTCAGCAGGCCCAAACCCACAAACTGCGAGATTATGACCTGAGCCAAAGTTAGACGCTTAACTGACTGAGCCGCCCAGGGACCCCTGTTTTTTTATTTTATTTTATTTTATTTTATTTTATTTTATTTTATTTTATTTTTTAATTAAAAATTTTTTTAATGTTTATTTATTCTTGAGAGATAGAGACAAAGCATGAGCAGGGGAGGGGCAGAGAGAGGGAGACACAGAATCTGAAGGAGGGTCCAGGCTCCGAGCTGTCAGCACAGAGCCTGATGCGGGGACTGAACCCACGGACCATGAGATCATGACCTGAGTCAAAGGCAGACACCTAGCTGACTGAGCCACCCAGGCGCCCCGTGTTTTATTTTATTTTTTAAAAACAAAACTAAACAGAAAAAAATGAGTTTCAAACCTCCCCAGTTCTCTCTCCCCATAACACCCTGATTCTTCTGATAATAAAATGGGTATTTCCCACAAAGATGTTATGGGGTCTTGGGTCCTTCCCATAAGAAAAGTCTCACCTCCTTGCCCTTTGCATGGTGGTCACAGCCCATCCTTGTGTACCTGTTTCCATTCACAAACTTCAACTCCCTGTACCTTTCTGTCCTTAAGTCCCCTGCCTGGCTCTGCGTGTCAAGTAAGCCTCTGCAAACAGACTTGGAGTCTGGCTCAACAGTATTTATTGAAAACTCATTATGTCCTGTTTACTTCTTCTGCAATCAGAGCCTGCACATTTCTGATACACATTAGTGGGAAAGTTTTGGCCAATGAGGACTCAATTATTCTGGCTCTGTCCTGTCCCATGATATCAAACACTCCTTCATCTGTGGAACACATCTGAAACCTTTTGTCCAGTAGTTGCTACAGTGGTTAAGCTTCAGAGAGAGAGAGAAACAGTGACAGAGAGATAGAGTATTGGGGGTGGAGTGTTGATTTTATTAGCTTGAGACACTTTGTGCTGTGTTTTCGAGGAACTCTCAAAATCCCAGAAGTAAGTCCTCTAGCACACAGTTTATTTTGCTAAGCCTCTGACAGTAAACTGACCGAGAGACCCTGGAGGTGTCTGACATGTTGGAGGAAAGAAGAAAGTCTTCGCCTTTGCCCAGCAGAGTGGGGTTTTTTACACCTCGCTAAAAGCTGCCTAGTGACCCCCGTTCAAAGCAGCCTGAGACATGACTCATGAAAACTTATTAAAATATGGATTAGATGCATTCAGTTTTTTCAGCGTATGATGACAATGAAGAAAATAATACAGACCCTTTTATTTTTTTTATTTTTTTATTTTTTATTTTTTATTTTTTATTTTTTTTAAATTTTTTTTTTCAACGTTTTTATTTATTTTTGGGACAGAGAGAGACAGAGCATGAACAGGGGAGGGGCAGAGAGAGAGAGGGAGACACAGAATCGGAAACAGGCTCCAGGCTCTGAACCATCAGCCCAGAGCCCAACGCGGGGCTCGAACTCACGGACCGCGAGATCGTGACCTGGCTGAAGTCGGACGCTTAACCGACTGCGCCACCCAGGCGCCCCAATACAGACCCTTTTAAAGCAGGGACCTTCCAGAGCTGGGTAAATTCTAGCCATGTCTCATTATTTTTGTACTATCGCGGTGTTGACCGTGCCTGGTGCGTAGTCAGTGATGGATAAATAAAGGCACGGGTAATGAAATCCTAGTTCATTCTGCAAGCCGGTAGAGCAATGTGAATCTTGCATTTTGCAACTGGCAGGAGGTCAAGTATGACTCGAAGTTGCCTACTAACCCCATATCGTGTGAGGCAGCTACTCCCCGCCATTACCCTGGTTCATTTCTTCATGGCACCTACACCCTTCACAAAGGACCCTCTATGTTGCACTGCAGGGCATTTGTCTCCCAGCTAGAACACAAGCTCCAGCGGACGCCCACTATACATCTCGTTTGTAGCTGATCCCACCCCTGGATTGTCTCAGGCACGTACGGTTGGACACTAATAAATTTTTTATTGAATGTATAACTAAATGAATGAATGAATGCAGAGGGTGTAAAAGTATCACTTCATTAAATAACTATGAAGTGGGAAAATATTAGTTGCATTGTTTTGTTAGACCCTATAAAAAAATAACCAGATCCTATTTTCAAAAAATTTGTCAGCTTCCTGGAAATAAGGAACAATTATTGGTACCCCGCTTTGGCCTTCGCTCTCCCACCTGATAGACCTGGCACCCCTGAATCCATAGTCATTAGGAAAATAATTTGCCATGTACCTCCTGGAGGCATGGATGTGCATGTAGCATTGGAAATGGCTTCACACATGCGATTCCACATACATGAAGTTCAAGAACAGGACAGTGTAACCGTGGTGATGGAAATCAGAACAGTGGTTGTCTTCCTGGGTAAGGAAGGGGCACAGTTGACAAGAAGGAGGACAAAGAGAACTTTCTGGGGTCTTGAAAGGCGTTTTAAACTTGATTGGGCGATGGGTGACACGTGTGAATGTCATTGTCAAGTTCCACTGAACCATAAAAATGTGTGCATGTCATGGTATTTAAATTATGTCTCAATTAATTAATCAGTGAACGATGTTAAAGATCAGTATGATAAGGGCACCTGGGTGGCTCAGTTGGTTAAGCATCTGACTCTTGAGTTTGGCTCAGGTCATGATATCATGGTTGTGAGATCGAGTCCCGAATTGAGCTTGGTGCTGAGTGTGGAGCCTGCTTGGGATTTTCTCTCTCTCTCCCTCTCTGCCCTTCTCTCATTTACTCTCTCTCTCTCTCTCAAAATAAATAAATATTTAAAGAAAAGAATTAAAGGGCGCCTGAGCGGCTCAGGTGGTTAAGCCTCTGACTCTTGATCTCAGCTCTGGTCATGACCTCACGGTTTATGAGATTGAGCCCCACATCAGGATCAGCGCTGACAGCAAGGAGCCTGCTTGGGATTCTCTCTCTTTCTCTTTCTCTCTACCTCTGCCATACTCATGCGCTCTGTCTCTCTCTCTCTCTCTCACAATAAACAAATAAACATTTTTACAAAAAGAGAGAAAGAAAGAAAGAAAGAAAGAGAGAAAGAATTAAGCATGATAAAGCCCATTTCTATCCAAGCACACTTGCTCCCCATTAGGTCTTAATTTGTTCCTGACCAGATCCCAGGGCTCCATGGACTCCTCTCCCTCCAGCAGACACAGGAGTGGAGGGTGGTGGAAGGGTGGGGAGGGACAGGTTCTCTGAAATGGCTAAAACATCGTAGGTTGGTTTGCATCACCAAAGTGGGCAGAATAAAAATGTGTTTATCCAAAAACCCGCACCTTGCCTGAATTTAAGCGCCTTAATCTACGAGGAAACAGGCCCAGATCAATCAAGTGACATGTCCAAAGGCCATACAATTAACGAGTCACAGAACTGGGTTTAAAACTCTGACCAGCCCCCCTTCCCCCGGCCCCCAATGTCTAAGCCCCATTTTCTTTCTATGATAGAATATGAAGTAAGAAAGAGTCATTCCTTGAACTAGCCTAGGTTCTGATCCTTGATCTATCATGTTATTAACTGTACGAACTCAAAGTAGTTTGCTTCCTGTGTCCAGGCCTCAGTTTCCACATCCATGAAACGGAGATACAGCATTTAGCTGGATGAACCAAATGAAATAATGCCTCTCAACACTAGGTGTTTAGTAACTGTCGGCCCCTCTTTTCATTACTAATTCCATGTACTTCCTCTCCATACTCAGGCCCTTGGTCTGTTTATTCACAAGGTTATAATATAATGAATCGACTCTTTAAATAAATATTTCTCTTCATGAGAATTAATAACCCTAACTGTTCAAGTAGAGTTTTAAAAATTCCCTAAGCCTCCTCTTCCCCATCCCCGGCAAACTCTCGATCAAGTAAGAAAATAAATCTCGTAAACATGACGAACCACAGTGTACTGCACAGAAACCAGATCCCTTTATTTTTTAAATAAACTACGTGAAAAGGTAAAAACACTTGAATTTCTAGCAGATTTTCTGTCATCTTTGGCAGGTCGTTTCACCTTCCCGTGCCTGTTTAAGAACCCCTCAGAACAAAAACGGCCATCTCTTTTGCCAAGTCGAGAGCTCTCGGAGGAAATACAAAGTACTTTCTCCATCTAAATACCTTCCAGGAAAATTTTGAGGTCCTGCACCAGCCTGTCATGTGGTCCCTCGGATGACCTTGAGGACATTCCAATGTTGAGAGTCTGCTATTTGAAGGGCTCAATGGGCCCCGTGCTGCTTGTAGATTTTGCGGAAGAAGAGCGAGCAGTCCAGAACAAACTAATTGATATGCCCACTACCCTGGCTTCCCAGCATGCAGGGCCTGGCCTGGCCAAGAGGACAAGGCCAGGGAGGCCCGTGCCCCCAACAACAGCAACCTCACAACATCCCAGCACTGCCCCACAGTGATCTCATTTTATGCGTCAAGTGTGGCTCATCCAGGGTTCAGCACTCCCGTAGCCGATGCTTAAATGGTTGCTGCTTTTTCTTTCGAGGTAGAGTCAACAGGGCTCTGAGAAATTACCCACAGGAACGCATAAA
This sequence comes from Herpailurus yagouaroundi, assembly GCF_014898765.1. NCBI lineage: Eukaryota > Metazoa > Chordata > Mammalia > Carnivora > Felidae > Herpailurus > Herpailurus yagouaroundi. The sequence goes on from NW_024412377.1 coordinate 13,300,772, forward strand.
ACAAACATGCTCATCGAATCCCCACGAAAGCCAGGCCAGGCCAGGCTGAAAATTAAACGCCAACCTTTCTCACTTATACGGGACTGGACTCGGTTGAGAAACTCGAACGTTCCCTTGGAAACATCAAACACAAGACGTTTGTTCTTTGGGAGCTCATCTCTCAAACTTTGTACCTTCTGGGGCTCGCCTGGCAAATTTATGCTAGTCATATGCTTATGCTTAAAAAAAAAAAATCACATCCTGTGAATTCTAGCCGAGGTTCTCGGATCAGTCTTCATGCAAACTATTCCTTTTAATCACATGGCAAGAGAAGTTGGCTTCGGGACTCTGTTTCTCAGAAGCTCTAGTCATTGTTGGGCTGTGCTTAGCATAAACTGAGTCTTAGGTTGAGGTTAGTACTGAGATGAGCTTTAGAAATTATACAGGCAAGACTTTATATGGTGGCTTTATTTCACAAAGCATGGAGCAGCCACATGGCAAAGAGGTCAGGTACCAGAGCCTTGTGATGACTGATGAGGACTTCAGACCTGGAGCTCAAGAATCCTGGTTGGGTGTCCTTTGCCCAGGTTTTATTTTCAGCAATTGTATGTTTTAATCTGACCATGCTTCCCCAGAGCAAAGCGTGGTCATGTTTCCCAGAAGCCCATGGGATCACCTTAGTTCACAGCTGATAAGATGGGGACAGTGTTGGAAACAAACCAGCACCTCCAGGCAAGCCTCACCCCACTCTCTGTCTTGTTCCGCCTCATGCCTTCCTTTCTCTTGCAATTGGGAGGCAGAGCAGAGACAGAGAAAGTTCCAGGTGCTGCACGTTTCTCATAAAGAAGTGAACACGGGGGCAGGGACAGTTAACCCCAGGTTCCTCTCCAAAAAGATGTAAGTGGAGAATATTCATTGATTTGGGTTTCGACTGTATCTTCTAGTTTACAAAATGAAAGAATTTGATGGAAACTTCCTTCAGGTTGGTTCACCAGAAAATCTTGGGACTGAGGACTACCAAAAAAAAAAAAAAAAAAAGAATAAAAAAAAGGTGCTCTGTCTCTTTTGCATATGCTTTTCAAAACTTTGATAAAATGCGGAAAGTTCTATAAAAGGGGCAAGGACTCCATGAATAATAGCAACTTCCGGCTTCATGGGGTACCGTGTTCTAGCTCTACTAACCGTCAGCAAAGGTCAAATAATAGAAGAATAGGACCTAAATTTTAGGAGCACCAAATATGCAATGAGCCCTAGGCAGGGCTGAGGGCAAATGAGCAAATCCTGAAAACAAGAATATGCTGCAAAGTCTACATCCTGTCCAGAGGGCCCTCTTCCAATATTCCAAAATCTGGTCTCTACCTCTTTTGTTCTAAAACCTTGGGTTACATCTCAAGAAGAATAAGAGTCTTTCTTCCCAAACACTTGCTGTACAACCCAATGGACGGAAATCTAGAAGCAGAGTTTGGCGCGGGAGTGGGGGGTATGCTTAGGGAAATTCATTTTCTAGCATGCCAGAATTATCTTAAATAATGAATAAGGAGGGGCGCCTGGGTGGCGCAGTCGGTTAAGCGTCCGACTTCAGCCAGGTCACGATCTCGCGGTCCGTGAGTTCGAGCCCCGCGTCGGGCTCTGGGCTGATGGCTCAGAGCCTGGAGCCTGTTTCCGATTCTGTGTCTCCCTCTCTCTCTGCCCCTCCCCCGCTCATGCTCTGTCTCTCTCTGTCCCAAAAATAAATAAACGTTGAAAAAAAATAAAAAAAAAATAATGAATAAGGAGCCATTGACTGCAAGCCCAAGCAA
>NW_024412377.1:13302949-13379220 GCF_014898765.1 Herpailurus yagouaroundi
GTGTTCTAGCTCTACTAACCGTCAGCAAAGGTCAAATAATAGAAGAATAGGACCTAAATTTTAGGAGCACCAAATATGCAATGAGCCCTAGGCAGGGCTGAGGGCAAATGAGCAAATCCTGAAAACAAGAATATGCTGCAAAGTCTACATCCTGTCCAGAGGGCCCTCTTCCAATATTCCAAAATCTGGTCTCTACCTCTTTTGTTCTAAAACCTTGGGTTACATCTCAAGAAGAATAAGAGTCTTTCGTCCCAAACATTTGCTGTACAACCCAATGGACGGAAATCTAGAAGCAGAGTTTGGCGCGGGAGTGGGGGGGTATGCTTAGGGAAATTCATTTTCTAGCATGCCAGAATTATCTTAAATAATGAATAAGGAGGGGCGCCTGGGTGGCGCAGTCGGTGAAGCGTCCGACTTCAGCCAGGTCACGATCTCGCGGTCCGTGAGTTCGAGCCCCGCGTCGGGCTCTGGGCTGATGGCTCAGAGCCTGGAGCCTGTTTCCGATTCTGTGTCTCCCTCTCTCTCTGCCCCTCCCCCGCTCATGCTCTGTCTCTCTCTGTCCCAAAAATAAATAAACGTTGAAAAAAAATAAAAAAAAAAATAATGAATAAGGAGCCATTGACTGCAAGCCCAAGCAACATGCTGAGCTCTATATGTTAACAATAAAACTAACAAAAATAAAGACGGCACTTGGCGCTACTTCATTCACCAACTGGGAAATGAAATCACGAAAATGCCTTATAAGTGGTTGGCTCGTTTCCATCAGGTAGAATGCCAAATTTAAAAATAGGAAACTGAGCTTTGAAGTATATATCACAGAAGTCCTGCAATAAATTCCACATTTTACAAAACTGTATCGTCATTCAAGTCTTGGTATTTAGAGGGGGCATTTGGTTTTCAGCTCTTTTTCCTTTGTGAGATGTTTGTAACGTCCAAATAAAAGACTCTTCTGCTGGTTTTTTACTGCTGGGAATAAAGGAAGCCCTCTTGTGGGTAGAAAGTGTACAGATCAAAAAATGCAAAATGCGTTACTTGTGTAATTCCGGGGGTTATGTTGGTTTTCTTCTTCTTTTCTTTTTTCCCTTTTCTTTTCTTTCATTTTTTTTTTTGAAGGCTTAGTTACTCCCATTCTCAGCCTCACATTCGGTTTCTATCCACCTTTAGGAAAAGAATAGTTTTAACATATATTCTGAAAGAACAGAGTGTCTAAAAAGGAGCAATTTAATTGTACGTTGTAATTTTAGTGAAAACAGAAAAACAAGCACATTGTAGGGGTTTCTTAGCTGCCCCTGCCTGCCATGACTTTCTTGTGGGTTTTCAAAATTAGATGCTACATCATCATGTGATGAGATGCGTACAGCTTGGCTCTTCGAGGCCATAAAGCATACTCTGCGGATTTGGAAGGCGGTAACGCCTGTAGCTGGAAGACAGAGGGGTCTGGGATCAGAATTGGCTTGGTTTGCACAAAACCAGTGATTTCTCTCCGTGTTCCCTTGTGTCGATTTCTGGATTTAAGAAAGGGATGTTGGCACACCTCTCCTTTTTCCCCTGGGCTTCTGAGAACCTGGTTCTTGGATTTTTCTACTGGAGCTGCTGTTTGTAGGGCCTCGTGTTGCCAACTGGCTGCTGATTTTTTTTCCTAAGGATCTTTCTTTCTCTTTTGTTGGATGTACTTTTTTTTAAAAAAAATAAAGTAATGACGGATAGGAAGTTGTGGGGAAAAAAAACCCACAAATGGAGAGGGAGATCTCATGGACTCTTCACGTAGTCTCCTTCAATGGTTGCACCTTATGTAACCATCAAAATCAGGACATTGGCATTGGTACAACCCAGAGAGGTTTCTTCAGTTTTTACCAGCTTTACAATTACTCACTGTGTGTGTGTGCGCGCGCGCGTGTGTATAAGGGTCTATGCAATTTTACCACCTATGTATATTCGTGTTAGCACAAGCACAGACCAAATGTCGAAGCGTGCCCTTATCACAAGACTTTCTCATGCCACCCTTTGTACTCACACCCAACTTCTCCATCAACCCCTACCCCGTGGCAACAACTAATCTGTCCTCCATGTCCATTATTTTGTTCTTTTGAAAATGTGTATGAGGAACCATACAGTACGCAATTTTCTAGACATGGACTTTTCTCACTCAGCCTATTTCCCTTCAGAACTATCCAAATCGTTGCATGTCTCACGTGATCCTTCTTTTTCGTTGCGGAGTTGTATTCCATAGCGTGGCTTAACCATCCACACACTGAAATACATTTGGGTTGTTTCAGAATATCTGTTTTTGGTTGTTAAGAATAGAGCTGCTGTAAACATTCTTGTTTTTTGTTTAAAAATTCTGGTTTTTGTTAAATTACAAAATGCTTAGGAAAGAAATAAAAGAAAACCTAATAACCCTTTCTTTAAGGAGAACAAACTCAATTTTTTCACCTGAAAGTTACATTCATTGATCTGATATTAGCCTTTCTTGATGGCTTTTTATGGGACCTGCCTTCTGACAGATGTCATTCTGGGCTCTAAGCTTGAATTCCCACTCTTTTATTATATGCCAAGATAAAATATCATTTACTGGTGTGGTTTAAATCTTCATATACGGACTGATGGCATGTAGATTTCATCCGTGCCATTGTTCCCATTGCTAAAGTGCTGTTTTAGGATTGATGGTTTTCTTTAAAAAAAATTTTTTTTGATATTTATTTATTTATTTATTTATTTATTTACTGAGAGAGAGACAGAGAGTGAACAGGGGAGGGGCAGAGGCAGGGAGACACAGAATCGGAAGCAGGCTCCAGGCTCTGAGCTGTCAGCACAGAGTCTGACACAGGGCTCCAACTCACAGACTGGGAGATCATGACCTGAGCCGAAATCAGATGCTTAACCGACGGAGCCACCCAGGCACCCCAGGATCAATGGTTTTCTAAGAGCTGAGTGTGTCCTAGACCAACAAGGTCCAATATGGCAGTCACTGGTCACATGGCTATTGAGACTGCAGTATTCTTTTTGTTTGTTTGCTGGTTTTTACAATTTTTGATAGTGCTTAATGCATTTATGCTATTTTTTAATTTTTAATTTTTATTTATTTATTTTTTATTTTTTATTAAAAAAAATTTTTTTTTCAACGTTTTTTATTTATTTTTGGGACAGGGAGACACAGAGCATGAACGGGGGAGGGGCAGAGAGAGAGGGAGACACAGAATCGGAAACAGGCTCCAGGCTCCGAGCCATCAGCCCAGAGCCCGACGCGGGGCTCGAACTCACGGACCGCGAGATCGTGACCTGGCTGAAGTCGGACGCTTAATCGACTGCGCCACCCAGGCACCCCAATTTTTATTTTTTTTTGAGAGAGCTTGTGAACGGGAGAAGGGCAAGGAGAGAGGGGGAAAGAGGGTCTGAAGCAGGCTCTGCGCCTACAGCAACCAGAAGCCTATTGTGGGCCTTGAACTCATGAACCATGAGATCATGATCTGAGCCAAAGTTGGCTGCTCAAGCAACTGAACCACCCAGGTGCCCTGAGAGTGCAGTATTCTTAAGTGAGATGTGTAGAAACTGTCAAATGCACACCAAGCTGGAAGATTTGGGGAAAAAAAAAGAATGTAAAAATGTCATTAGTATATTTTTGTATTAATTACATGCTGAAATATTACTTTGGTTATAATGGGCTAATTGAAGTATGTTTTTAAAACTAATTTTACCTACCTCTTTTTACTTTCTTTAATGTGACTAGTAGAAGACTCTAATCTCCAGCAGTCCTCCCCCCCCCACCCCCCCCCTTATTTGTGATTTCGCTTTCCTCGGTTTCAGTTACCCATGGTCAACCTTGGTCTGGAAGCCGATGATTTTCCTTCCGATGTATCCTCAGAAGGTCGATAGTAGCCTAACTATATGACAGGGCCTACGTCATTCACCTCAGTCATCTCATCATGCAGGTATTTTATCATCTCTCATTATTGCAAGAAGAATTCTGAATACATTAGAAGATATTTTGCGAGAAAGAGAGAGAATCCTCATTTACATAACTTGTATTACAGTGTATTATTATAATTGTTGGACTTTATTATTATAGTTATTAATCTCTTCCTGCGCCTCATTTGTGAGTTAAACTTTATCATAGGTTTGTATGCGTAGGAAATAACATAGCATGGGTAGGGTTTGGTACTATCCACAGTCTCAGGCACCCAGTGGGGGGCTTGGAATATGTCCCCCCAGATAAGGGGGGGTTATTGTACGTATGCGGCTTGTATGATATGTTTGGTGGAGAGTGATATCCGGTGAGGAAATGAAGGTCTATGGCAGGTAAGTAACGTACCCAAAATAGACACTTTGTGTGATGTCATCTGCTGATGCTTGTTTTCATCCCAACGACTCACTAATTGGCTATATGTCAATGTCACGACTTTGCGTTAAACTTGCGAAGGCAGGAAGACGTCTTTGTGTTTCTCTTGATGGAACAGTCAGGGACAGTCTAATGGTGGGCTTCCTTGTGGAGCGGCACCGAGATGGTTTTCTTTTGTGCCTCTTGGTTGCTATTGCCATATGGCCACCTCAAGGAGACCTTGCTTCATATGTTCCACCTGCTACAGATATGTTGGAACTGCCTTCCACTTTCCCCCCATGTCTTTCATTAGTCCTGAAGGCAGATACTAGAAGCTATGCCTTAAAACCCATTGCAGAATTTGTATTGTGTCCTAAGCATATCCAGTTAACAATGGCTAGCAGTTATGCAGCATTATGCTAAATACTGTACCATGAATTATATCATTTTAGCCCCCACAGCAACCCAATGAGCTACATACTAGCATGGTCCCATTTCACAGATGAGGACACTGAGGTTTAGTGACATTACATAAATGGCCAAGGTGTAAAAGAAAAGGCATATACCAGAATTCTAGTCCTTGCTATCTGACTCTTGAATTCCTGATCTTGACCACCATTTTGTATTGCTCTGTTAGTGGCTGAATTGCTTTGAATAGAGGAGTGAGTCTTCAATTCACATGAGAAATTTTATGAAAAGATTAAGTACCAATATGCTAGAACATCCCTGTAAAACCCACAAAGCATAACCATTTATGGACTGTATTGTAATCTCATCACTCATGGTACGTCAGAGCCCTTACAATCTGTGCTTGGAACCTATGGACTTACCTTGCATCCCATTTAGGGTAAGATATCTGTGCCTGTATGCTCCCAGAACAGTAGTGGGTTGTTTTGCTGTATGACTTCAAGGTCCTAAAGTTTCTTCGATCTTCTCTGTATTTCCATCCTTATTTAAAGTGATTTGCTGTGCCTAAGACTGGTGTCCACAATCCACCATTGGTGTAAAAGTCTGGGATGCTCAAATATTAGTGTGGAAAGAAGCTGACTTTCTACTGCAAAGGTCTACAAACATAAGGCCTCGGACGGGGAATATTTTAACTTTGCAGGCCATCCTGTCTTTGTTGTACCTGTTCAACTCTGCCATTGTAGAACCAAAGCAGCCACAGACTATATGTAAACAAATGGGTGTGGGTATATTCCAATAAAGCTTTATTTACAAAAACAGGTGGCCATCGTTTGTCAATTCCTGTTCTAGTGAAATGCTTTGCTTCTGTAGCTGAGGAAAGAGGCCCGGATTAAGCAGCGTGCTCAATTTCAACTGCTGGTCTGTTGCAGCACAAGGTCGAGAAATCAGACATCCTGATCAGCAAGCTTTCCTATTATAGGTATATGAAGTATTAAACTTATTCATACTTAATTTCCTTCTTTTCTTCTTTTTTAAAACTTACGAAAATTTCAAACATTCAAAAAGAGATGGAGAATAACGCAAAAATCGGCTGCATATTACCATCACCAAGCCTAAGGAAAAAATAACAAACGTGCTTGAAGCTTCCTGTGGGATGCACTGGCTGGTTTTCCTCCTTTACCACAGGTACATGTCCCCTGAAACAATGTGAAACATTGTTCGACATAGGTTAAGATATACAAATGGCACCATATTGTACATAGCCCTCATCACTCTCTCGCAATGAAAAATAAACTGGTTTTAGAGAAACTTGTTTTTCTAACAGCAAAAAGCTAGAAACCTAAATTACCATTAGAAAGATGGATAAAAACCATCTAGTAAAGATCCAATTTTTTTTTGCCCTAAAATTCCTGGTTAGAAAAAGATTGTTTAAAAGTGAATTGGCAGCAAGATATATGGAGAGTATATTTTTAAATGCTTCTTTATTTAGTTTTGAGAGAGCACAAGGGGGGAAGGGGCAGAAAGAGAGAGAGGGAGACACAGAATTCAAAGAAAGTTCCAGGCTCTGAGCTGTCAGCACAGAGGCACGGGGCTCGAACTCATGAACCATGAAATCATGACCTGAGCCGAAGTCAGACGCTCAATCGACTGAGCCACCCAGGCGCCCCTGTAGAGTATTTTTTTTTAATCTAAGGCTACTTGTAAAGATGTAGGCAAACTTTTAGCTGAGTGACCATGGGCAAGTCACGTAGCCTTTCTGTGCCTCAGTTTGTAACACTGGAAGGAACAATGGCGTCCACCTTTTAGGTCTTCGGTGAAGGTATGCGACATGCCTACAACAGTGCCTGAAACACGATGTTGGTCTCATGGCTTTTACTACCTAAAATCTAACAGTTCAACTTTTAAGCTTCCGTATTAGGAAAGAAGATAATGCAAACACACTCAGCTGTTACTGAGTTAGAGGGAATTGCCGGTTCTCGAGACTGACAGCAAGGGTAAACTTGAAAATGACCTCGATGAATCGGAAAAGAGTTGCCAGAGGAACAATTTACCAAAGAATATGCATTGAGTAAATAGGTATGAAAAAGCCTAGTGTCAATTACGATCCACAGATAGATACTGAGAAGGGAAAACAGTGTTGGATATATCTCAAGATGGGAACCCCAGGGATCCAGCTGCTGTATTACAGTGCAGACTTCACCACGCATAAACGGGGTCATCTCAGGCAAGTTCCTGAACCTCTCCCAGTCCGTGTCCTTTGCTGTCAAGCGTGGATAATGTCAGACCTACCACTTAGGGCTGCTGTGAGCCTTAGCACAAGGCAACAAGGTTAGATGCCGCCATTTTGGTTGCTCTTGTTGGGATGATTACAAGGTTAGTGGCAAAATGACCTGGGTGGAGTGGACTCAGTTTACCAAACGAATATTTTTCAGAAGTGGAGTCGTCTTGTGGGAAAAAGCCAGCATGACACTGAGATGCCAGAAATAAAACAGGAATGGTTTAGGGAATCTTTCTCCCTTGCGTATTCTTCCTTTAAGTGTTCCTCTGTAGTCCACACTTGTCTAGAAAACACATTTGGTGGCGGTGGTGGGGGGTATTTGTTTGTTTGCGCTGTTAAAAAAAATGATGTGAAGAAACTCAAGTCACAAAAATGTTGTCAAGGATGACAGTTCCATGGGAAAGGGTCACAGGGCTTGGGGTTGTGTGCTCCAGAGGACAGCAGGCAGAAGGGGGCTTGAGGACCATCTTCAGACAAATGAAAGATCTTCATGTGGGGAATGTGCGTCAGTTTTCAAGCAGTTTTGTGGAGGACCAAATGAGCGGGCGTGGCCTTAAATCAAAGAGGAGGGATTTCACGTCCACAGCAAGTTCTCGAAAGTCTTGGCGACCAGACTGTTGTTTCAGGGAACTGCCAGGAGAGGCTGGGAGTTGGCATCAGGAGGTTCGCAGAAAACAAAAACAAAAGTATGCTGTTAAGACGCTCCTTTCTGAAATCTCTTTCGGGCCAATGGGTGTGTTATTCTTCTGGATCTCACTCGGGGCCAAGACTGTAAAAGCGAGAGAAAAAAAGTCATACCGTTCTCTTATTTTCAGCTCAACTGTCTGGTATCCGCTCCCCGGTGTCTGGGATGTTCAGCAAGTCTGTCTCTCCTGGAGCCATTTTGTCCTGGCCGCTGTTCCTCTGGCTCCCCTGTAGGCCTGGCCTGCCTGTTGAAACTGCCCCCAGATTTTCGTGTCTAACAGACTTCTCTCCTTCTTCCCTCTGTTCTGTCCCCCTGGGACTCAGCCCTACATCTCCACTGTCTGCTCTTGCTATCTCCAATCTCTCTCCTCCCTCCAGTCTAGAAAATTTGCCGGTCAAGTCCTCGCTCCACCAAGACTCCATGTTGTCCGCCAACACTTCTCCAAGCACCTCTGCACTCCTAGACCCCCAATTAATACTCAGTTCTCATGTGGCTCACCTATCAGTGGCATTTTATACAGGGGCCTCTCCTTTTCTGTGGCTTTCTTCTTTGGCTTCCAGGATGTTGACTTTCTTCTCACTTTCCTCCCTACCCAGTCTTCGTTGCTGGTTTCCTCTTTTCTCCCTGACTTGTTAGATTGGAGGCACTCAGAGTTGCGTCCTTGAAGGCTCTCTCTCTACCCCTATCACTCTCTTGTGGCATCATCTAGCCTCATGATTTAGTACCTTCTAAAAGTTGATGGTTCCCAGATTTAAACCTTCAGCCTGTACTGCTGTCCCCAACTCCAGACCCATGTGTTCAATTGCCTACTTGGCATTTCCACGTGAGTGTTTAATTGAGATTTCGAACGTAAGGAGTTTAAAACTGACTTTCTAGACTCGCCTCAAACCTGCTTTACTGGGCACCTGGGTGACTCAGTCGGTTAACCATCCAACTCTTGGTTTCAGCTCAGGTCATGAACTAATGGTTCATAAATTCAGGCCCTGCCTCCAGGCTCTGTGCTGACAGTGTAGAGCCTACTTGGGATTCTCTCCATCCCCTGTCTCTCTCCCTTTACCCTGCTTATGCTCTCTCTCTCTCTCTCTCTCTCTTTCTCTTTCTCAAAATAAATAAACTAAAAAAAAAACCAAAATGCTGATTTACCCACAATCCTTCCCATCTCAGTCAATGACAATGTCAGCCTTCCAGGGACCCAGGCTAAAGGCTTGCAGTCACCCCAAGCTCCTCATTCTTTCACTCCTCCATCCAGGAAAAGGCTTTGCTGTGTTCAACCAAAGTTGGGGCACCACTTTCCACACACAAAGGCTCTGCCTGCTCAGTGTAGAGTTGGATCCTTTAGAAGTTTGTTTGTGCAGGAACCATGAATGAAAGCTACCAGCAGGACTGCTTCTACTTAAAGAAATGTATGGACTTCAAGCTGTATGACAAAGCAGTCATCATCAAAACAGTATGGTACTGGCACAGGAGCAGACACTCAGATCAATGCAACAGAATAAAGAACCCAGAAATGGACCCACAAACATATGGCCAACTCATCTTTGACAAAGCAGGAAAGAATATTCAATGGAATAATGACTGTCTCTTCAGCAAGTGGTGCTGGGAAAGCTGGACAGCGACACGCAGAAGAATGAACCTGGACCGCTTTCTTACACCAGACACAAAAAGAAACTCAAAATGGATGAAAGACCTCAATGTAAGACAAGAAGCCATCAAAATCCTCGAGGAGAAAGCAGGCAAAAACCTCTTTGATCTTGCCCACGGCAACTTCTTACACAACATATCTCCGGAGGCAAGGGAAACAAAAGCAAAAATGAACTACTGGGACCTCATCAAAATAAAAACCTTCTGCACAGCGAAGGAAACAATCAGCAAAACTAAAAGGCAACCGATGAAATGGGAGAAGATATTTGCAAATGACACAGCAGATAAAGGGCTAGTATTCAAAATCTATAAAGCACTTTTCAAACTCAGCACCCAAAAAACCAAATAATCCAGTGAAGAAATGGGCAAAAGACGTGAATACACACTTCTCCAAAGAAGACATCCAGATGGCCAAGTGACACATGAAAAAAAGCTCAACATCACCCAACAAATCAAAACCACAATGGGATACCACCTCACACCTGTCAGAATGGCTACCATTAGCAACTCAGGCAACAACAGATGTTGGTGAGGATGTGGAGAAAGAGGATCTGTTTTGCATTGTTGGTAGGAATGCAAGCTGGTGCAGCCGCTCTGGAAAACAGGATGGAGGTTCCTCAGAAAACTAAAAATAGAACTACCCTACGACCCAGCAATTGCACTACTAGATATTTATCCAAGGGATACAGGTGTGCTGTTTCGAAGGGGCACATGCACCCCCATGTTTATAGCAGCACTATCAACAGTAGCCAAAGTACGGAAAGAGCCCAAATGTCCATCGATGGATGAATGGATAAAGAAGATGTGGTATATATATTCAATGGGGTATTACTTGGCAATCAGAAAGAATGAAATCTTGCCATTTGCAACTACGTGGATGGAACTAGAGGGTATTATGCTAAGTGAAATTAGTCAGTCAGAGAAAGACAAATATCATATGACTTCACTCCCATGAGGACTTTAAGAGACAAAACAGATGAACACAAGGGAAAGAAAGCAAAAATAATATAAAACCAGGGAGGGGGACAAAACAGAAGAGACTGTTAAATATGGAGAACAAACAGAGGGTTACTGGAGGGGTTGTGAGAGGGGGGATGGGCTAAATGGGTCTGAGGCGTTAAGGAATCTACTCCTGAAATCATTGTTGCACTATATGCCAACTAACTTGGATGTAAATTTAAAAAAGAAAAAAAAGAAAGAGAAATGAAAGCAAAAATGGGTTCCCTATCTTGCCTAAAGTCAAGTGCAGTTTAATGGTTCCAACCAGAGCCCCCTCAACATTCTAAGTCCTGCTGCTTCTTCTTGGGCTCAAACAAGCAATCTGATACTGTGATAGATGACAAAAATGGCCACACATTGTGTCCCTCTCTACATCTGTGCCCTCGCAATGTGACAGTGAAGATCCTTCTATTAAGATACGGGTTTTTTTCCTCCATTCCTTGAATCTGGGCTGGATTTGGGACTTTCATTGATCGATAGTACGCAGGAGAAATGATCTGTGTCAGTTCTGAGCCCAAGCCCCAGGAGGCCTTACAGCTTTCGTGTGCGCGCGCGTGCGCGCGCGCTCTCTCTCTCTCTCTCTGCCAGACTGGGCTAGCCACCAGCAAGTGAGATGCCATGTGGAAAACAACCCGAGTGCCTCAGTCCACACCTAGCCAACTGTGAGATACATGAGTGAGGCCAAGAGGCATGAGCCAGCTGCCAGAGGGCCTGCCAACTGACCACACAGCCAGCAACTGATCACAGATACAGTGACCGGAACAGAGAACACAGGAGGATCGCCCAGCTGAGCCCAATCCAGATTACTGACTCACACAATAGTTAGCTAAAAAAAGAATTGAGATGTGACGACACCACATTTTGAGATAACTGGTTGTGCAGCAGAAACGTAACTGATAACGGACAACCATCTCTAGTTTCCTTCTCTTTAATTCGCCGCATTATATGCAACACTTTTCAATGCAGTAAGTGTATGTAAATTATCTTGTTTTGTAATTTGACCTTGAAGCCTTTGACCTCTCAACATGACTTTCCAAACCTCCCGGCTGGGGCCAGGTTTTGTTCTCGTTTTTTAGCGTGTTACTCTTAAGAACCACATCTGGTTATAAAAAGGCTTAGATTTTTCAGAGCCCAAAGCAAGGAGCCCCCAAAGCAAACTCTTGAAATTCAAAGCCTTGAAGAGATCTTGTGACAGGTTTATTCAAGGCTTTTAACCTATAGGCTTAAATGCAGAGAAAGATGTACAGCCGTAAGAAAGAAGGATGACATTCTAGAACATAGGGCCTCACCTTTTACCTGTCTAAACATGTTACCGAGGCGACGGTTAAGTAGCTTAACAGAAAAGGTAATTGTGTCTCATTCACTTAAAGAGAAATTATCCCAACCCTGTTAAGTGCTCTACTGGAGCATCATAAAAAGAGGTATTTTAGGGTATTGTTCCTTACTCCAGGATATGAGGGTTTAGCATTGTATCATCAGGTAGCAGTAATGACCGACACGAAATTTATGAAATTTTTAGTAAATGAATACATTGAGAAATCAGCGGTGCATTTCCTTATTGGCATGGGCAAAGGCCACTACGAATGCCAGGAAATTTGGGGAGAACAAGAGTCTTTCAGGAAAAAAAAACAAACCCCAAAACAAAAAACAGCTGTTCTTAAACATTTGATGTGCAGAAAAATGAATTCCACCCAAAACCATTGTTTGAAAGTGCAAAGAGCTTCCCAAGGGGTTTTTTTCATTGTGAATGCTGTTGCCCCCGTTATGAATTCATAGTATCCGCTTGTAAAGTCTGCTTTTAATTTTCATCGAACCTGGGGGCAAAAATGAAAAATATGTCACCCTTTTCTTTTGAACGTTAAAACAATTTATTTTGGCCAGGGTAGAGACTCTTTCCACATAGACAGTATTCATTTCCTCATCATAAAACCATATGAATATAAATGTGAACTGAAATGTGTTTTTGAAATGCTAACCAAAAAAAGCCAGTTTCACAAGCAGCACATGAAATACCCACGCAAGTCTATTTTGTATTATTGTGGAGACTACAATAACTCTGTGTGGGTACGTGTTGTGTATTACCTTTGAATATATATCCCAAAGCATTCTGCTGAAAAAAAAAACCCCCACTCTTTCATGCTGCCCCTTTAGCAAGGGAAATAAGCAAAGTCTTACAGTGAATTAGGGACCGAGTCAACGAGACCATTAAAGAGAAACCGTCAGATTAGTCAACTCATCTGTGAGATGCTGCTTTTTCCTCATTTTCATTCTTTAGGTAAACGTTCTTCCAAACCCTGTTTTAAGTTGTCATATTTTTTGGGACACATGAGTTATGACTAATGACTCATTCGTAAACCTGATGCCCAGGGATGGCTTTAGAAGCACCTCCTGGGAGTCAGATGACTGTAATGACAGCAATGGGAATGGTTTGCGTTACACATCTAAGTGGAAATAAAGTGAAGCTTGTTCCCAGTCTGTGTGCATTTGTGTCCTTTTGGGTAATGGGACAACGGTCAGTATATGTAAAATATCACTTGCCGAAAGCCTACGGTCAATATATGTAAAATATTACTTATTTCGACTAATGAGTGCCCATTGTTGTCTTACCTTTTCATTTCTCACAGCTTAGGGAAATAAAAACAAGCAGATGGTGAAATGCTTCCAACAGGGTCTGTGTCGTGACCTCATGAATGATGGTGCTTCGTACTTTCTCTAGGATACGTTTGCCCCTGAGTCTGTCACTTAGACCGAGTCCTCCCCTCTTTGGGAGAAAGTCCCAGGAGCAGAGCCCAAAGGCCTCTCCTTGCTCTGACCGAGGCTGGTTGCAGACCCGCACAGGAATCTGCTAGGGGGATGGAATCTTCTACGTGAATGCTTTGGAAACCAGATGAGGCGACTTTAGGAGGTAGACTTTTGAAAAAACGAAGTAGCAGGAGGTCAGTGCTCCTGGTAGAATGACTCATTTGGGGAGATTTTTCACAGAGTTTCCTCTGCGTTCCTAGGACCCTCAGAGCCACTAAAGGACTTCTGTATGGGCTGGAAGACAGGAAGCACAGGATACACTGATCCAGCGCTCCTTTTAATCTGTCTACGGTTCCCCATTTGAATCTATTTTTGGGAGCTAGCTACAAGATCACGTAAACATCTGTGAAGTCATCCGTTACTGCAAGCCCAAGAATGAAGCATGTAGCTGTCCTCACGTCAGAAGACACTGATTGCACACCCACCTTTTGAGTGGCTTTGTCCTGGGTCCTGAATGTGAAGTGCACAGAACCCAAGTTCCTCTCAAGATGGTGTGTGCTCGCATACACTCACAGACGTGGGCAGCCGGGCACCCAAGTGAAAGAACTGCGGGCCTGTGGCTCATGAAATCTACACACTGTGTTAAAAATCTCCTATTTGAGGATGGCAGTAACAATTTAGGGATGTCCTTGGTGCAAATGGATTCAAATGGGATATGCCAGACATGACGACATGACACACACAGGGGGGTGGGAAGGACTGCTGTGGGAAGGAATCCCTCTGCAGTTTACAGTGGGACACTTTCTGAGGCCAAGAGAGGGGTGTAGAGGTCAATTATGAGCTGGTTGAGACAGAGTTATTACCTACTTTGGCCCTGTCTTCTAGATTCTTCAATCATTATGATAGATAGAAGTTAACTGGGGAAATAAAGAATTCTTCTAATTTTTTTAAATGTTTATTTATTTTTGACAGAGAGAGAGACAGAGACAGAGCATGAGTGGGGGGGGAGGGGCAGAGAGAGAGGGAGACACAGAATCGGAAGCAAGCTCCAGGCTCCGAGCTGTCAGCACAGAGCCTGATGCGGGGCTCGAACTCACAAACCGTGAGATCACGACCTGAGTTGAAGTCGGACACTCCACCGACTGAGCCACCCAGGCGCCCCAGAATTCTTCTAATTTAACATTGATTTCTGACTCTAGCATTCTTCTTTCTGAACTTTGGGTAGATCAAAGATTTTTTACAACTCAGTTGATCTGGAGGAAAAATACGGATTTCCTTCTCACGTAGACTCATCAGTATTGTAAGACATGGTAAGTGGAGGCACCGCAACCTATTCCAATTTATAGACACTTGATGAAAGACCAGCCCACACACAGAAACTGGCAGTGAAGATGGGGTAGCAGGGTTGCAGTAGCAAATGCAGCCTTTCTCTGCCTTCATGGAGACAATAATTCTTGCTTCTGGATTCCAAGAACCCCCAACGTTATTGATCTTGAGCAACAGCTTCCAGGCTGTGCTTAGGGCCTTTTTAGGGAAGTTGGCCAACTTGTCTTGGTTTTCCCAGAACCATCTGAGTTTTAGTCCTAAAATTACGCATGCTAGGAACCTCACCCAACCCTGGGAAAATCAGGGTGGTTGTGCTACCCTAACTTCAAGACGAATACTGAGCACAAAATGGTCCTGTAGTCAAAGAATTTTAGAAACTATTTCTTATCATTTTTCACCTTTTAAGATATAAAAGGCGTAACATACTGAGACATTTAAGTAGTTCTCCAGCAAACACCCCCGCCATAACTTTCTGTTTCCCTAACTTATTTTGCCATGGGACCCTTGGGCAACACCTCTTTAACACTGTTGATCATAATTTGGAAAATAATTCTAAGGTTACTCCTTTTTATCTTGTACAGTAATAAACATGTTGGGTAATGGTTTCCAGTAAGCAAACTTTCTGGAAGTACCTAGAAGATGCTGCAAGTGTGGGAGAGAGATGTGGTTCTGATAGCCTAAGTCCTAATTAAGAATGTGCTTTTTCCTAAGTAACAAACCAGGTGTCGGAAACAATGGTTAGAGATATCTAGAACCATATATGAGTTGAGTAGGCTTTTGTGCTTTGACCTATGAGATTTCCCACTGCAAACTCGTAGCCTCTCAGGGAACAAGAGCTGGTACCCCTGGGGTCTGGCCTAGGGATTGACACACACACCTATTTTTACTGAACTGAACTCACCTCCATTCACACTCTTGCTTCCAGTTGCTTCCACACTCTTAATTTTGAATTACAAACATTTATAACACAATTTGTTGACAAACCAGAGACTGCCAATAAGAGTCTGGATTTTATGCCTTAATGCATCTCTTTAAATTCTCCACCTGAAATAGTTCTATTTGATTTGGTGTTTCAGTCTTCTGAGAAGTGCACGTACAACCTCTTAGAATTTCAGGATGTTAGAATCTGGTATCTGCTCAAAAAATGGCGATGAGGGTTACCTTATTAATTGAACCAGGTGGCTCTGGGTCAACCCACCTAGATGAGTAAAATCAAGCCCAAGAAGATGAGGTTGTCTATCCTGTCAGGATGGAGACCAGAACCTATCTCACCTGAATCTTCATTCCATGAATTCTCCTCGTATCTCATCTCGATATTCTCTGGGATATTTCTTTCCCTGAGAAAATACAAGGTGAGGATTCAGTCCCAAGTCCACGGGGGTTAGCACAAGCTCTTTGCCTTCCCCTTTTCAATACCCAGCAAATGGTGTTATATTTTCTGCAAGTCAGTGTCAGGGTATCACATCAGTTTTCTGGAAGTTTTACTCTTGCAGGAACTACGTCAGAACTCTGTGATGGAGATTAAATACAGGATGTTTATTAAGGAGTGTTTTTGAGATGGACACCTGTAGAAGGGAGGGAGAGGGGGGCAAGATTAAGTGAGGGAGGTTGAGCTGTGATGACAAAGACCTCGGCTGACCCTTGAGGAGCTCTGAAACCAAGATGGCGCTACCAAGTGGATTCGTCTGGAGGCAAAGGGCTCGGCCTTTATATTCCTGAGATCTGTCACTAGATGTGGACATCTCAAGATGGAGAGGCAGCCTTGAGTGGAGAAACTCCTTCTGGCTGCAGCAATCCCCACAGAGGACGACACATGGCCGGTTTGGGGCCTGCAGCACTGACAGAAGCTGAGGAAGTAAGCTTTCATTCTGGAAGGGGGGGAATCTGTGCCGGGCCTCACAGGGCACACCACATGACTCACCCCATATTTTCCCTCCAGAGTTTTACTTCCTCTAGGCAGGAGACTATTAGATTAAGCTATTCTGCACTAACTTCTGTAGCGCATCAAAGAACACGGACCAAACCAGAAATTGCTACATAGCAGATTCCTTTTAAAAATGAATCCAGGACAGATAATAATAAGCCTTTTAATGTCAGTCTGCCGGATGCTAATGCTGTTTACTTTGATAGAAACGGCAGTAAAAAAAAAGACCTCAATCTTTTTAAAAGAGAAAGATGACCATGATGGTGCCAGAACTTGGGCATGGTAATTTTTTATTGTTTCGTTATGTTGTGTATTCCCACACAATCATGTTTTGTGCCCTATTTTTTTAAGTATTGTGTAATACAAGTACAAATTCCTGTCCCTGCCTTTGAGAGAGTCCTTGGAGCCCCGAACCTCAGGGACAGCACAGAATAGCGCCCAGTGGCTTCAAGAGCCAGACTGTCTGGTTCAGTTTCTCCAGTTCTACTCATGTGGGCTGTGTGACCATGGGCCTCAGATTCCCAGGATCCAGCCTTGGAAGGTGGTTGGAGAGTTTGACTCCAAGTCACTGCTCAAAGTGTACAACCTCCAGTTGATGTTTCTCCTTCTAAATCATAGCCTTCTCAAGTTCATCTTCTTTCACTCGTTCCCTCTTGTACTACCCGGAACCTCCCGACCTGTCCATTGTACAGACTTTCTCCATTTCTTCAACCTGTTGTAGACTAGTCTGTCATCCTCCCACACGGACACTGTTTTCCTTGAATTAGGTCCCTTCCAGTGGGGACTGCTCCTTCCCCTACAGTCTATGCATCTTGAATCTGGGAGAGAGAAGGTCAACGTTGCCCTCCATCTCCTTTTCTGTGCCTAGATAATTGGTCCATTTCTTTTGGCTAAAAATCCTCTTTGTTTTGGGTCATGGTATCTACCAAAACCTACCCTACGCTGCCATGGATCACTGTTACCTCTGGCCTTCCATCCTCTCTCCCACATTATGGATAACTATGGTGCTTGGTTCAGGGTCTCTTCTAGGTGGCCATCAATGACAATTTGACATCGCATAGATAACCCCAAACATGGTGGCCTCTAAGCCTCTCTGGTCTTAGAATCAATAGCATTCACCTCCGCAGCATTCCGGCAACCCTCTTTCACTGGCATATCTTGCACCCTTTTACCCCAAACAGTGTCACCTCTGAAAACTTCGACAGCAATAGCCTACCATTTTGGGTTTAGTCTCACAAGAAGCTGACCCTGAAAAGAGATTCCAGCACAAGTCACTTACGGGCAGTTACTCCCAGTAGGAGAGTTGGAGGACAAGGACAAGAAAGGGAAAGAAATTATCTCATCTGGGGAAAGGTAAAGGAGCTGGGTAGTTATTCACTGACTCCCATTAGTCTTTGGCTGAGGTTGCTTCCAGGGGACATCAATGACTTGGTGTTTCTAGCCTGAGAAGGCACTGAGCCAAAAGCAAGTCAAATGGTCTGGCCAGAGTAGAGAGCATAGAAATCAGGATTGTTGCAAACATACTGGGGGACACTGAGAACATCTGCTTCACCTACCACTTCTGCTTCCCAAGAACGCGCGGCATTTCCCCTAAACATGCCTTTCGTCTCTACCGAGGTCCCTAATCCCTGGACTCCTTCATTTTCAGCGAAATGATCAGCCTCCCGAGAACCACAATTCCTTCCATATGGAGCCTGGGCTCCAGGGACAATTTGAGCTTCTTTCTCTCAAGCCTCTCAACTTCATTGTCTCCTTGGTGTTGTTGTTTTTCTTTGTTCTTTTTCTTTTTTGACCACAATTTGGTATTTCTCAACTAAGTTCAGACTATGATAGCTAGAGAGAATTGCCCACCCAGGCAAACTGGTGCCACTTCAAATTAATGGAAGTCTGTCTCCCCTATTTTGTTACTGGTTTGAAGCCATCTGTCTCTTTAATAACTCTCAGCTGCTGGTCGAAACTTCCCTTCTCTCCTCAAGGCACCTTTTCCGCTTCTGTCCCTTTCATTCCCAGTCGATGACTCAGCCCAAGTCCTTGGTGGAACTGTCTATATTTACTGCCTCCATTTTGTCCTTCTCCTGCTCATTCTTCAACCTGCCCCAGTGTGATTTCTGGCTCCATTACCACATGGAGACAGTTTTTGCTTGACCTCTGTGTCAACAGAGATTTGTAATCTTGTCTTTCTTCTTAGCAACATTCTTGAATATTTCCTCTTTCTGGACCTGTCTCACCTCTTATTTTCTGTACCATGACTTAATCTTAGTTTTCTTCTTATCTTTCTGTCCATTCCTTTCCTCTCTTAGTTTCACCATCTTCCATCTATCCACTGAAGGAAGGTTTGAGCTCCTCATGATGCCGTCTTAGGCCCAGCCTATCTTGTCCTCCATATTCTAGCCATCAACAGTCTTAGTCTACTGGTGCCTACTCTATAGTTTAGACGTGTCCTTCAAGATCTAGGCCCACATGTCCAGCAGTCTACTTGGTATCTACTCTTGAATGCCTCAGAGACACGTGAAAAATCACTGTATCTATGTGAAACTCATGATTGTTCCTCCAAACACAGCCCACTTCCAGTGTACTGCACTTCAGCCATCCACCCAGTCTGTGTAGACTGGAAATCTATGAAGCAGCCTCAACACTCTTTGACCTTATCTTATTGAATTTCACTTCATAAAGATGTTTTGAAATTATCTACTCTCTCAATTTCTGTCACTACCGTCTTTCCCAAGCTGGAGACATTTCTTCCCAGGATTACAGAAATGGGTCTACCTTGTCCTCCCCTGACACCCCTCACCCATTCTCTGGGCTACAGTTAAAGTCACCTTTGTGAAATACAAATGTTATCATTATGACCTGTGCCCCCAGCTGTCCTTAATTTTTTTTCAATGGCTTCCTAGTTTTTTATGAATTAAGATGGCCCTCCCAGACATGTCCTACAAGGTTCTACTTGGTCTGGTCCTACTTACATCTCTAGCTCCATCTTTTACCACACTCTACCCCACACTCTCTGCTCTGCCACACTGCCTATCTTTTCATCCAGGCTCTTCAAATACTCCCCAATTTTGCAGCGTTCTTTGTGCATACTGAATCCTCCTCCTGTCTCTTCTTTAGTTGTGGGTTGGAGTCACATCTCTTCATCAAGCTGTATGTCTGACTTGTGTTACCTTGGCAAGGAAGGCTTCACTGGTACCTTAGTAGATCAAGTCTTTTTATTATAAACTCTTGCTGCACCCTGTAAATCTTCAGGGAATCTATCACAGTTGAAGTTTTACATTGATTTCTACAAGTGTTTGATTCATGCCTGCCACCCCAGCAGATTTTAAGCTCTAAGAGGACAAGAATGATGCCAATTGTGTTGCCCAGCTGCTGAGGAGGAACTGTTTAGTGAAATCCCCCTTCTGTATGGACTCCTTCAACTGTGCTCTTCAATGGTCTTCCTGATCTGGTTTCAGTGATACTCTGTTTCTCATTCTTCAATCTCTCATATCCACTAATATTTTCAAGCCCCATTAGGAAAAAAAAAAAAACCCTCCTCAAACTTGCATTTTGTCTGTTTTCCTTTACCAAGTCCCTGGACAATAACCCACACTAGCTATTTTCACTTCCTATTTTTTTTAAGTTTATTTATTTATTTAAAGAGAGAAAGAGAAAGAGGGAGAGAGAGAATGGGGGAAAGGCAGAGAGAGAGAGGGAGAGAATCTCCCTCTGTGTGCTGCCAGCACAGAGCCCTATGTAGGGCTCGATCCCATGAACCATGAGATCATGACCTGAGCCAAAATCAAGAGTTGGACACCCAACTAACTGAGCCACCTAGGTGCCCCTCCACTTCTCATTTTCATGTGCTGTCATCTCTCACGACTTTGAAATAGAACTCAAATCTCTCTCTTGAACTCCAGACCCACATTTCCAACTGGTGACTCATATATTTATCCACACAGTTCATGGGTTCATTGAATTCAACCTATTTCAACCCTTTCAGACCTGCTGTCCTTCTACTTTCAAACTGGCACAAAGTGCCATCTTTCATTCTATCCTAGTCTCCATCCACTCACTCTATTTCAGTTAGTCAACATGTCTTGTCTTTTGTGTTTCTTAAATGTTTCTGGAAGCTCTGCATTCATTAGCATTGACATTCAGCTTTTGTTCTCAGACTAGGAAGAGACCTTTTGAATGATCGCTCAGATCAGTCTAGCCCCACTGTAGTCTGGGCTCTACGCCGCTCTAGTGGTCCTTCTAAAGCACAAATCTGATCATGCATAACATGCTGTGAAGGCACACACGAGTTGTGTCTTTCCACAGTGTCTGTCAGCTTTGTTCAGTCATAAAGCAAGGTTAACATGATTATAAGGCAGGTTCAGGATGCCAAACTCAATGACATTTCGCCACGTGATTAACTTGGCTTTTTACAGGGCGCACAAAGCAGAACATAAGACAGACCCCACAACAAACAAGATAACAGAGAAGGTAGGATGTTAATGAACCAAACACAAAGTCAGTCTGTGGGGGCACAGTTGAAATCAGGCCTCGGTCCAGTCCGGGTCAACTCTGGGCACTTACAGCCTGTTATGTTCATGCACTGAAGGATCTCGGTTCTGTTCAGAGATCAATCTGGCAAAGCCTTTGGTGGCATCTGGCTTTTTTAAGTGGTCAGGCATAGAGGGGACGTGTCTGAAGAGTCTGACAGTTTGCTGTAAAAATCCTCCCTTTTTAAAGGGATTTCCTCAGTCTTGGGCAGACCTCCTCGGCTTCTGCTTCTTATCAGTTCTGGGGTGTCAGCTGATGCTGGCCTGGGCGATATCTCATGGCTGCAGTGTTCTTAACTGCTTGTGTCATTGCTTGACACAGGCCCCTGCTTAGCATGAGTGACTCCATCTTGCTCTCTGCAACAACCAAGGACATGGGTCCTAGATCCTCCCCGCCCCAGGTTCCCCATACTCTCAGATGCAGTGGTATAGCATGAAAGTCCCCACGTGATTACGTCTTCAGCTTTACCTCCAGACGTTGCTTCCGTTATCTCCTAGCTGTAGGTACTCCCCGGCCCTTGCTAATCTTGCAGTGATAGGATGTTGCACTGTTTTATGCTTCCATGACTTATCACACACTCTTCTCCCTACCACACCCTCCCCAGACCTTTGGAAGAGTAGAAAACCCCTACTCATGCTTCAAGGCCCAGGTCAATTACTTGTTTTGTACAGCTTTCCTTGACCTTCTCAACCACACTTGAACACTGCGCACCATGCTCCCCAGATGCCACGGACTCATTCCAATAGAACTCATGCTGGTGGAGCTACTGCATGGGATTGTTCAGGTTGTGGACTGCACAACTCTTGGGGCTTTGTTCACAAAATGGGGCACAATTAGCGCAGTCATACATCATGATGCTGCTTCTGAGCTGTTTTTCCATTCTTTGTTCTTAAGGATCACAGGAATGGGGAAGAAGGAATAAAAGGATTAAGAACACCATAGGATGTGAAATATACATGTGTTGGATTGCTGTGTTAACTCAAGAGGAATGAAGGACGAGAACATGGGTACATGTTGTCAGGGGGCTTATGTCTGTAATGCAAGAGCTTAAGAGATGAGTTTTGTGGCACTTTGATGTACCCTGCCCCAATGGCAAATTGTGCAAGAGGTATGACAAGAAGGGGCTGGCTCAGGGTGGTGATTTTCATGCATGACATTGGAGAAGGAAGAGCTGGAAGGTCATAAACAGAGTATTTAAGAATGACCAAAACACAAGTGGCCACTGAAAGAGGAGTGGGGATTCTCCTGTATCTTCACAGAGCTGATGGACCGGTGTTGGCAGTCGGGCTCTCTCAGATATAGCTCCTGAGGGCTGTGATTACTCTGCTGTAGACAGGCTGGGGGAGTCACTGGGGCTTGGGCGGGTCATGTGTTTTTATGTTTGCCCCCCCACCTCCTCTCCCACTGGACTGAGAGCTTCATTAAACCCGGTATTGAATCTTTTGATTTAAAAAAAAAATCACCAGTATCTTAGACGATCTCTGGTCCTTAATGGGCCCACCCACACCTGTCCTAACTGAGAGGGAAAAGAGAAGGGAGGCTTATAGGCTTCGGCAATAAAAGGAACAATAATAATTAGAGTCGAAACTAGTATGGTGTTTACTATATGCCCAGCACTTTTCTAAGGGCTTTATGTATATTAACTCATTTTATCTTTATATGTAGCTGTCATAATAATTCTCATTTTACAGATGAGGAAACTGATGCTAAGAGATGTTGAGTAACCTGTCCATGGTCACCCAGGCAATGTAAATTGTAAATGGCAATTTTGTAAATGTAACGTAAATTGTGATGGCAAATTTTGATCTGGAGAGAGGTTAAGGATTTTATTTATTTATTTGTTTTAATTGTTTTGAGTTTATCTATTTATTTGGAGAGAGAGACAGAGAGGGCAAGCGGGGGAGGGGCAGAGAGACAGAGAATCCCAAGCTCTCTGCATGGTCAGCACAGAGCCCCACGCAGGGCTCGAACTCGCAAGCTGGCGTGTCCGTGATCTGAGCCACAACCAAGAGTCAGACACTTAACCGACAGCCACGGGGTGGCCCGAGAGGTCAAGGATTTTAAATGAGGCTTCGTTGCAGCCTTGTGCCCGTCCCCCACAATTATTTGACTTCTGGGGTAAGATGACAACGTAGAACCGAATTGTAAAATTATTCGATTTACAAAAAAGCCATGCATTTTGTCTTATTTCTCTTCTCTTTTTGTCCCTCATCCTTAGAAACCCCTAGCTGTTAATAGAGACTATTACGGGCTTTCACGTACAATCTCTTTTCCCTTAATAGTCCTGGTGGGTGAGTCAGTGGGCAGATGGGTTGAAACTTCTATTTCAGGAGGACATTCCAATCCTGTCCCTTAGGCTACATAGCTGCCCCCTTAGGCTGCTTCCCTTTAAAGTGGGGAAAGGGCCCCTGGGTGGCTCAGTTTGTTGAGTGCCACAGTTCGTGAGTTCGAGCCCTACAGGGGGCTCACTGCTGTCAGCGTGGAGCTGGGAGCCCAGAGCCCAGATCCCGGAGCCCAGAACCTGCTTTGGATCCTCTGTCCCGCTCTGTCCCTGACCCTCCTCTACTCATGCTCTCTCTCTCTCTCTCTCTCTCTCTCTCTTAGTCAAAAATAAATAAAACATTTAAAAAATAATAATAAAGTGGGGGAGAACTCAGGGAGATTTTCTCCTGACCTTGACCTGCTCATCTTTTTGTGTCAGTAATGGTTCTGGGGATATGAGGCTAACAGCCACCTCCCCATCTTTGGAAACACACAGCTTTTTCTAGGCAACATTTTCCAAGGATTTAATATGGGTTTTCCCTCCTCTTAGTGGACAGTTGATACAATTTATTTTTCTCCAGCTATGCTGTTTTGCTTTTTTCTTACTTTCTCCACTGGTTGTTGTGAATGAAGTAACTTTGCAATTTGGTTCCACTTTTTCATCTTACCCCAGGAGTCAAGTAATTGCCTTTCTTCCAGTAATAGTCATAATTTAATTTTCCTTTCTACTCAGCTGTCTTTCTCTAACCTGTGGAGAAAATGGAAATGCACAGTTAACAATGTGAGGTCGGTGAGTCTGAAGCTTTCTGGCAAAAGGAAAAAGGGAAAAAACAAAATTCACACCTGGCTTGTATTTGACAAGGATTCCACAGGCTTCATTTTTTTTTTTTTTTTTGGATCCCCAACGGGTTTTTCAACATATATGTTAGCATTTTTGTGTAGCGTGTATTAAAAAATAAAAGCTTTGATTTTTTTTTTTTTTAATTCTAGCTCTAAAGGAGAAAACAGGCATTGTGTTTAATACGCACGGCATCGACAGCCACGGCCAGATTCCAATTCATTCTTTGATTTCAATCCTAAAAGGTAGTTCCTTTAAAATAATTCCTTCCCATCCCCACCCCCCAGGTGTTTTCTAATTATGTAGCTTATCGGCCTAAGAGTCTGCAAATGCTGGCCTAGGCTGCCGTCTTAGAGGATTTGTCTTCTTGAAGGCATTCAGTGGTCTTGGATTTCCTCTCTCTTAAATATAGAACAGGGTGCCCGTGTAATAATTTAGTCTACCTCACATGTGGAGGACAAAAAGCCCACGGATTTCTGCCCTTAATTCTCTCTAACTTGCATTTGGTTTGGTTTTTAAATGACGTCAAAATGATGCGTGGTGGTAAAACTTCAGTTTCCGAATGGGGACCCTGTGGCTTTCCAGCTCAACGTCGGACGCAACTGAACGTCCTTTGAAAAGATTTTATAGAGAACTGAGTCAAAGTGTTTTTCTAGGATTAAGCCAAGCCCTATTTGGAAGTAACACTATGGATGAGGTGTGGCTAGATTTCAAATACAGGGTATTCTAGCCGGTCAGCTGACTGTAAACCATTGGTATTTGTCAGGCCATGTGTCTTACGTTTTAGTCTGGAAAACACGGTCCCTGTAGTTTGTTCTCTAGGCCTGACATAAAAAACGAGCACAGACTGGCTGGTGTAAACCACAGAAATTTATTTTCTCACGGTTCTGGAAGCTGAACGTCCAAGATCAAGGTGTTGGCACATCCGCTTTCTTCTGAGGCCTCCCTCTCCCCTTGGCTTGCAGATGCCTACCTTTTCGAGATGTCTTCGCGCGGCTTCTCCTCTGTGCACGTGCACGTACCAGTAAGGATGGATTGGGGCCCAGCCACATGACCTCGTGTCACTTGGATGACCTCTTTAAGGACCCTGTCTCCAAATACTGTCGCATTCTGAGGTACTGGGGGCTAGCACCTCAACGCGTGAATCTGGGGAGGACGACACAGTTCGGCCCCTAACAGTTCCTATAGAACCCAGTATCTTCGGGAACTTGGGGCCTGAACATCTTCAGAATCTTTATTATTATTACACTGAAGACCGATAGTGGCCTCAAGGGGTTGACACGCTGCTCGATACCAGCAAAGAATGTGGAGTGCTTTAATCCCAGAGAAAAATAAATATAACAATATAAATACAATAACATGATATTATTAGTGCATAATATGTAATATAATTATCATATTATAATATAATAATAATATATTTATATATATTTTAATATAATTATTATTATAATATATAATATATAATATATAATATACATATAATATATAATAAAATATATAATTATTATAATAGTTATTATATATTATAATATATAATATAATAATTATTGTATAATATATAATGTGTATATTATTGTATAATAAATATAAGTACCTGGAGTGCCTTTAGATGGTCGTTTAGATTAGCAATTACAGCGTCTTAGACCACAAGCTAGGACAAGTGGCATTTCAGTACCTAGCAATTAGTTCATATTTGTATCGTGATGCATTAGTCCTTCCTCACCCATTATGAAGCAGGCACTTTGCTCCGCTTGGAGCAAAGGACTATTGTATTTTCCTGTCCTCGAGGAGTTTCTACTCTCAAATATCAAAGATTCCAGATGCACTGGGTCGTGGATCTGAGTAAGTTAGGGATCAGCTGGGCTACCCACACACAGCTTTCTTAGATCAAGGTCAGCAGCTTTGCTCAAACTCCCTCCCGCCAGACAACGGGAAGTTCAATGCTGTCTCCAGAACTTCTGCACATGCCTGGTGTCGTACTCCTAGCCACTTATGTTTTCAGCTTCTAGCTTCTGCTGAATTTTCGTCCTCCACTCTATGTCTTACTGCTAACCGGTCCTTGATCTTTTCCTTGGATTCAACCCACACATGGGACATAACCCTTGATTATTTGCTCCTCCCACTAAAAACACAACGCACACGATGCGCCTGCATGTGGTAAATTTCTGCCGGTGAGTCGATGACAAGGAAGGTTACATTGCAGAGCCATAGAGCAATTAATTTAAAATTGAATAACAGACTCCCTAGCCTTCAGAATGTTTCTTGAGCATTTCCACCGGCTCCAATTCCATTCTTCCTCCTCCCTTCTCCTTTCTTCTCTCTTCCTCTGCCTCCCTTCTTGGCTCTCCCCCACCTCGCTCATACCATTCACCCAGCTCTCTGTCACTAATTAGGCAGAGCGGCTTAACTATTTTTTTCTGTAATTTGCTTCTAAATTACACCCTCAGGGTCACCTTCTACTCCTACGGGGCATCTAGTGTTTTCTTACACAAACGCGATTCCACCCTCCGCGTGAACCTTAGAGCAATGTGTGAATAGCGGATTTTCTTAATTTGATATTGATGGAAACAGATGAAGTGTTCGCATCTAAGCTGTAGAGATTTGTACCATTTTGTGAAAAATTGGGAAAAGATGTAAGTAGCCCTGCCTGCAAGTGTCTGAAACTTGTCACAGAAGGAGGTGACTTTAACAGGGTCATCAGGGGTGAAAGAAAGAGAATCCCCCCCCTGCCCCCCCGCCCCGGTCTTCCCCATTCTACAGGCCGGGAGCATAAGGGGCGAAGGGAACACTCCGTGTGGCCGAGCAGAGGATCCTAGAGGTGGAAGGCTGGGAAAGGAAGGGAAGGGAGAGGCTGGGCCCAAATTTCTGAGAGCTCGTGGCAGATTTGAAGGTACAAGTTTCAATTAAAAGTTTTATTTGTTTCACCTGTAGCAGAGAATTTTCTGCGAGGGCCTTCTACAGAGAACAAAAGCCGGAGGCAGCCGAAGCCTCTCCACCCCTAACCGCAGCACCTCTACTCAGAGAACAGAGAGATGACCAGAGGGAAAATTTCTTTGGTCCCTCGCTTGTCTGTCATGAGGATATACTTTCTCATGATGTGACAAGTCTCGGAGACTTTCCTGGGTTCTCGGCATTAAAGGGAAAGTTTTAGGGGCACCTGGGTGGCTTAGTTAAGTGTCTCTTTCTTTTTTTTTTTCAATGTTTATTTATTTTTGAGAGATAGAGACAGAGTGTGAGCAGGGGAGGGGCAGAGAGAGAGGGAGACACAGAATCCGAAGCAGGATCCAGGCTCTGAACTGTCAGCACAGAGCCCGACATGGGACTCAAACTCACCAACCATGAGATCATGACCTGAGCCCAAGTGGGATGCTTAACCAACTGAGCCACCCAGGTGCCCCAACACAAATGTGAATTTAGACCCATTATGTGTTCTAGAAGAATGACACAAATAGCCTTCTATGATTTAGTGGTTATACACACCGATCCATATTTATTGTCAATGTTTCCGTACCATGCAAGTGAAGGAGTAGCCGTTACAAAACGAGAGGAAAAGGACCTCCAGTGATTTGAGGATTTTCCTGCTGTTTGTTCAAAGGCAGCCGAAATGACCATCTGAATCGTCTGAATTCAATGCTGTGATCCTCCAACGGTGTGCATGTGCTCAGAAGATATAAAAGGTAATCCCATTGGGAGTGGGCAAACGTATTAAAACGATTTATTTTTAGTTTTTCTCTCATACTTTTCTAAAATTTAATTTTTAAATTTACAAGCAGTAAAATTGACTTTTTATTGGCGTACGGATCTCTGGGTTTTAACACATGATTGTTAAACGTATGTGTGTATGTAACCGTCACTAAAATCAGGACAAGGAAAGTGTGTGAACAAAAGGGTTTGGGGAAAGCCTTTACTGAGAGTAGTAATAAAAGTTTTTAACTGGGGGCTCCTGGGTGGCTCAGTGGGTTAAGCATCCAACTCTTGGTTTCAGCTCAGGTCATGGTCTCAGGGTTTGTGTGTTCGAGCCCCACATTGGCATGCCGATGGTGCAGAGCCTCCTTGGGATTCTCTCTCTCCCTCTCTCCCTCTGTGTCTCTCTCTCTGCCCCTCCCGCACTCACGTGTGTCCACTCTCTCTCAAAATAAATAAACTTAACAAAAAGTTTTTAGTTGAGAAAAACGTTATAAACTGATTTTTTTTTGTTTTGTTTTGTTTTTAAAGATGATAACTGGTCAGCAGAGCCCCTGGAGGTCGGTGCACCGAACCGGAGACCGTTGTAATTACTCAGGGAGAAATGCTGGAGGCCTGGATTCATGAATGGCAGAGGAGAAGGGCTGGATTTAAGAGACTTCTCTGGGGCGGGGAGGTGTTTGTAAATGGACATGGGCAGACACATCGACCATACGCGTTGGGTTTGCTGCATGGGAGGCAGGGTTGACGGTGATCCCACGGGTGGGGAACTTGACTGTTGAAGCGGTGGCTAGGCTAGGGGGCTTGGGGATAATGAGTCCAAGTCGATTCTATGAACTAATGTGAATGACGTGGAGCCGTGAGGCTCTTGGGGTACATATCTGGGTTACCTTTTGGATTTGTAGCTTATACTTCCAGCCAGTTGGAGCCGGTTAGAAGGTACCCGGCCCCATTCCTTATTTGTCATGTAATAGGACTTATCTCGCATTCCAGGATTTAAAAAATGTTTTAAAAGGGACACTTCTTTTTTTCATTATTATTATCATTTTATATTTGTTTCTAGTAAATAAGAGATATAGTTGACATATAATATTGTATTAATTTCAGGTGTACAGCATAATGATCTGATATTTGTACATATTCCAAATGATGACCTCCGTAAGTTTAGTTGGTATTCATCAGCATAGTCGCAATTTTTTTTCTTTTCTGCGTATTTTTTTTCTTTTCTTTTCTGACAAGCGCTTTTAAGATTCCCTCTTTTAGCAGCTTTCAAATACACAACATAGTACCGTTGACTCGAGTCACCGTGCCGCATGTTACATCCCCGTAACTTCTTTATCTGATAACTGGACGTTTGTGCTCTTTGACCATCTTCGCTAAAAAAAAAAAAAAAAACACTTCAGCTTTTTGTTTTTTAAGTTTATTTATTTATTTTGAGACAGTGAGAGAGCGTGAGCAGGGGAGGGGCAGAGAGAGAGATGGAGAGCGGGAATCCGAACACACAACCCATGAGATCATGACCTGAGCCTAAATCAAGAGTTCAACACTTGACTGACTGAGCCACCCAGGCACCCCTAAAAAGGACGCTTAATCCTCTTGGGAAGTTGTGGTTCAGACTTCTGGCCAGTTCAGGCTTAAGGGGTGTTCTCCACTGGAGACCAGCGTGGCATCTGGCCGTCAAGAACCACCATGAGTAGGCTGTGCATTTTCTGTCTTAACTCCTTCGCCGCCACAAAAATTCGGCAAGACTGGAGCAAAGGGCTCGAGAGGCGGGGACAGTCGATGAGATGGAAGTGTAGGGTCTGTTTATCTGAGCAGATACCTGTTTATCTTTATAACCAGAGCCGAAGCCCTAATGGGCTGAAAAGAATACCAGGAAGGGTCTTGGGTTTATGTTCAAGTAAAAGCTAAAGACCGTGATTGCGGGACGTTAGACGGGGTCGTAATTGTGATCTGATATTATTTCAGCACGTTTGCTCTGGAGGCCCTTTTGAGCTATGGTCTCACAATCTGCAGGGGACGCTTGTACCTCAAAATGTATGCAAGAAAACAGTAGAATCAAACTGGGTGCAGAGGTAGTCTTTAATCTGGAAAAAGAAAGACGCTAAACTCTGCTGCTATTTAATACTCTACTTCAAAGTAGTACATGTGTGTCATTTATAAATAAACGTGCACAGAGTGAGAAGGCCTGCTCGGAAATATTTTACTGATGGGGATAAAATTATGGTCTTCTGCTTTTACTTTAAAATAAACCCAAGGCCTTTCTGAGTTTCCTTTTTTGTCCATTACGGGGGAGAAAAGAGGAGGACGCGAGGCAGTTGGGATAAAAAGGGAGAGGCAGATGTGAATGGTATTTAGGTTTCGGTGATTGATGGATGGTTTGTGAGTGAATCCTTGATAAAACTCTTGCCCCGCAGTGAGGAATGTCTTGCCTTTCTAGAACGTACACAGAACTGCCATCATTTCCGTGATGGCATTGTAACCTAACTAGTTATTTACCACTCCTTTTCCTGTCAGTATTTTGGACATGTATTCCTAGCAATTTAGAGGATACTAAATAAATGTTGCAGTGTGAATTTTCCATTCAGTGTTTTAGTAGCTCGAAAGTGGAAGAGATACGTATTTTTGAACAAGAGTGTGTCCCATGAGATGCCAGACTGTCGGTTTTCGCTTCAAGAACGAAATAATCATGCACTATTGAATGCTGTGCGATCGGGGTGAGGACTGACCTTGTCATTCTTCATTACAGCCTAGAAATGACGGCACTTGGTCACTAATCGATGCCTACTCTTTGAAATGTATATGGTGATTCAGGACACTATTAAATGCTCACATGTTACAAACGGCAAGTGTAAGAAGCCAGATGAAGTAGCAAAGTGATGTTCCCCCTAACGAAAATGCAACAGTCAAAATTAGCCAGAGAAAGTTATTTTCCAAGCATTTCCTTTTGGATACGTAAGGAATGCTGACTATTCAGGAAACCGTAGTTGCATAAAGAAGATTTTGGTCCCATGATCTGGATGAAGCTTTGCACGAACAGCTGCTTATCTCACGAATGGAATTTCCTGTTAATAGTCTTGCAGACTAATTGTTCGTCAAAAGTATAACAAATGTCAACAAATATCACCAATGTGTTACATCTTAATTTTTTTTCAACGTTTTTTTATTTATTTTTGGGACAGAGAGAGACAGAGCATGAACAGGGGAGGGGCAGAGAGAGAGGGAGACACAGAATCGGAAACAGGCTCCAGGCTCCGAGCCATCAGCCCAGAGCCCGACGCGGGGCTCGAACTCACGGACCGCGAGATCGTGACCTGGCTGAAGTCGGACGCTTAACCGACTGCGCCACCCAGGCGCCCCAACATCTTAATTTTTAAGAGGTGGCAGAAATAGTTCAGATGTTTGGCTTGGTTGTGCTTTAAAGGCATCAGCACCATCTCTAATTTTTGTCACAAGCTACTCTTGACCAGGTAGAGGCTATTCGGAGAAACCGTTTTGTTTAAATGCCCTTTGAATTTACGGCAACCTACGGCCTAAGAAATGGCAGGGTGAGGGAAGGCACGAAAGCCTGACTTCAAACAGTGTTATTTTAAAGCACCTTTGTTTTGAATGGATTTCACATATGGATATAAATTTCATCCCAACTACATATGGATATACATTTTCTTAGAATAACCACGCTTCAAATGGGCTCTTAAATGCTTTGGCAGCAGTCACAAAGGCATCTACTTAAAAAAAAAGTATTTATTAATTTATTTTGAGAGAGAGAAAGAGAGAGCAGGGGAGAGTCAGAGAGAGAGAATCCGAAGCAGGCTCTATGCTGTCAACGCAGAGCCTGATGAGGGTGGGGCTCAGTCTCACGAGCTGCAAGATCATGACCTGAGCCGAAACCAAGAGTCGGATGTTTAACTGACCGACCCCCCCCCACCCAGCCGCCCCCATCTACTCTTTAATGTGAGATGTGAGTCGCTTAGGGTGGAGGTCCCAGCGGTAGGAAGTAACATCACCCCGGACACCAGGGTTCTGATCAGAGGCGGAAATTTAGTCTCAGTGTAAACCTCCTGAAACATAAGAAAACACATTAAAAAAAAAGCTTTTCCCAACCATAAGAGACTCTTAAAAACATTATAAACTGAGGGTTGGGGTGTGAGGGAAGGGGGGGTGGGTGATGGGCATTGAGGAGGGCACTTGTTGGGATGAGCACTGGGTGTTGTATGGAAACCACTTTGACAATACATTTCATATTACAATAAAATAAAATGAAATAAAAAAATAAAAAAGCATTTCCATTTTTTCCTCCCTCCTAGGAAAATTAGCATCTTGCACTAAGGTGCAGACCGGGGAGATGTAACAGGAAGGTGGGCCAGGAGGAGATCAGCACCTTGCTCACACCTCCAGAGCAGTAATCCTGCCTTGCTCTGTTTCCCTCAGTCTTAATAGACTCGGAGCGCCTCCGAGATGGATAGGAAGGATGCGCCTTTTCCCTCCCTCCAGACACACATGAAAACGGAATCAGACTCCGAGAAACCAGAGCTCCCGCCTTAATCTTGTTGGCATCTTCTCCCGGGCAGGGGGTAGTATTGTCACAGGCATTGGGACCCACTTTCTGGTCACGAGGAGGGAAGTTTAATTACTCTCACCTCTGCTATCTTGTTTGTTCCTGTGCATTTCTAACCATTAACGCTCTCTCTCTCTCTCTCTCTCTCTTTCTCTCTCTGACCCTTGTGTGTAGTCCCAAGAACTTTCACACCCATCATGGTCAGCATCCACGTACTACTGAAGGAGGCTTGGCAAGTGACCGAACACGTGGGGTGTTATCATCTAGAGGCTACTGTCTGCGACCGATGCTCTGTGTTTATACGTAGTGTTTTTATTCTGAATACCTCAATTTTCTGGGTTAATAACGGGTTCTTGTAAGTAAGCCATATCACAATATCGTATATTCATGAATTTAGTAAATATTTGGTGAGCACCCCTTCCCACGTGCTCTGCTGTAAGTGGGGCCGGTAAGGGACAAGTACGTCTTTTCCTGCCCCCAAGGCACTCGAATGACAAGATGACATAGGAAGGTGATGGCAAACTACTGAAGGGTGAAGTCTTGAGGTACCACTCTTTTTGTCAGCTGTGCTTCCTCAGAATGTGATGAATTATAAAGAAGAAAAACAGTAAGTGACAGAGATGTGAATGACTTACAAAGCCTAAAATATTTACTATCTGGACTCTTGCGGCAAAAGTATGCAGATCTTTGACACAGACTGTAATACAAAGTAGAACATTAAAAATTTTTTTTATGTTTGTTTATTTTTGAGACAGAGAGTAACAGAGCGTGAGTGGGGGAGGGACAGAGAGCGAGGGAGACACAGAATCCGAAACAGGCTCCAGGCTCCGAGCTATCAGCACAGAGCCTGACTCAGGGCTCGATCCCATGAACCATGAGATCATGAACTGAGCCGAAGCCAGATGCTGAAATGACTGAGCCCACCCAGGCACCCCCAGAGTAGAACATTTAAAATTCTATGGGGAATGGTCTGAGGGTGTTGGAGTCCAGAGGAAGGAGATGTTACTCTTGACTAACGGGATCATGGGGAGGGTTGTGGATTGGGGAGGTGAGCCTTAGAGAAAGGATGGAGTTTCAATAAAAGGAAATGGAAGGGAAGCCATTTCAAGGGGAGGGAAGGAGGGAAGAGAACAATCAGGTCAGTGCCTCTCAAACCATGGCTGGAATCTTCTGGAGAGCTTGTAAAATATATGAAGGCCAGACCCTAAATTTCAAAACAAATGGGAACAAATGCACTTAAATGTACACTGAATTAGAAACATAATCACACAGAGAAAGAATTATTTCAAGAGATTTTTGAACTGAGTACTCCTGCTGGACATCCCTAATGGGAAACAAGTAAGGACAGAAGGAAACTGCAAAACAGTCTTAGACTTTCTTCAGCAGTTTTATTATTAGTGGTAGTAATATGGGCATTGTGATTTTGACACGATCTTATTTGTAGTAGGAGATAAACCAAATTGGTTTTTATTTTATTAGTTTTATTTCATTAGTTTTTATTTTATTAAGAATCAAGATTTCTGGTGTAAGAAAAAGAAGGCACAAGTTAAAAAGTCAAAGAAGTTAAGAAGATCAAACTTTAATTGGAAATATTGGTATGAACTCATGATTTATATGCATGCATATATCTTAGTTCTTGATTTAAAGTGTGTGTGTGTGTGTGTGTGTGTGTGTGTGTGTGTGTATTTCCATGGAAAGAACTTAAAACCATGAGATGTCTGCTGTCGA
The DNA here is from genome assembly GCF_014898765.1 of Herpailurus yagouaroundi. NCBI lineage: Eukaryota > Metazoa > Chordata > Mammalia > Carnivora > Felidae > Herpailurus > Herpailurus yagouaroundi. The sequence goes on from NW_024412377.1 coordinate 13,336,862, forward strand.
GACGTGGTTTCTAAGGATCACTTAAAGGAACCAGTCATCTTGGAGAAATGGCTGATTCCAGGCCTGGTTCAAGGAAAGTTCAAGGTAAGAGTGGGAATCTTCTCGTTCCAGAAAGTGAAGAAGTATCTGAAATTAATGAGGTCATATCAAAAGGTCCTAAGAGCAACTTGACAGCATTTCCATTAGGCAAATTTGGGGCACTTTGAGAATTAAAAAGAATGATAAATGGTATTGATGTAAACTATGGAAAAAATAAAAATTCCTAAGTCCGTAGTACGGAGAAGAAAGAGAGGAGAGAAACAGAGGAAGGAAAAAAAAAACCCTCACTTGCCATCACTGGAAGTGACTATCAGAGCCCTTTACCCTGAAAATTGATAATTATGTGAAAATAATTAGCATTTACTCTGTTTTAATAATAAGAACTGTAATCCATCTCAAGTGGATGAGACAATGCTTCCCCCCCCCCCATGGGAGAAGACCCATGAAATTTAAAGAATGACGGTCCTTAAATAGGGACCATTTGACTCTCCTGCATTGTGGGGGGTATGTAAGAGGGTACTGGCTACTGTGGAAAAGAACTTGGCAGTTTCTTATATAGTTACATATACAGTTAGTAAATAGCTCAGAAATCCTACCCTTGGGGCACCTGGGTGGTTCAGTCAGTTAAGCATCCGACTCTTGATTTTGGCTCAGGTCATGATCTCACAGTTTCTTGAGTTTGAGCCTTGCGTTGGGTTCTGCACTGACTCTGCAAGGCCTTCTTGGGATTCTGTCTCTCTCTGCACCTCCCCCCACTCACCAATAAAGCTACACAATGTATGATCCCATGTATATGACACTCTGGAAAAAGGAAATCTAAAGGGACAAAGCATATATTAGTGGGCACCGAGAGATACAGTTGAGGAGGCGCTGACCATAATCCTTGTTGTGGGTGAATTTGGTGGTGGGTGGGGGGGGGGGGCAGGGGACTATTTATTATCTTAATGATTGTGGTAGTTACAGATTAGTGTACATACACTTGTCAAGAATTGCAAAACTATACAGAAAAAAAAGAATTTTTTAAAATGTTTTTTTTTTACATTTATTTATTTTTGAGAGACAGAGAGAGACAGAGCTTGAGCAGGGGAAGGGCAGAGAGAGAGGGAGACACAGAATCAGAAGCAGCCTCCAGGCTCTGAGATGTCAGCACAGAGCCCAACACGGGGCTGGAACCCACGAACCATGGGATCATGACCTGAGCTGAAGTCGGACGCTCAACTGACTGAGCCACCCAGGCACCCCTCAAAAAGATGAATTTTTATCTTATGTGAATTATGCCTTAATACAAAAATGGGAAAAAAAATACCATTTTGCAACTCTCAACTGAAGAGTTCATCCAGGCCAGGGGCATCAATGCATGCTAAAAGTACTAGATGAACTTTTGTTGGGAGAACAGGTCATTCATGTGCCTGGATATCACCTCACAGATTCATTGCTAATTGCAAAGAGGTGGTAAAAAGTGTTTTAATGGAGAGGTAAGGTGGTCATGCCCTTAATCAAAGGTTCAAAGTCAGCATCACTAAGAGTATGAAAACCTGACGTTGTGCGCCACCTCGTGTGATATAAAGCATACATCTCTTAAGAACTGTACTTGTCCCAAAGGTTTGGTCCAAATCTAGTTTCTATGGACTCAGATTTCAGTTTATAACCTGCTGGGAATAGACACGTATAAGTGAAATGACATCAAGAAGAGACGTTCAGACCAGAATATTGTAGACGATTCCACAAGACCACTGGCCTGGTTGTTTTAAAGTCAGTCTGACTTAAGAAATAAATAACTAAAAGGGAGAACAGTAGACCAAAGAATCTTAATATGCAAATGAAATGTATGAAATTGGGTTCTTATTAAAAAAAAAAGCGAAGGGCGAGATTTTTGAGCCCACTGAGGAGATTTAAATATGGACTGGATGTTATGGAATTGTTATTGTCTTAGACATGAAAATCATACTGTGTTTATGTAAGACAACGCTCTTATTTTTGGATAGTTCCATGCTTAAGTACTTAGAGGTCAAATGTCATGTCTGCGCGTTATTTTCCAATAGTTCAGCTCTATCTATCTATCTATCTATCAATCCATCTATTATGTATTTATCTATCTATCTACCATATTGCAAAATATTCACAATTGTGATGAATCCACAGATTTCCATTTATTATTTATCCAACTCTTCTTGATATCCAAAATTTTTATGGCAAAAAGTAGGGGGAAAATTAATACCAGATCCTACTCCAGACTAAAAAAATCAGGATGTCTTGGGGACAGGACCTAAGCTACAGCATTTTTTAAAAGCTCTCCAGATGATCGTTTGAAAAAAATAAAAAGACCATTTTTATCAGACTCTGGATTCTGTTGGTCAGGAATTCAGACAGGGAAAGACGGGGGTGCCTTGTCTCTGTTCCACAATGTCTGGAGCCTCAAACAGGGTGTCCTGGAGCCTGGGGTTGGGGTCATCTGGATGTATCTTCACACGCATGCCTGGCAGTTGAGCCTGGCTGTTGGCTGGAATCTTAGCCGGGCTGTCGGCCAGCGCACCTCCATGTGGCCTCCCCATGTGCTTTCTCTACGTGGCCTGCAGGTGATTTTAACGTGAAGCAGCATTTGACCAACTCGAACAATCATAAGAAGTATCCTAAATATTTATTAAAATTAAGATTCCTTGGCCCTTTTCCTGGGTCTTGAGATGTGCACTCGGACATTCTGGAAAGTAAGTTTGGAAAGTACGGACCTAGGGCATCAGCCCCAGATTTGTCCAGACACCAAGCATCAGACACCGTAGACAAGGGGAAGTGTCATATTCTCTTGCTTTATTTCTGAAGCTTTGTTCTTGTTCCTCTCTTTGATTTCTTGATTTTCTTGCTGCCTCCAGCTTTGTCTTTCTCTTGGCCGTGACTGTGGTTCTCCCGTGGCTATGTGGTTTTGTTGTTTTAGTTGAAACACTTGTCTAAGCCCTTGGAACTTCCTTCCTTAAGACATGATGATGTGGGAATGGAAACTGGATATGTTAAGATACACTGGGAGAGAGAAAAATGAGCCTAGGTCATCCCAGGTCCTGGATGTTAGACTGAGGAGTTTGACCTTAAGTCAGTATGCGATGGTTGCCCAGAGAGGTTCTTCCTCATGAGTGCAAAAGGACTAAGGATGTGCATCGTGAAAGCTAATCAGAAGCAACGAAGCCTGGAGGCAAGAAGAACAGGTTAGGGACTGGAAGAAAAATTTACTTACAAAAAAACAGGCATTGGGCCCTATTCAGTTATGTCCTGTAATTTGATGACCTGTCCTAAATTCATCTGGACGTTACTCCTTCTTCCTAAATAACCAGTTGAAACTATACCTTCATTAAATTTAGGCAGAATGCTACAAATAACAAAAATGAAACAAAACAACAACAAAAAACAAGCAAGCAAACAAAAAGCCACCGGTATGTCTGAATAATAACTTGATAAATACCAATGGAAAATCTCCTCAGAAGACAATCCGTTACTCTGGTCGAATGTCACATCTGCACGTTATTTGCCAGTAGTTCAGCTCTATGTATCTTGGAAGCATTTACCAAGATGGTGGCAATCTCAGTGTTAAGGAGAAGATGAATCTAGGACACCTTATTTTCAAATCCCTTACAGACCATCACCACACTCCTGGGCAGTGGTGTTGGATTATAAAATGGAATCAACATTCTGTCTTCTAAGAAGCAGGACTATATTGTTGACTTACAAGCTACACCGTAAATTGATTCCAAGCCAGTCATAACCTATACGAAGTGGTCAAATGAGGTCATATTCCTCCATTTGTCTCATTTCCCTCTTGACCAAGATGAACAAAGCTAAGCTAAGCTTTGGATGTGTGGACATTTATCTGTGTAGCATGATTTTCCAGCCCACTGAGCCTATGATGATAATCTAAAAGCAAGGAAGAGCTTCTATAATCAAATCAGAACCAGAGAAATAGATTGTCTTCTGAGGATATTTCCATTGGTATCTATCAAGTTATTATACTGGTGGTTTTTTGTTTGCTTGTTTTTTGTTTTGTTTTGCTTTTGTAAAATTCTGCTCAATTTAGTGAAGGTATAATTCCAACTTATTTAGGAACGAGGAGTGACTTCTAGATGAATTTAGGACAGGTCGTAAAATTACAGCACATAACTGAATAGGACCCAATGCCCATTTTTTTTTAATAAGCAAAGGGTTTTGTTTTAAATTGTTTTAAATGTTTATTATTTGAGTGAGAGAGAGAGAGAGAGAGAGAGCAAGCAGGGGAGGGGCAGAGAGAGAGGGAGACACAGAATTGGAAGCAGGCTCCAGGCTCTGAGCTGTGAGCACAGAGCCTGACGCGGGGCTCAAACCCACGGACTGTGAGATCATGACCTGAGCTCAAGTCGGCCGCCCAACCGAGCCACCCAGGCGCCTGTATAAGCAAACTTTTATTGGGACGGTCAACTCATTCTTACATCCTTCCTATGGCTGCTTTCAAACTACAAGGGCAGAGTTGGAGCAGCTGCAACAGAAACTCTATGGCCTGCCAAGCCTGAAGTATTCACTCTCCTGTCCTTTACAGAATTTTCTTGACCCCCGAACTAGGAGAATGACTTTCTCATTACCTGGGGGTACAGTCCGCACATGATATTGGTGGAAGGACAATGTGAGGAATGAAAACTTCTCTATCCATTTTCTTTTTTTTTTAGATTTAATTTATTGTTTTAATTTACATCAAATTAGCATATAGTGCAACAATGATTTCAGGAGTAGATTCCTTAATGCCCCTTACCCATTTAGCCCATCCCCCTTTAGCCCATCCCCCTCCCACAATCCCTCCAGCAACCTTCTGTTTATTTTCTAAATTTAAGAGTCTCTTATGTTTTGTCTCCTTCCCTGTTTTTATATTATTTTTGCTTCCCTTCCCTTGTGTTCATCTGTTCTGTGTCTTAAAGTCCTCATATGAGTGAAGTCATATGATTTTTGTCTTTCTCTGACTGACTAATTTCACTTACCATAATACCCTCTGGTTCCATCCACGTAGTTGCAAACGGAAAGATTTCATTCTTTTTGATTGCCAAGTAACACTCCATTGTGTGTACATCTTCTTTATCCATTCATCCATCGATGGACATTTGGGCTTTTTCCATACTTTGGCTATTGTTGTAGAGTTGCTATAAACATTGAGGTACATGTGTCCCTTTGAAACAACACACCTGTATCCCTTGGATAAATACCTAGTAGTGCAATTGTTGGGTAGTTCTATTTTTAATTTTTTGAGGAACCTCCACACTGATTTCCAGAGTGGCTGCATCAGTTTGCATTCCCACCAACAGTGTAAAAGAGATCCTCTTTGTCCACACCCTCGCCAATATCTATCGTTGCCTGAGTTGTTAATGTCAGCCACTTTGATTGGTGTGAGGTGGTATCTCAGTGTGGTTTTGATTTGTATTTCCATGATGATGAATGATGTGGAGCATTTTTTCATGTGTCTGTTGGCCATCTGGATGTCTTCTTTGGAGAAGTGTCTATTCATATCTTTTGCCCATTTCTTCACTGGATTATTTGTTTTTTGGGTATTGAGTTTGATAAGTGCTTTATAGATTTTGGATACTAACCCTTTGTCTGATATGTTATTTGCAAATACCTTCTCCCATTCTGTCAGTTGCCTTTCAGTTTTGCTGTCTGTCCATTTTCTTTTAAGTCAGGAAAGTCTAGTTGGGAAAAACAAATTCAAATTCCCCTTTGTGTGTCTATTCTTTGAAACTGTTTTTTCTTTCTTTTTCTTTTCTTTCTTTCTTTCTTTCTTTCTTTCTTTTTAGGGAACTGTTAGTAGATTTATATTTGGCAGAGCAACAGTCAGGTCTCTTCTGTGATTTGTGGTTTAGAGGCTAAAGTCACGGGCTCTGGAGCCACAAAGCCCAAGTCGCTGCCTCAACAACTCTACCAGCCCCCTGTACAACCTTCAGCAAGTCATTTGAATATTCTGTGCTTTGGCCTCAACTGTAATACTACAACACGCTGTCTAACATTTTAGGAGGATCCAATGCATTCATGCATGAGATGACTAAGACATAGCTGCCTACAGTCAACACTCTGTAACCAGCAGCTCTTATTAGTACCAATCTGATACAGGATCATCTACAGACAACGTTCCTTGATGAGACCATCAGCATTCTTCTTGCCAGTGGTGACTTAGGATATGAATATGTTCTCCATTCCAGGGCTCCCTGAAATGCTTTTCCAAGCAGTTCTTAAAGTGTGGTCCCTGGACAACAGAATCAGTATCACCTGGAAATTAGTTAGAAATGTAAATTCTCAGGCCCCATTCGAGATTTACTGTATTAGAGACTCTGGGGATGGAGACCAGCCAATGGTGTGCTGGTAAAGGTACAACAACTAGCTATCCAGTGGGGGGAAAAATGCTCCAGAGTTTGCTGAGTCTTGTGATGTAAATTCTCCCACTATGACTGATTTGAGGCTACCGACGTGACGTTATTGAACACGGAGTTAGGAAAAGATGCCCACAATTGGCTCTTTTGCACTGATGGGAGGAACTTGCTCTAAACCAGTGCTGACCTGGAGATCTGTGTTTTAACAAGTTTTCCAAATGATTCTGAATGCTGCATGTTGGAATTTGAGAACCATTGCTCCAACTGATCCCCCAAGAGCTTAGTCATACAGAGTTCTGGAAAGGAAGTGTGGCAGAGCTCCTGGGCTTTGGTAGTGTAATATCTGGGCACGAATCTCATTCTGACACTTTCTGACCTTAGGCAAATGCCTGGCATATAGTTAAGCATAAGTGCACATTAGTTATTATTATTTCTCTTGCTGCATTCCTGCTACAGTCAAATGACACTGTCTCCAACAGTTAGAGGAGGTCTGAGGATGTTTATTGCTCCTCCAGTCCCCAGAGTAAGTCAGCAATGATCCTACTGTAGGTAGAGTGGTTGGATTTTCCTGGGGACTTGGCCATATTATCTGTTGTGCCTCACAGTGATTCTATAAAGTGGAAAATGGTTGGTATTACCCCATTCTACGTGACAATCACAAAAATAGCCAAGATTGGCATGGTGATTTGTAGACCCCTGTTGTAACGCTAGGTTGGGGTCCAGGATGTATGCAGCCTGGAGGTTCGTTTTTGTCTTTCAGCAACTGAAACTATAGTGATGGGGGGGAGGGGTCTAACAAATCCTTCCTGATAATTCCAATTTCTAACACAGTCAAATGGCTGGCCTCCTGTGTGTAAGAGATCCCAGGGAGCAGAAAGGCCAGCGTGGTAAACTTGAAGTCCAATGAGGCTTCCTGAACCTCCCTAGCTATCACGCTCACACCCATAGTTCCGATCTCATGAGCGTCTGTGCTGATCTTCCTTCCTGTTCCTCCTTTCTTGTTGATTATCAACCCAACAGCCACCTCCACTTCTTCCTTGTGAACACAGCCTTGATTTTGTCCAGGGAGAGTTGGTCGCCGACACACAAACTCTGGTCCCAGCACTGTCCGACAGAACTTTCTGTGGGGGTGGAAACGGTCTGTATCTGTTACGGAGACCAGTAGCTTTGGCTATTGAGCGCTTCAAACGTGGCCCGTGTGGCTGAACAACTGAATTGCCAATTTTCATCAATTTTAATTTAACTCTAGATTCCTTCACGTGGCTAGTGGCTACCGTGTTAGATAGCACAAAGAATCGAACCCATGCCAATTCAGTCCTCTTTGCCAGGTATTGCCACACTCACCATGTGGCCCAGTCCTGACCCACAGGCTCCGGTGTTAAAGGATGAAGCTCTTTGGGAAAGACTTTTATTCCTGCTAAAAGGGAAAGAGTTAGTAGGAAGCTCACGTCCTTTTTATGCCCTGCCCTGTCCAGCCCCCACACTTTCCTTCCCATCCTGCACGTTGTCTTGGGCAGCGTGAAGTTTGGTGCCTTGGGAAGCCTGTTGGCGGCAAAGGCGAGGATGATGTAACTATAAAGAAAGCGGTAACTAACATGTACACAGTGCTTATTATGAGCCAGGCCCTGGCTAAGCAGTTTACATATACTAACTAACTTAATGCTAACAACAACCCTGAAGGGGATGTACTATTGTTCTCTCCAATTCTACAAAGGTGGGAACCAAGACTCAGAGAAGTGCAGTAACTTGCCAGAAATTCCACCACCGGATAGCACCAAAGCTGAGACTTGAACCCAGGGAAACCGAGGACAGAGGCTGTGCCCCTCGTCACCGCACCACCCTGCCTCGCTAGAACCAAGAGCATTGCAGACATGGCTGCCTAGTTCCAGAGCCTTTGGACTTCTTGTTACATGAGATGGACACAAGTCCTTATGCTTAAAGCCACGTTAGCTTGGGTGTCCTGTGATTTGCAGCCTCAAATATCCCAACTAATGGCATATCTTTGAGTGGGTCTTCTCCACCCAGAGTACCGGACTGTGCTAGCCTACTGAGTCACTCCACTACCAAAGGCTGAGTCACAGCAGACATGGATTAGGAAACCAGCACCGTCTAAGGCATGGGGGTGCCGATGTTGAAATACCTAGAAGGAGACGCCACAGGGCTCTCTGTCCCTGCCCCAGCCTAGAGCTGACAGCAAAGTTCTGTCTTTTGGCTTCTGCCCTTTATTTTCTGTTTCTGATCGATAAAGTTTGTCCCAAGGTATTAGGGGAATGACAAGCTCCAAGAATAGGGAGGCTTGAAAAACATCTATGAACGGCTGCAAGGCACATTCTTCAAGTTTTACTCTAATTATTCATTATGTCCTCATCATGGAGTCAACATCTGGGTTTCCCCATCTTGTAAACCCTCTTTTGTGACTAAGAATTCAGGCTGACTTGAAGCTGTATCACTGGTAAGTAGGTGTTTGTCCTTCCAGGCTGATGGAAACTTGGAGATATGTGAATGGTTCATCTACTCAGTCAGAAGTAAACACGGGTTTAAGAGGATAATGCTGAAAATCACTTGCCCATGCCAGCACGTGACACGTTGAATAGGGGACAGAGTGGCCCCCCATCCCCAGGTGTCACAGGAAATCTCCCTCCACCCTCAAAGCTACCCTTCCTTGGTTGCTGCTGGGTGGCCCCCTCTCTCTCCCCCACCTTTTCCATCACTCCCTCCCTCTCCGCTAGTTCACCACACCTAGAATTAAGCACTTCTGTGCTGTTGTCACCACACCTAGAATTAAGTTGAACCATGGCCGCAGTGGCAGAATGAATGGGCTGATCCAAGAGGAGGGAAGAACAAGTCTAAGTCCCCCAGAGTCCCTGGGCCCAGCCCTCACCATTGTCTTCACCTGGCCCTTCACTCATCCAGCAAAGAATGATGGAGAACCTATTACTTACTACTAAGTACAAGACATGCAATGGTGGAAAGGTACTCCCGGGGAAAGAAAGGACACTGCTGTAGGATCCCTCTGGGGTTTTGTTTCTTAATCCTATTTTAGAATTTGGTGAATCCAAAGACCCAACATTATCTTTGTGTCAAACTTGTGAGTTAATGAGTTAGGTATTACTGTCTCGTTTCACAGAAGAGAGCATGGGGACTGAGGTCAAATGACTTTCTCATGGGATGTGGGTAAATGGCGGACCAAGCCTCAACCCCACATCTTCTGTTCACTTATTTTCCCCTGGCCGGGTCAGGGCCACCCACAGTTCTGAAGCAGACCCTTGCAAGTTCTTTGACCAAGAGCCCCTCATTGCAGGGAAGGGGGTTGGTATTGCCCGCATGATCCTGCTGGTTATTCTTTGAAGTTAAAAAAAAAAAAAAATCTTAAGATCAAAGGAAATGTTTTGTTAAACTCAGTCATTTGTTCTTGATCTGCTGGAAACCTTAATTTCATTAGCAATATAAACTTTGCGAAGACTTCACTTTCCCAGCTTGGTTTAACCTATACCATTTCTTTTGTGTCTAAGTGACTTGGAACAAATAAGGACAAAAAATATGTAAGATAACTCACGTAAGACATGAAGTGAGCAATATGGTCTATCTCATGAATATTTTCCAGCAGTACTGGCCCAGCTTTGTGTATTTCTTATGCTCCAATGACTAATAAGTTAGGGCGAGAAATATCTTGGACTAAATTATCTAGTTGTGGTCCAGAGAGGCAAACTTCCCAGATTCCTTGGTGTTTGAAGTCACAGCATTTTAGAGACAGGGTACGAGCCTTACATTGTCCACAAATCACGAACTTCACATATGTTTCAGGAGTTCAGTCCTCGCAAGAACCTGTGACATAGGCAATCCTCTAAGTTACCAAAGAAATCAAGAGACATTTCCGTGGCCACACGGCTTGGGTGGAGCTAAGGTCTGAAACCACACTGGCGGGTGCTGAGCCCAACTGTATTTGTGGTTCACGTCGTTCACAGTTCACTAAAGAGCGCCCTCTAGACTTTCAGAAACCAGCTGGCCCCTTCCTCCCCATGTTAGAACTGACGTAAATGAGGTCCTAAAACTTAAAGTCCTGGCCCATCCCTGATGGAGTAGAGATGGAACTGAGGCCACCAACTCTGGAGGGTGTTCTTTTCCCTACCTCTTTTGCAAGGGTCAGGGATGGGGAAAGTTGTCTGAAGAGGATGAAGGCCATCTCTGGGGCCCTTGAGGAAACTCTTCCATTCCAGAATGTTTGACTCTTGGCAAGGGGCCTACCGGGGCATTTAAGCCCCAAGAAAATGGGTCTCCTCATTTCTGTTGTGTATCGTGTATGTGTGTGTGTGTGTGTGTGTGTGTGTGTGTGTGTGTAATAGCTCTGCCCTCCTCTGTGGGACTGTGTTCATGGTAGACACGTATCTGCCTTAAGCATTTTGTGTCTGGGAGTAATACCTGTAGACGTGGAGATGCCTCTGGCCAAGACATCGGGCCCTGATCTATTTATGCCTAACGTATTGTTTGCTTTTTCACAGACTTTGTCAGTATTTGGGGGGCAATCGTTTGAGTTCATCAAATCCCACAATGGAGGTGTCAGATGACTCTGGTGATAGACAACGTGACCTTGGGCCATTATTGGTACCCACTGCTCATATTTTTCCTTTCCCTTTCCCCTGCTGACAGAAAACAGAAGATCTTGGCAAGTGACTGTGCAGCTGCTAGTATTGATATATGTTCTCTTTTTCTTCATAAGGCATATGCTCTTGTTAAAGGAAAAGAAAGAAGGAGGGATGGAGAAAAGCAGGGAGGGAGGAAAGAAAGGAAGGGAGGGAGGGAGGGAGAGAGAGGGGGGAGGGGGAGGAATCACAAGCTACTTTTGCGAAACTTTTCACAGACGCCCGTCTCTTCCTTCCTCAAGAGTGGTGGACAGTTCTGACTCCCTCTAGAATAGTCTCTGTTGACTCACACGAAAGTGATCTTGGGTGGGCCGTGTTGCAGCAGGTCTGAAACTGAATTTGCACGACCTGACTGCAGCTCTTGGAAATCCAGGGCTGTTTGTACCACGTGTCTTCCCTGGGTCCCACCGCCACCCCACCATTGCTTTCGCTGGGAAAGTCCTTAAGCTTCTTACTGGAATTTGCTCAATGTGGCTAAATCCCCAACAAGTGAATTGTGAGCTTGGCGTTAATCATCACTTTTGTTTTAGAGTGGCATTTGGAAGAGTGAGTGAAAATGAGATAAATTCCTTTTCAAGGAGGCTCCTACTTCCTATAACCCAATGATATCCCTGAAATGAAATTGAAATTCAGAATCTGGGGAGAGTCTGCAAAAAACAGATTGCATGTCATTCGTGCTGAGAACTGTCTCAGTCTGGCTTCCAATGTAGGAGGGAATACGAAGGAAGTGGGGAATGTGCTCCAAATTTTGTGTGCAACATTGAATGCATTTTCCCCTTATTATTATTGTTTTTGGGAACATGTCTATTGAATACAGTGGCCCAAAGAAGCTGATGTTTGTTGAAGCTGGGTGATGGACACATGGGGCTTCATTGTTTTTCCCTCCATGCTGTTGTGCATATTTAACACTTTCCTTAATAAAAACAAACAAACAAACAAAAAACCCAAAACAGAGAGAGAGAGAGAGAGAGAAGGAAGAGGAAAGAGTGGGGGCAACTGTCATGGCTGAAGTTCTGGGCTGTTCTCAGCTTGCAAGAGCCATCGAGGAGAGCTAAATAGTAGCAGAAAAGCATTAGTTCAAATGCATTTTCGAAGGAGATTTTTTTTTTTTTATTTTTTTTTTCAACGTTTATTTATTTTTGGGACAGAGAGAAACAGAGCATGAATGGGGGAGGGGCAGAGAGAGAGGGAGACACAGAATCGGAAACAGGCTCCAGGCTCCGAGCCATCAGCCCAGAGCCCGACGCGGGGCTCGAACTCCCGGACCGCGAGATCGTGACCTGGTTGAAGTCGGACGCTTAACCGACTGCGCCACCCAGGCGCCCCGAGATTTTTTTTTTTTTTAAGTGTTTTCCTGGAATCTTAAAAACACACTCAAAAGCTATTTCCCCCTGGTCTGGTCTGGTCTGGCGGGGGGTCAGAGATGGCAGGGGTGCAAGACGGTCGAGAAAGCCTATGACGTCCAGTTTGCAGCTGGTTGAGATCATTTCCAAATAGAATTATGCCCAGCAGATTAGAAAAAGAGCCTGTAACCAGGAATCCTGAGATCCATCACGTGACTGCCACGTGTCTTCGACTTTACCTGGGGGCCAGAATATGAAGCTTTAGTTTTGGGTGTTCTTCATCATCATAAACACTATAAGGCTTGCTCTTTTGAGTGAGTCCCTCTCCCACCCTTTCCAGACGAGCAGAAGGTACAGCCACACTCAGGGCAAACTGTTTTCTGTTTCAGATTTTCCAGTGGGAAAGAGGAATGTCTATCAGGCAGATTATTTCACCTTCCCTCCGTCAGGCCAGAGGAAGCCTCCTAGACCAGCTAATTCTTCTCCTGCGAGACTGGCAGTGCTGGGCAGTCAGCCGGGTGAAGTTGAACTCCTTCGTCCCCCACCGTCTCTGTGGTCCCAAAGGTCGCTGTTCTACCGAGAGTGTCGACCAGCTGACCACAGCCCTGGCAGCTCAGAGGACAGAAACAACCCCGGCCTCTGTGGGTCCTGGAGGCTGGCGAGTCCCATCCTGGCTGTCATTCTGTCGTCTCCAGGGATCACCCAAGTTCCAGCCCCTCGGGTAATCTGTATCTTTTTCATAGTCATGCACCATATTGCTCTGTGGGTCTTTCCCATGGATTCCAGACTCCTCTTCTGTTCCAATGCCGACTCCTTCCACTGGGCTGTGCGGGGTCCTTGTTCCATTGTCGGTGATCCCTTCTGTGTCCTCAAGAGTCTTCAAAGGATGCTAACCCTCGCTAAAAAATGGCTTTCTCCAGAGTAATCTGGTTTTCCACTTTCCCCATGGGTTGGGGATTTGGCAGTATGCCAGTGGTCTGTGGTCACTTGCAATCCATCGGTCTTCCTTTTGAACAATATGCCCTCTCTGTTGAGTCCTGGACATTTTGTGATTCCTCTCCCTTTCTGCCTTGCTGTCTCTTATGTGATCTGGTGACTGCTGTCCCCCACCTCTCCAATTCAGTTAAGACATGGGTGTATGTGTTTGAATGTGAATGTGAGTGTGTGTGTATGTGTACCTATATAGTGTTAAGACCTTGGCTGTAATAGCCAATGACATGGATTCCAATTTTGGCTTTATGCTCTCTCATTGGCATGACTTTGGCTAAGTTATTGAATATTTTTAGGGTCGTTAGGTCTTCTAAAAGATGCGGGTAAAGGATTTCTTTTATAGCATTGGGCCATAAGGAGATGAACAGATCCATAAACAGCATTGGCATGTTTCCAGCATAAGTTGGTAACTGGGAACTATTATTGGATTTGACTTGCTTGTTCTCCTTCCCAAATCCCACCATCGTTTGAGGAAACCACTGTTCTTCAGAACCACACAACTGTTCCCCACCAGACCCCTGACTGCCTCAACTTGGGACACACAGGTCCCCTGCGTATCTGTCGCACTTTCTTTGACAACCTCCTGCCCCGCGTGCTCTCCCTGTGCTCTTTGCTGCCACCGTCACTTCCTTCTTATCCACCATATCTTTGTCTTTCTGGATCACCAGCAGGGAACCCTCAGCCTCGGCCACGTGGCGTATTTCCCCTGCAGACTACAAGGGCCATGACGTGTATATGTCATTGGTCTTGTAGGAAGGTCGTGTTTATTCTATGGTTATATTTTCGTAATTTTTCCATTATAAGGATCAACAGGGAAAATGAGTAATTCTTTAAAACCTTATGCTTAGTCAGTTAAGTATCTCCTCGTTGCCACTCCCGAAATCCCCTATCCTACCGTTTCTGAATTTGGCCAGAAATAATTACATAATTCCCTAGAGATGTGGTAACAGAGTGCCACGGATTGGGTGGTTTAAAACAACAGTATTGTATCTTCTCACAATTCTGGACACTGGAAATCCGAAGTCAGGGTGTGAACAGGGCTCTGTGGGGGAATCTGGTCTATCCTTCTCTCCTTTTGGCGGTTGGCAATGCTGGGGGTTCCTTGGCGTGCTGACCTATCACCCCGATCAAAGTCTCTGGCATCCCGGGTGTGTCCAGGGGTTGAAATCACCTCTTCTATTAAGGACAACAGACATACTGGATTAGGGCCCACCCGCAGAATCTCATTTTCACTTGAACACCCCTGCAAAGACCTTTCCAAACAAGGGCGCATTCACACGTAGGGGGATTGGACGTCAGCCTATTTGGGGGGGAACGCAATTCAAACTGCAACACTGACCAAGTAAAAAAAAATAATAATAATAATTTTCCCTCGGTGACCTTGCCACTGGCAACTTCTTTGTGTGGGTAAGGTCTCTTACTCATAGCCTTGTAGGGCAGGCAGGGAGCTCAGTCAGGACAGCACTGTGGGGGCCTGAACTGTGCTGTAAGTATCCTTAAGGTGCCTTTGCTGAGTTTTCATTCCCGGGGGCCCCCTTTGTACCCTCTCCGCCCGCTGCCACTGTCCTCAGTCCTCCAACTCTTAGTCTAAGAAATGTATGTTTAGCAAATCAACCAAATGCTTTTTAGAAATGGAGTTAGTTTAATGAAAAATTCAAATGTTTATTTATTTCTTTTTTCAATTAACTTTTTTGAGGGACAGCACAAGCTGGGGGGAGCAGAGGGAGAGGGAGAGGGAGAGAGAGAGAATCTTAATCAAGATACATGCCTAGCACGGAGCCCCAGTGTGGGGCTCGATCTCACAATAGTGAGATAACGACTTGAGCCAAAATCAAGACTCAGCCGCTTAACAGCTGAGCCACCCGGGTGCCCCATCAATGTTTTTTTTTTAAAAAATGGCTAAGAACATGCATTGCTGGCCTGTTGTCCTCTACTCCATGCTTCCTTCTGTCCATGTGATAAAGCCACAAAGAAGGCCCCCTTTTGACCTTCCTGGCACAGCAACCACGTCTCTCTGGAGATCCCTCGCTCAGCTGGAGTCAGCTGGTGACATCAGGTGTATCATGAAATTAAATGCCTTCCCCTCCTGAATCTTATTTTAAAGCTTCTGAGACACCTAAATGTTCTTGCCTAGGACAATCAGCAGGGGTAGGGTGAGGGGAGAGTAGCGGGGGAGGGCAGAGGACATTTTAGCAAGCAGAACAAGCCAGCAGGCCATCTCCTGGACCCGAATGTTATCTCTGGCCTGACCTTCTTGGTTCACGGTCTCATGCAGGTTCAGGTTTCCTGAACACGTGTATGTTGACCTCAGTATAAGGCCAGTTCTGGACGCCCAGTCAGCTACTTTTGACTTCTGCTACCAGAAAATGATTTTTTTCTTCCTTCGAGCAAAAGTAAAAAGAGTGGCCTCTCATCTTGTGAAAACAATTCACTTTGGGCAATATTAATGAAACGACCTGAGTTTACCCCAAGTGGCTTGAAGGTTTGCGGTCATTCCTGTGTGCTTTGACTGCAGTGCCCCCTAGTGGATTTTCCATGTCATACAAGGTTCTCCTGTTTGATCACTTCCCAGAAATCCAGGAATGTATTTTAACAAATTCATTGTTCCCTGAGGTGGGTCCATATTTTGTTTTGTTTTGTTTGTTTTTTGTTTCTTTTCCCCAACTAAAGCTCACTGCAATACATGACCAAATTGTGTACATGCATAATCTTCAGATTGTTCACATGACATTTTCTGCCCATTCCCTCTTTGTCGTTTCAGGAAGGAGGGGAGAAGAGAGAAGAAAGATGTAATAAAATAAGCGCAGAAGGAAATTACCACACAGCAGGGATTTTGAACTGTGGTTGGTAGCATGATATACGTCTAGAAAACTAAAATGTTGAAAATGCAACTATAGTGAAGCTTTAAAACTGAGATTCTCGTGAAAGTTTTTATTTTTATTTATTTGTTAACGTTTATTTATTTTGAGAGAGAGAGAGAGAGAGAGCATGAGTGGGGAAGGGGCAGAGAGAGAGGGGGACAGAGGATCCAAAGTGGGCTCTGTGCTGACAGCAGACTGCCTGATGTGGGGCTTGAACTTACGAACCGTGAGATCGTGACCTGAGCAAAGTCGGAGGCCCAACCGACTCAGCCACCCAGGTGCCCCATGACTGCAAATGTTTTAAAGCAGGATAAGAATATGAATTCACTCAGCGAGAGTCTGACACGTGGGGAGTGGGGAGGGGAGAGGAAAGAGCAGGTCCCCAGGTAAAGGCCACTTTCTTACCGCTCTGCCTAAAGATGTCCTGTCTGTGACTTTATCCCCCGTTAATTCAGCTAAGACCAGGATGTCCAACTGCCCTGTACGTCGTTTGTCATCCCGGTCCACACGTGGGCTAGGGATGAAGGCCCTGGCCTCACTTCCTTGCTTTGTAGCTTCCCGGAAGACTGCAGGGTGGCAAAGTCAGGTGATTCCAGTAAGGATTGTTGTGTATGAGACACAGGTTTGGAGAGTTCTCAAGGCTTCTCCAAAGCGATGGTAAAGCTATTGCAGATTCCCAGACCTTTAGATCTTACAAACAAGCCACAGAGTGAAACGGAGGCTGAAAAGAGACTGCTGATTACAAAAGAAGCTTCCAGATAATGGTGTCAACGATAAATTCATTAAAAATTAACGACCATCTCCATCAGTTCATAAAAGAAAAAATAATTTAATACAAAAGACAAGACGTAAGTTGAGGACGACGTGCATACTTCGCCCCTGAAAGTTGCCACCATTGGTATGACACTGACATTTCTTTGAAATTGGGACGCTGGACCCATTGTCGCAGTGAGGAGAGAGGGACAGTGTGCCCTCGAGGCTCACAGAACTCGCTGCCTGCTGGCCTCTGCTTGCTGTGGAGGGCACGGGAGAATGTCAGACCTCAGAGAGTCTTGGGGACCACAGGACCTAAACGCATTGCCTGGCACAGAACCAGCGTGAATCCTTCCAGACAGGTGGGAATGTGCTCACGTTCAGGCCCTCGGAGGAAGGATTCCAAAACATCCCGGGACACTGCCTTCCAACGCTCACTCGCGAAAAGGGAGTTCACGGAACTCTCGACTCAGCAGTTCAGAGGCAGAAGAGGCCGAAAATCATATAGGTGGATTGCTTCCCTATTACAAAGTCAGTAATTCACCTGAAAGAGGCAAAAGACAAGCAGAGATTTGCTCCAATTGTCTTTGGAGAGGCCGACACTGCCCTGTATGCTCCACACAGCCCAACGCTGTAGCCTTGAACGTGGATCGGTGGGGGGACTGGGCTGGGGTCTCCAGACACATGATCTCACACCGGTGATAATCCCAACCCCCTGAGATACACCCTTAACTTTGCTAGAACCCTGTGAGCCAAAGGAAAGCCAACACCAGAGACTCTGTTGAGAGCCTTTGGCTGCTGGGCCAGATGATTTTATCTTCCAGGCTTTGTCCTGTCCACGTTCCAACTTTTTATCCCTTCTTTCAAGGATTTATTTTACAAATATTTAATTGATTTTTTTTTTTCAGATTTGGTTCCTTTCTCTCAGGTATTATTGCAAAGGGGCTACAATATCCTATACAAAATGGACATTGATTGCATGTTTCCACGATTTGTGTTCTCCTATTTTGTGCATTTTGAGAGTCTAGACCCCACACATTCTTGCTCATATTTTTATTTGCTGTGTGTCTTTCAGTTGGCCTTGTCTTGTCTTCCCAACCTTTGAATTAGTTCTATCTTTTGACTATTTAACTTAGTTTGTTGGTTTTGGGTGGTATCTCTGTGGTGAGCCATATGACGGTTCTCGAAAAAGGTTTGTTCACATTCTAATCCCTGGAACACATGAATGTTACCTTATTTGGAAAACGGGACGCTGTATATACATTAAGTTATGGATTTTGAGATGAGGAGCTCATCTTGAATTAATCCAATGGGTTCTTTTTTTTAATTTTTATTTATTTTTTTATTGTTTCTATTTACTTTTGAGACAGAGAGAGACAGATCGTGAGCAGGGGAGGGGCAGAGAGAGAGGTAGACACAGAATCCGAAGCAGGCTCCAGGCTCTGAGCTGTCAGTACAGAGCCCTACACGGGGCTCGAACCCACGGACCTGTCAGATCATGACCTGAGCCGAAGTCGGACGCTTAACCGACTGAGCCACCCAGGTGCCCCAATCCAATGGGTTCTAAATCCAATGACAAGTGTCGTTATAAGAGACACAAACAGGAGAGATGCCAAAAAGAAGCGACAGCTGCCCAAAACTGGAAGAGGCAACGAATGACTTCTCCCTCAGAGCCTCCAGAGACTGTGGCCACAATGATGCCTTGGTTTTGAACCTCTGGCATCTAGAACTGGGGAAGAATAAATATTTGTTGTTTTAAGCCACCAAACTTGTGGTCATCTGTTAAGGTAGCCGCAGAAAACTCATATAGCCTCCAATATTCTAAGAATATACTTGACACATTTCCTATATGGTGCTAGCCAGCCATTATTCCTACATTTAATGTAGTTTCCTAACTGTCAATGTTTTACTACCCCTCTTAGGTCATGGATCCCAGGCATTTTGTGTATTCTAATCACTGCATTTTACTTGTCAATTTATGGGTTGTGTCTAGAATTGGAGGCGTGTATTTCTCGACTAGTAAACAGAAAATAAATTAGTTCGGGAGCAAAAGCATGGAAAACCTACAGAACTGAATGGTTTGACGTCTCAGAAGAAAATATGAATCATGTGAAGGTGTTTTAGAGTAATTACACTAATTATACTCTAGTAGCAGCTAATATGGGGTTTGGAGCTAGACTCCCTGGGTTGGAAGCCAGCTTTAGCAATTAGTTGTGAGAAAGTTATATATCTTCTCTGGGCCTCGATCTCCCCATCTGTGAAATGGGTCTAATAGTCGTACCAATTTTTGATGAGCGTGAAGCGAGGGAATATGTGTCAATTTCTTAGAACAACACCAGGAGCATTTTGAGCACCTTGGAAGTGTTAATTATTGTCCATATGTTTATGCTTTAAGCATCTAATTAGCGGGAAAGCACCTTAAAAATAGGGAGGGACTAAGTAGGGAGGTTATTAATAAGTTAATAACCTTAAATTATTCCCTCAGGGTAAGAGCACGAAGAAAGTGTTCCTAGGGTCATAACCCTGTGTGACCCGGAAAACAGGTTTTAAGCAGAATTGTATGTATTCATCTAAGGAAGAACAAGGGACAATATACTTGGAAAGTTAGCATTAATTCTTGTGCCTTATGCTGTTGGTGGCTATATTTAGCAGCTGGCGTAATGACAAATGGCCTCTCTTATGAAACCAGCCCGTCTGTCTCTTTTCTTGACCCTTTGCAGTATCTCTCAAGTTTATTCCATCATTTCAGTTCAAGGGTTAGTAGATTATTCTCAGTTAGCTCCCTATTGCTTTGTGCCTGCAGTTTCCTAAATATTTATGGAATCCCTTCCCATATGACTCTTTTCCCTCTAGCAGAATTTTGAGCACAGCATCCTAGGGTCCCGAATCCTTATGAAAGTCCATCATCCATAGCAGCGGGCTCCGAGCCCTTTGGATCTTACACACAATTGGGGCGGGGGATAAACATGCCATATAAATAACATGCAAATATTATCAGGCTAACCATATCTATGTGACAAAATACGCAACCATAGAAACTTTTAAAAGATGAGTTGAAGTTGCAATAGAAAGTATATTTAGATATCTTGCTAATCACGGTGCTGAATTCTGCCACTAGCTGCCGTCTAGAGGCATGTTTTGCATTTAGGGCGAGGTTCCTCTTTAATACTAGTGAGTACAAACCCTTGAGACAATACATCTTCCAGGTCGTTTAAAACTTTTTGTCCAGCTTATTGTCACAGGCGACTGGATTATTGTTGCTTTTACTGTATGCTCAAGGGTGGGTGTGTCTGCTGTCAGGGTCGGCTGCTTGTGTGTGTTGCTTTATCAATACGGTGTTCAACATGCCATTTCTTTCCAGGAATCTTGTTAAGCTGCTTGTCCTTTTATTGAGGGTTAATTAAGTTCAAAAACACGAGCCATCTGTGCTGCAAAACACAACAAACAGGCAGCGAAGCAATGGGGAGGAACGCCCCCTCTGTCACCAGCATCACTTTGGGATAAACTGACACGCTCACGGGCCATCTGACACGCATCCGGGCTGGGTGAGAACATCAGTGTCAACTCGCATAGTTAATACTGACCAAAGAGAAGATTTCATGTGTTCTGTTGCCTCTCATTTTGTGCTCCTTCAGAGTGGATGTGTATCCCATGGGGGACCAGTGTCTTTAGAGAAAGTCCAAATATTTTAGCCAGCTTTCTTATACCCTCCAGAGCCTGGTCTCCATTGGCCTTTCCTGGTCTCATGGTTGGATGGCTCCTAGGGGACCCGAACTGGGTATATGCACTCAGGCTTTGGTCTCAACAGAGTGTTCACTATTCTCTATGAGCACACATACTTTTTACCTCTCACGAGTCCTTGGACTGCCCTCCCCATGTTCAAGTAGACAATTCTACTTTTCCAAGAAAACTAGGACGGACCTCACCTTTCTACAATGTCTGCCCTTCCGATATCAAGGCTTCAGTGAGTATTCCTGTCTCTGACTCCAGAAATCGTCTTTTGGCAATTAGACAAATTGCCTTGTTGAGGGTATCTTCTATCATTGACTTTATTATTGAAATGCTCACTATTATTGTTTTATTTTTATATGCTTGGGTCTTATTGCTGCCTCTGGATTGGTAATTCCTTGAAGATGAACCTGTGTTGTATCAGTCTTTCTTTTTTTTAATTAAAAAAGTAAGTGCACATAATTTAAAATGCTATCAGTACAAAAAGACTTAGTGTGAAATACACCATTCTCCCACTCACTCCTTCCCATCTTTATTTTCATTTTCTTTTTTTTCTTTTTTTTTTTTTAGATGTTTATTTATTTTTGAGACAGAGAGAGACACAGCATGAATGGGAGAGGGTCAGAGAGAGAGGGAGACCCAGAATCCGAAGCAGGCTCCAGGCTCTGAGCTGTCAGCGCAGAGCCTGACGCAGGGCTCGAACTCACCGACCGTAAGATCATGACCTGAGCTGAAGTCGGACACTTAACCGACGGAGCCACCCAGGCGCCCCTATTTTCATTTTGTTTACAGACATTCCTTTTCAATTATTAGTTGGTTCTTGTGGAAATTTTCTCCAAATTTTATTGGTCTTTCTCCAGTTCTTGAGTTGTCACTTATAGACATTATCTAGTAAATTCCTGCTCTGGGATATAATAGGGCGTTCTGATAGGTCTTCTCCTATCTTCCCCTCGCCCTCTTCATCTTTGTGTTTTCCTAATATGTCACAATTTGTTGTTAGCCATCATTTACATTAGTATGGCCATCTAAATATGGTTTATCACTGAGCCAACTAAGTAGATGAGTTCATTTCTTGTTACAAACTTGTTTTTCCTGAAGTTGCCACATTTTCTCATTTGTTTTATTGTCTCTGAAACTACTTGTTTTATTTCCAAATGCTCTCACATCACAACCAAGTGTTTGTCAGTATTGTCTTCCAAAATCTCAAATGTATCTTATAATCTTTCCATTCGAGTTTTGCTGGGACACTTTCCTCCCAAAGATTTTGTTCACTTGCTCTAATCTGGGTCAGTGGATATCTGAATCCAGCAGTGCTGTTATTCTGGGACTTCCCTTTGACACTGTCTTGTGTTAGACACCCTCCTTTTTGGATTCCACGTCCCACTCCAGAATGAGAGTTTTAACTCTCATTCTGAAGGGGTCCTTAAAAGTCTGAAAATTTTTGGCACAGAAACAGACACTCAGATCAATAGAACAGAATAGATAACCCAGAAATAGACCCACAAATGTATGACCAACTAATCTTTGACAAAACAGGAAAGAATATCCAATGGAATAAGATAATCTCTTCAGCAAGTGGTGCCGGGAAAACTGGACAGCGACATGCAGAAGAATGAACCTGGACCACTTTCTTACACCAGACACAAAAATAAACTCAAAATGGATTAAAGACCTAAATGTAAGACAGGAAGCCATCAAAATCCTCGAGGAGAAAGCAAGCAAAAAGCTTTTTGATCTTGGCCTCAGCAACTTCTTACTCAATACGTGTCCAGAGGCAAGGGAAACAAAAGCAAAAATGAACTATTGGGACCTCATCAAAATAAAAACCTTCTGCACAGCAAAGGAAACAATCAGCAAAATTAAAAGGCAATCGACAGAATGGGAGAAGATATTTGCAAACGACATAACAGATAAAGGGTTAGTATCCAAAATCTACAAAGCACTTATGAAACTCAACACCCAAAAAACAAATAATCCAGTGAAGAAATGGGCAAAAGACATGAATAGACACTTCTCCAAAGAAGACATCCAGATGGCCAACCAACACATGAAAAAATGCTCAACATCACTCATCATCAGGGAAATACAAATCAAAGCCACAATGAGATACCACCTTACACCTGTCAGAATGGCTCACATTAACAACTCAGGCAACAACAGATGTTGGTAAGGATGTGGAGAAAGAGGATCTCTTTTGCATTGCTGGTGGAAATCCTAGCTGGTGCAGCCACTCTGGAAAACAGTGTGGAGGTTCCTCAAAAAATTAAAAATAGAGGGGCGCCTGGGTGGCGCAGTCGGTTAAGCGTCCGACTTCAGCCAGGTCACGATCTCGTGGTCCGTGAGTTTGAGCCCCGCGTCAGGCTCTGGGCTGATGGCTCAGAGCCTGGAGCCTGTTTCCGATTCTGTGTCTCCCTCTCTCTCTGCCCCTCCCCCGTTCATGCTCTGTCTCTCTCTGTCCCAAAAATAAATAAAACGTTGAAAAAAAAAATTAAAAAAAAAATTAAAAATAGAACTACCCTATGACCCAGCAATTGCATTACTAGGTATTTATCCAAGGGATACAGGTGTGCTGTTTCAAAGGGACACATGCACCGCCATGTTTATAGCAGCACTATCAACAACAGCCAAAGTATGGAAAGAGCCCAAATGTCCATCGATGGATGAATGGATAAAGAAGATGTGATACACACACACACACGCACACACACACACACACACACACACACACAATGGAGTATTACTCAGCAGTGAAAAAGAATGAAATCTTGCCATTTGCAACTACGTGGATGGAACTGGAGCGTATTATGCTAAGTGAAATTAGTCAAAGACAAATATCATATGACTTCACTCATATGAGGACTTTAAGACACAGAACAGATGAACACAAGGGAAGGGAAGCAAAAATAATATGAAAACAGGGAAGGGGACAAAACATAAGAGACTCTTAAATATGGAGAAGAAACAGAGGGTTACTGGAGGGGTTGTGGGAAGGGGGATGGGCTAAATGGGTCGGGGGCATTAAGGACTCTACTCCTGAAATCATTGTTGCACTATATCCTAACTAATTTGGATACAAATTAAAAAATAAAATTAAAGAAAAAAAAACACACAGAAGAAGGGGACCCCTGGCTGACTCAGTTGGTATAGCATGCAACTCTTGATCTGGGGGTTGTAGGTTCGAGTCCCACATTGGGCGTAGAGATTTCTTAAAAATGAAATCTTTAAAAAACACACAGAGAAGAATAGTGGTTACCTCTAGGGGTTGCAGGGGCTAGAGCACTGAAGTGTACAGGTTGGAAGCAGAATGACTTCTCACTGTCCCATTTTTTATATATTTTAAATGTATCATATTATACAGATTATTTATTAAAAATAAATAAAGTAATAAAAATTTGCATCATAAAAAAAGTGTGAAACTTTTTATTGTACCCTTACTTTGGTGGATAGATTGGCTGGCTATGAAATCATAGATTGACAATAATTTTCCTTTAGAACTTTGAAAGTTTTATCCTTTTACTTCTAGGATTTTCATTCTGATTCCTGATTCCATTTGTTGGTTTCCCCTCTGGAAGGTCCTAGCATCTTCTCTTTATCTCCGGGGTTCCTGTATTTCAAGATGGTGTGTTTGTTGTGATCTTATCATTCACTCTGCTAGGAATTCAGTGTACCCTTTTAATTTGGAGGCTTGTGATCCTCAGTTCTGGGGAAAATGTTGTATAATGTCACTGATAATTTCTTCCTTTCTGATTTGTTTCTGGAATTTCAGAAATGTTGGACTTCTTATTTTGAACCTCTGTCTTTCCTTTTCTTTCCTATTTTCTATTTCTTGACATTTTTATTTTACTTTCTAGAATTTTTCCCGTTATATTTTAACCTGTTGAAATTATATCTTGGTTATCGTATTTTTAATTCCCAAGAAATCTCTCTTGCTTTCTGATGCTTGTTTAATATCTACCTTTCTGTTCTTATTTTATGACTAAACTTTCTTCCCTGATAGCTCTGAGTGTACATGCAGCACATGCACATATCTCTTCCTGCATCATCTCTATGTTCTCTGGAGTCCTTCCTACCCGTCTCCAAATCATGTTGCAAGTTTTCTTCAATACCTGATTATCCTTGGTTATCCTTTTTCACTAAGACCAAATAGTGATTTGCAAGCTGTGTGTATATGGACAGAACTGTGGAAAAGTGGGCTTTATAATAGGTGTCAAACCAAAAGTTTGGCCAGGGGCCCACTGACTTTTCATTAGGGACACTGCTCCCCATAGAAGTTGCCAATCTCTGGGGCGCCTGGGTGGCGCAGTCGGTTAAGTGTCCGACTTCAGCCAGGTCACGATCTCGCGGTCCGTGAGTTCGAGCCCCGGGTCGGGCTCTGGGCTGATGGCTCAGAGCCTGGAGCCTGTTTCCGATTCTGTGTCTCCCTCTCTCTCTGCCCCTCCCCCGTTCATGCTCTGTCTCTCTCTGTCGCAAAAATAAATAAAAAACGTTGAAAAAAAAATTTTTAAAAAAAGAAGTTGCCAATCTCTTATTTGGGGGGCAGGATTTTCCTGGCTGTGACCTTTGGTCATGAGGGTCTTGGAAAGAGGCTGGGTAATCTACCATCTGAAGGCCATCTATCATCTCTATTGAAGGCCAGCTTTCAGTAATAATTCCTCTATTTTCAGGCCTGCCCCTCACCCTCTCTCTGTACTTATCAGTGCCAGCTACACTGGCACCTCTTGAAATCAGTTTCTTTAGGGCACATTTCTAGTTAAGGGGGAGGAGGGACCAGGAAGCATAGAGGTAGCTGCCTCTATTGCATGATTGGGAGGGAATCTGGGAGTACATTCATCTACATAAGAACGTTAAACCAATCTCCCACCCTGTCCTCAGTTTTGAGTAGATCCCACCTCCAAGTGTTGGAGTTTTGAAGGTTCTATAGGGAAAACTGGCTTTTAAACTTCCCATGAAAGAATTACACTTTAAAACCATTTTTGTTTTTGGGGCACCTGGGTGCTCAGTCGGTTAAGTGTCTGACGTAGGCTCAGGTCATGATCTCATGGTTCATGAGTTTGAGCCCCATGCTGGGCTCTGTGCTGACAGCTCGGAGCCTGGAGCCTGCTTCGGATTCTGTGTCTCCCTCTCTCTCTCAAAAACAAATAAACAATAAAAACAAATTTTAAACCATTTTCTTTTCCATTAAAGAGACCAATAATAGAAGTTTTGCTGTGAATTGTCTGATGGAGTGGGGTCTGTGATGCTTGATCTGGGTTGAGAGACTCGGCAGGAACGACAGGTCAGAAGCTACATCACTCAGGAAGTTGGCTGTTACCTGGCAACCATTCCAAACTGTATTAAGACCGCTAAGTTGTCACCATTATGAACGGAAGTTCGTATTGTTTGGGATATGAGAATGTATTCTTTCAGGGGCTATAAAGGGGATATAAAAGTAACCTTAATTCGGCACTAAAGAGGCTTTGCTTTGTTACTCTGACCCAAGACATGTGGGGAAGTGTGCAGTTTCCTTTCTTTTTTTAATGATTTTGTTGTTTTGTTTTTGTTTTTGTTTTACTTTTGAGAAAGAGAACGCAAGTGGGGAAGGGGTAGACAGACAGGGGGACAGAGGATCTGAAGTGGGCTCTACGCTGACAGCAGCGAGAGCCCTGTGGAGAGCTCAAACTCACGAACTTGTGAGATTGTGACCTAAGTTGAAGTCGGATTGAGCCACCCAGGCACCCCAGCACTTTTCTTCCCTTGACGCCAGGAGCTCACTATCATAAGTGGAGAGCCCAAAGTTACTTAATGGGATGGAACTCAAAAATTAGAATATTTTAGGTTAAGTAATTTCTTTCATTGGTTGTATTTAGCAGTTGAGGAAATGTGTACCTGTGGTGGAATAGAGGCTAAAAGACAGAGCAGGGTGTCAGGGAAATTAACACTAATTGTTCAATAAATATTCTTGAGTTTGGATGCCATCCCATGCGTGGCACTTAATCATCCATACGTTCCATTGCTTTCCATGTAGGAGAGATCTTAGCCTCTCTGCTGGACTCTGAATCTCATCTTAAACTTCTCAATGATGCCAACATCTTATAATGCAAATTAGATGAAGCCCGAATGTGTTTTATCGTGACCCTGGCAGGTAAAATGAATGAATGAATGAAGATCGATTATATTAATAACTTAATATTTTCCATTGCTTAACATATGCCATCCATGGGACTAAGTATTACAGAAGTATTAGTTCACTTATTCTTACAACCTCCATATAAGATACCGTGTCAGTCAACTCAGGCTGCATAAGTTGTGCTGCAGGGAAAAACAGCCCCCAGATCTCAACGACCTATGACAACACACATTTACTCCTCACCCACACAGCAGGTCCATGATGAGGCTGCACAACAGGGGTCCAAACGGTGCAGCAGCAGTTGGGTGAAAAGTGGGTGGTCTCAGGCGAAGGGACAGGAGAGATGGTGAACCGTGAGCTGGTTCTTAAAACTTCCGGTTAGGAGCAATGCTTGTTACTTCTCTCCTCAATTCAGTGGCCAAAGCAAGAAACGTGATTGCGCCTGGCCTTCATGAATCAGGGAGATTTTACTGTATTTCATGGAGGGGTATCTCAAATCATGTGGCTTGTCTGATATCAGTGGGTGAGGAAATGCAATCCTTTACCAGGGAGGCCAGCAACTATTTTGAATAATACCATCTACTACAGACAAAACAAAATCAGCAAAACCGGAAAAACCCCCACAATGTCAAGGATTTAATTGTGCAGACGTGTCAGAATCGAACCCTGTATCCCACTTTTTAAACAGAGAAAGGGGGCACCTGGGTGGCTCAGTCGCTTAAGCGTCCGACTTCAGCTCAGGTCATGATCTCACTATTCGTGAGTTCGAGCCCTACGTCGGGCTCTGTGGTGACATCTCGGAGCCTGGAGCCTGTTTTGGATTTTGTGTCTCCCTCTCTCTCTGCCCCTCCCCTGCGCATGCTCTGTCTCTCTCTACCTCTCAAAAATAAACATTGAAAAAAATTAAAAAAAAAAACCGTTGTTTCTAAAAAAAAAAAATAAATAAACAGAAAAAGAATTACATTTTACTTGAATGATATCATTCCAGGGGGTAGTTGGGAAAGAAAAATAAAATGTTAAGATATTACCACAAAGAGTAACACCAAGAGATTTCTTTCCATGAGGGCCGATCTAATGTTATTTGCACAAATATTCAGGTTCCAAAATTCAGATTTCAGACAGCTTAGGTGGTCTCGAAGAGTCTTCTGGTTCACCTTGGGGATCCTCTAGTGTTTTACTTTCATTGTGTGACTCAGACTTGCCAAAGGCAAGAAATAGCGGAGAGGCAGTAAGTGTTATTGTTTGAAGGCGAAATAATTTCACCCCACCAGAAGCATGTCTTAGACTCTTGGGTACTTAACCAATCTTTGCATTTTATTTCCTTTCTTATGGTTGCATCGAGTCTTGTCTGTCACAAGAGAAGTTAGTACACACACATCCCAGCACTATAATTTGTTTTCCAGTTTAGTAGAAAGTTCTTTAAAAAGTCACCACTTCTCTGGTGTTAGCCTTTATTTTGCTCTAAAAGTTAGCCAGCTAGGTGACACTGTTTTCTTGAACGAGCCTGCCACCTTGTGGTCATTTGGAAAACCAGGCTCGGCAGCACTAGCCCTCTGCAGTCCTTTTCCCTTAGTAAGTATTTTTGAGCCCCTAACCTGTACCAAACCCTGTTCTGGGTACTGAGCTTACAACAGCGAACGAGATGGAAAAGAACCCCCGCCCTCCCGGACTTTATGTGTTAGAGCAGACGGATTGTACATATAATCCTTACATACAAAGGATTGTATATAAGTTAAACTTTGGAAACGTGGTCAACCTTTATTTATTCATTTTTAGATGCCTTTTTTTTTTTAATTTTTTTTTTCAACGTTTATTTATTTTTGGGACAGAGAGAGACAGAGCATGAACGGGGGAGGGGCAGAGAGAGAGGGAGACACAGAATCGGAAACAGGCTCCAGGCTCCGAGCCATCAGCCCAGAGCCTGACGCGGGGCTCGAACTCCCGGACCGCGAGATCGTGACCTGGCTGAAGTCGGACACTTAACCGACTGCGCCACCCAGGCGCCCCTAGATGCCTTTTTTAAAATGTATTTTTTTTGTTGCTGTTGGCGGTGGTGGTTTTTTTTTCCTTTTTCTTTTCTTTTTCTTTTCTTAACTTTGAGAGAGAAAGAGAGAATCCCAAGCAGGGCTCGAACTCACAAACGATGAGATCATGACCTGAGCTGAGATCAAGAGTCAGATGCTTAATTGACCGAGCCACCCAGGCGCCCCTGTGGTCAACCATTATTACGAGTTAATGGAATATCCTGCCTACGTGTAAAGCTCATCTTTCCTATATGTTATCTGTGAGCCACGCATCCCTGCTGCTATCAAGGTCAGCTCTTCCTTGCTTCTCAAGGACTCAGGGGCTTGGCATCCGTCATTACCCCCTCTTTCTCCTACATTCTCAAAGTCTGCCTTCTCCTTGTGTGTCTCCTTCTGTATATATACCCAAGTTCAATGGCTTCCAATAGAAGGCTTTTCTTAGCCCCAATTCTCTCCTGCTAAGGCTGCGTTTCTCTGCTTCCCATCACAGTGACGCTCTCAAAAGTTTGGTTTCTATCTCTGGTGCCCAGGAGAACCTTGTCTGCCTTGTTTATGGCTGAATTCCCAGCACTAAGGATAGTTTATTTAGTAGGTGCCTGATAAATATGATTAATTTGCGTATGAATTCATACTGTCATCATGGCAACGCCCACCCCGCGCTGGTCCCTGGGTGGGTGATAGGGGATTCGTAAAACAGAAGCACAAAGGGCGTTACATTGAAGAGAATCCTGTTTAGAACGTGGGAAGATTTGTTAACCTTATGGTCTCCAAATTTGTAAAATCAGGATTGGACTATCTTGAAGTGAAAGTTACATGTCAGCCTTGGGGTGAGATCTAATTGGCATTGGTATCTGGGTATAGTACTACGAATAATGTTTTGGCCCTGGAAACAATTCTGTGATTGATTGATATTGACTTATTAGTGATGTCCATCCTGGACGCAGGACGTGGCATTGACTGTACATCCTTGGGCAACTTGGTTCCCTCCAGCTCTAAATGTGAAGGATGATTTAAAAAGACAGAACCTCAACACGTTGCTGCATGGTAGAGTTAAACTAGACTTTGAACAGTTCTCAACATTTAATTATAAATTAAGAATTAAACTCAGGCTCAAAATGGCAAACTGTAGTCTCTAGGAGTGAATCTCAGATAAGTGAAAGTGGATCTTTTATTTTATTATTTTATTTTTTACTTGTTTTTAAATGTCTATTTATTTTTGGGAAAGAGAGAGAGAGACAGAGCATGAGCAGGGGAGGGGCAGAGAGAGAGGGAGACACAAAATCCAAAACAGGCTCCAGGCTCTGAGCTGTCAGCACAGAGCCCGACGTGGGGCTTGAACTCATGAACCACGAGATCATGACCTGAGCCGAAGTTGGACGCTTAACCGACTGAGCCACCCAGGCACCCCTACATCTATTTTATTTAACTGGAGTTCATCTGATATCTCATATCATGAAGGAAAAGTTATTTTTTATTGTATAATATTTTAAAACGTTCCTTTCAGAAAAATGTCCTGCACTAAGTCAGTATTTTTTATGCTTAATATTTTATTTTCATTTAAATGTATTATTTCCCTTCTCTGCTGGACGGCTGACTGCATTCGCTTTCTTTCCCCCATTTTGCTTCCCCACAAGGAGGTAATTCCAGACCGGACTGGCAAATATGTCAAGCTATATTTCAATTTCTGGGACAATCAATGTGAAGTTAATGAGATTAAATACAATAAGCCTCCGAAGAGACTGTAAGCCCCTTTTAATGGATATCAGGATTAAATGCAAATTTTCATCCCCTTATGTGTCGGTCATAAATGTTTTGAGTCGATGAAAAAAACATCCGAGTGGATTTCAAGAATGTAGTTTATCATAGTGAAAAAGAAAGATAAATGATTTGAGAATATAGAATATTCACATGAAACTCTGCATACAGCGTGTGAAGAAAAAAATTCAGCGCGCCTTTTTGTTGCTTGCATTTATTTATTTGTTGCTCCCGAATAATATTTCAAGGCAAATAAAAGAATGCATGTGCAATTTTTGAATTTTCGAAAGGAAGCTTCAAACTTACTTTACTACAGTCTAGGGGTTTGAATTTAGCAGGGGTGGGTGAACTGCAGCCCTCTCCCCCCACCCCCCCCGCCCCGCCCCGTGTCAGAGCTGACCTGCCACTTGGTTTTACAAATAAAGCTTTATTGGAACACAGCCATGTCCGTTTGTTTTCAAATTATGGCTGCTGTCCCAAGACCACGGCAGGGGTCTGCGGTGGCAACAGAAGCCTCCCCGCTTGCAACACCTGAAATGGTCACTATTTGGCCCTTTCAGAAGTAAAGTTTGCAGAGTCCTGCCTTACCTTGTAAGTTTCTCCATTGTACTGTGTGTTTCCGAAGGCAGGAACTCTTTGTTTAAGCTTCCTCTTTAATTTCTCTTAGAAAAGTATCCATAACTTTGAGATGATTAGTTAATAACAACTTGAAGAAATACAGTATGAAACGCAGCTTGATGCTGTGGGGCATATTTAAATTTTTTTACACCGCTAGTTATATGTGTTTAGGCCAACCCGAGGACGGTTGTGTTGGCTGTTTCTCCGCCCTCCGCTGGGTTCTGCCGCTGGTCCCATCCCGGAAGGGGGGCCTGCAGGGCGGGACATCGGGCCCACCCCCTTCCAACCTGCATCTCCCACTATTTCCCCGGGGCCGGGGCCGTGTTTTAAAGCTTGGAGTCCATCCAGCTGGTTGATGGGGAACAGCTGCTCTCAAAAATCTCTTGGTTGCGCCTCCCACCCTCAGCACTTTTGGCCTCGGGGGCTTCTGGTTGACACTTTGCAGGCCCCTGAGCACATTCTAAGCAGCTGCCAACAAGATGTGGCACGTCCTCTGCCAGAATCCCAAGGCGCCCCCTTTGGCGGACATGGGAGACCCCTTTGCCTGGGTCAAAATACAAGCTAAGTCTAAAAAAGGAGGATGAAACCTTAGAATATAAATATTTCTTGGTTGTATTTATTTTATTTATTTTTATTTTTTTAATGTTTATTTATTTTTGGGACAGAGAGAGACAGAGCATGAGCAGGGGAGGGGCAGAGAGAGAGGGAGACACAGAATCGGAAACAGGCTCCAGGCTCTGAGCGGTCAGCACAGAGCCCGATGCGGGGCTCGAACCCACAGACCGCGAGATCGTGACCTGAGCCCAAACCAAGAGTATGACGCTTAGCTGAGGGAGCCACCCAGGCGCCCAAGAATATAAATACTTATTACTTTTCTGGCAATGCAATACGGGAGAAGTCAATTTTGGCGCCGCAGTGTGTGTTTAAATTTAAAGTTCACACCAAAATGCAGAAGCAGCTAGAGAGAGGGGTGAAGAATTGCGTGATGGCTGTCCCCCAATCCCCTGGGACTCTAGGGTCTCCGTGTTCAAAACCTCTGCTTCAGACTCCCGGGGAGAGGTTGCGGCAGAGTCTGGGGGAGGGGTGGCCGTGTGTTTTCAGCAGGCCTTCTCTCCCCGGGGGACAGTCTACTCGGACCACGGAAAGGCGTCCCGATGCTTCCCTCCTGGCGCCGCCCGCGCGGAAAAATCTCACTCTAGGCTCCAGCCCAAATGGTCTGCCTGCACCACCTTATTTTTCCCTTCTCGTAAAATCGCTGTATAATTATAATAGCTTTCCAGATCCAGAAGTATGATATGAATTGTAAAACTCACGAGCTTCCTTTCCAGAGTTAGGATTTGATGGCTCGTGGCGTTTGCTGGTTGACGTCATAAATGACCTCATGAGAAAATGTCTGTGTTTCCAGTAAACGTCGTTATTGCAAAATTGTCCTTTACACAATCCACGAGCCTTTCCGTCGCGGGATACATCGATCCATTCCTCTGAAACGTTTGCTAGGAAGATCCGTCGCTCCGCACACCCTGGAAACCTTTCCTTTATTAGAGGAGAGTAAATAGTTCATGGCGTCTTGACCTTCTTTTCTTGGCTGCCAGGAAGCTTCGAGCTAAGTTTCTCGTGCAAACAAAGCGACAGACCGTGTGCCACAGGTTTTCCCATTCCAGTGACGTGTGCCCTCCCATCCTGTTGACTCCTGTTTTTTATCCCTTCCTTGATGGCCCTCTTGGTGGCGCTATAAAATCAGCCCCTTTAAATTTTTTTTTTTTCAACGTTTATTTATTTTTGGGACAGAGAGAGACAGAGCATGAACGGGGGAGGGGCAGAGAGAGAGAGGGAGACACAGCATCGGAAACAGGCTCCAGGCTCCGAGCCATCAGCCCAGAGCCCGACGCGGGGCTCGAACTCACGGACCGCGAGATCGTGACCTGGCTGAAGTCGGACGCTTAACCGACTGCGCCACCCAGGCGCCCCAAATCAGCCCCTTTAGAACACATTTTTCTGAGTGTGTTTTATGAACTGCCTGAGGGATTTAAAGTCTCTTGTATAAAGAAGTTGTGGTTTGTATATGCAACGGAATACTACTTGGCGATGAGAAAGAATGCAATCTGGCCTTTTGTCGCCATGGGGATGGCACTGGAGAGTGTTATGCTAAGTGAAGTAAGTCAGCCAGAGAAAGACAGATACCATATGTTGTCACTCTTATGTGGATCCTGAGAAACTTAACGGAAGTCCACAGTGGAGGGGAAGGGGAAAACAAAAAGTTAGAGAGGAAGGGAGGCAAACCATAAAAGACTCTTAAACACTGAGAACAAACTGAGGATTTATTCTCGGTTTATTTTTATTTATTATTTATTTATTAATTCTCGGTTTATTTATTCTCGGGGGATGGGAGGGAAGGGATGGGCATTGAGGAGG
This sequence comes from Herpailurus yagouaroundi, assembly GCF_014898765.1. Classification (NCBI taxonomy): domain Eukaryota; kingdom Metazoa; phylum Chordata; class Mammalia; order Carnivora; family Felidae; genus Herpailurus; species Herpailurus yagouaroundi. The sequence continues at coordinate 13,370,494 of NW_024412377.1, forward strand.
GCACCTGTTGGGATGAGCACTGGGTGTTGTCTGGAAACCAATTTGACAAGAAATTTCATATTAAAAATAATAATAAAAAATAAACATTAAAAAATAAACATTAAAAACATTAAAATAATAAATTTCATATTAAAAATAATAATAAATAAATAAACATTAAAAATAAACATTAATAAAAAATTGTATAAACTTCAGCACAACCCAGTGCAACTGGAAATATTTCCATTTCCCAGATGAAAAGACTAAGGCTAAAAGAGATGAAGATCTGTGCTAAAACCCAGAAAGCAGAGGCAGTTGGGACTTGAAACCATTAGTATCTAAAAATCAAGCTTGTCTGCAGAGCCACTAAGATGTGCTGCCCGCGCTAGTCCCGCAGAGTTCAACAGGTTCGAAGAGAACGTCGAAGAATGGAACCAACTTTCCCATTAAAAAGTGACAAAGGGATGAACAGAAGACTTTAGTCAGTAGAATTGATATTAACCCTTTTTCATAGGAGACAGACTGTGACATCAAGTGAAACCCATACAGTGAATCAGCACTAGAAAAAAAAAAAAAAGTCTGATCCGGTCCATAATTAAATATATGCAACTTAAAGACATTGGCACCTCTGAGAAGTTGTAGAATGTGTTGGGGTCGGAATCTCTGGGGAAACGAGTTCTCTTAGTTTATTTTGGTTGCACTGATTTTGTTTAATCTCGTGGATGTGGAGGGCAAAACCATAAACATCAGCATAACAGTGATTGATGGATCCCATTTCTAGAAACGTAAATTGGGGAAATACTTCAAAATATGAGAACCATGTGTTGAAAGCTGTCACCGCAGCATTATTGGGAATAAAAAACAGAAAGGAAGAGAACTGGTCTCCAGTAGAAGATATGATGCGTAAGGTGATTTTTGAACCCGCAGCAATGCCGTTGAGTAGAAAATCACTCAGATATACCAAGGAAGACATTTAGGAAAACACATTATATAGAAAACAGAGCTTTGCGTGTGATCATCGGTCCATCAACTCCCAAAGTAAGTTAATATGTGGATGGCATAGTGGAGGCGAACTCTAGGCGAACATCTTTCTACAATCACCTCAAAAGCTGGGGAGGGGGGTTTTTTGCCCTAGAGGTGGGCTGGGGTGAGGTCGCCCAGACACCTGGGCCAGCAGCTGAAAGAGGAGTGCCAGGGCTATTAAGAATGTGCCAGGGCACATGCTTCATGTCAATTAGGCCACCAATATAAAGGAAAGAAACAGGAAGATTCAAGCAGCAGAAGTATAGGGTTAAAAAGCATACAGCAGAAGAGCTGATGGGAAGGCAGTCTCCAAGTGGTGATGTCTCAGCCCAGAACAGGTCTCTCGAACACTGGTCAAAATTATATATTCTGAGTCCCAAAATAATGAGCGGTCATTGCAAAAATATTCATTCAACATAGAACTTGATAATATGGTGTCAGAGAGCCAAGCAGCCCTCCACCCCACCTCTGGAATGACACCAATTCCCGGTGACAGCCACTGGTAACAGTCTGGGCTAAAACCCCGTGGACATTTCCCCATATATTTATTTCTACCATAATGCACAACCCCACAGGTGCTAGTCAGCAACTTGCTTTGGCACCTGAGAAGTAGTTCTTGGCATCTTTCACACCCTTCCTTGTGTTCGGTTTTGATCAAATGAATATTTCGATTACAATGAAATTTCCTTTTTTGTTCCAAGTCCTTTTGGATGCTTTCAGATGGGGACCATGATGCTTTGTGCCAAATACTCTGGCTCTGAAATCATTCTTTCTGACATGGAGCTGACCTTATCTGAGTAGGAGATTCCTGGGCTAGAGACACAGGAGGGTCATGGCGTCTATTTGGGGGTCTTAGGGTGTGTATCCAAAGAGCAGAGTTGGCTAGATATTGGAATTTGGACAGCATTTGTGCTTGGAGAGGCAGGGGAGGCAGCATCCCTTAATTAATTTATAACAAAAAAATGTTCGTCCTCTGCATTCTGTTTGGCAATTTACTGTTGCACTTAGCAATTTATTTTGGGCACCATTCCTGGCTTCGGAGTTAAAGCAAAAATATTTTAATTACCAGTAGGGGCTGATCTGAGAGTAAAGGCAGGTAGCAACAAGGAATGGGCGAGACTTCAAGCTCGTGTTATTTAACACCAGAACCTCTTCAGTCTCATTTGTTCAAAAGTGGAGCCATGCGAATAATTGTTCTACGACGTTCTTTATGTCATTTAAAAGCAACTTGTTCTTTGAAGGGTTTAACAGGCGATTTGGGCGGAAGGGCAGCCAAAGAATTAAGGACTGTTTTCCTAAGATTTGAGGTCCCTGTGTTTAATCCCAGGCCTCAAGGCTATAGAAAGGGGTAGGCACCGGCTAGAAAAAGCCCTCGCTGGTGAGTGAGGCACACACCCTTTATCGTTGGTTTGGTGTATTTCCTTAATAGAAAATGCTGGTGAGTAGAAAAGTATTTGGGGGCCAATGTGGCGGGGGGCGGGGAGGTGCGGAAATTACAGTGAAAGAAAGGGAGAAGGGAGTTGAAAAGGAGAACTGTTCAGGCAGAGCATGAGATTGTTTTTTTTGTTGTTGTTGTTTTGCCCTGCTTTTTCTCCTGGGCAAACGTGTTCCTAGCGTCTTGCCGAGGCCGGCTTGCTCCTTCCACTTGGAGTCCCATGCTTTGTTAGCACATCCAGGGTTGCTCAGGTTTCCCGGCTATCGTTTTACAGGACACAAAGAGGAAACTGAAATTGGGAAGTGAGGCTAAGCTGTTTCTCTTCCAGTTACTCGGCAGGTAGTAACAGAGGGTGGAATTCAAAAATCCCTGATGTCAATCTTTGGCGCCGCTCTTGAAGTCACAGCTCAGACTCATGTCATAGTCAAGGAAGGGGGTCGGTGAAGGGCTCAGGGCCCCTGCTAAGAGCAGAATTTTACAGCTCCAGACCCACTGCCTGCGAGACACCCTGAACCACACACACGGCAAGAGGCAGTTCCCCTGGCAGCACGTGCTCTCAAAACACATCTTTTCCGACTTCATGCGCTTTTACACCAAGGTTTCTCAACCTCATTATTATGGGCATTTTAGACTGGATAATTGCTGACTGCAGGGCTGTTCTGCGTGTGCTGCAGGATGCTTAGCAGCAATGCTCATTTTTACCCATTAGATACCAGTAGCAACCCCCCCCCCCCACTTCGATCTTCTTTCCCCAAATGCCTCTAGATGTTGCAGGCTGTGCTCTGGGAAGTCAAAGAGCACCTGCCTGAGAGCCACCGATTGGAACAAAGGAAGTCTTTCCACTTGGATCTGTGAATGCTGAGGTGGTGATAATCGCAGGGTGGGGGAAGTGAGGCAGGGAGAAAGATGAAATAAATGTACCGATTTCAATATTTTCCTTCGATCGAAAATCATAACGACATTGGGGCCCCTGGGTGGCTCAGTGGGTTAAGCGTCCGACTCCAGCTGGGGTCACGATCTCACAGTTCGTGAGTTCGAGCTCCGCCTTCGGGCTCGGTGCTGACAGCTCGGAGCCTGGAGCCTGCTTCGGATTCCTCTCTCTCTGCCCTCCCCGGCTTGTGCTCTCTCTCTCTCTCTCTCTCTCTCTCAAAAATAAATAAGCATTCATTTTTTTTTTTTTAAGTCACGAATATACTTCAGGGTGGGGGGAAGCTGTACACTTTCATATGTCATATGGGATCTGGCTCTGTCTGGCCTTTGGCTTGGAATTTGTAGATCAGGCCTTGTGAACACCTGCCGCAATTTGGTTATCCGTTCAATAGCTTAATGAGTAGAGCTGAGGGGCGCCTGGGTGGCGCAGTCGGTTAAGCGTCCGACTTCAGCCAGGTCACGATCTCGCGGTCCGTGAGTTCGAGCCCCGAGTCAGGCTCTGGGCTGATGGCTCGGAGCCTGGAGCCTGTTTCCGATTCTGTGTCTCCCTCTCTCTCTGCCCCTCCCCCGTTCATGCTCTGTCTCTCTCTGTCCCAAAAATAAATAAAAGACGTTGAAAAAAAATTAAAAAAAAAAAATGAGTAGAGCTGAATTTATCAAATTCTCCGCGTGGTTCTCCTCCAAGGCTCTGGGTTAACACGTGGCCTTGGACAGGAGCTAGCCAAAACGATGTCAAGCAAAGGCGGCTGGTGTGACAGGCCTGGCTGTCAGCATGCTTTTGCTTCACTCATCTTGGTTCACATCGTATTTGGGATCTTAATCCTTTTTACTATTCCAGAGAAAAGGAAGGGGAAGCGAGGACGATGTCAGGCCTGGGGAGGTGGAGATTTGGGGGTCCAGGGCGAGGAGCTGTGGGTGAGGTTTGGAGGTGAGATGAGGTCTGTATACTAATCAATCGGAGATACCTCGACTGACACACTAGACACAGTTGAAAAAGCTGAGCTCGCATTGAGGCTCTTGGAAACGGACTAGTAATTTCGGTGGCAATGTGTCCATTACACTGCAAGCAATTCCTTGGTAAGTCTTTTAGGAAAAATCAGTCGTCGCTGAATAATTTATCTTTTGGATGAGTAATTTCATGATGCAGGCGATGCTTCACTGAAGCAAATTATGCAGGCAATTGAAAACGACACTAGGATTCATTTTACAACCCTGGGAAGTTCAGCTTTGTTTATTAAAAAGATATTCACTCCATTTGGAGAGTAAAGCTGGTTTTCACGAGCGTAATGTTGGCAGGTAATTAAATTTGTCATAAACTGTGCTTTTAACATATGCCTCCAAATCCATTCGTTTATAATCGAAGCAGCGAGTGACATCCACAATAGTTTTCTAAACTCCAGAGCTTCCTGAAGCGTGTGTTTTGAAAACGTTTTCAAGCACACACACCCTAAAAATGTTCAGATGGTAGATGAACAACTAAAAATCAAACTAAAAACATCAACAAATTGGATTTAATGGAAGACAAAATTGAGGAGACCCAAAGTCTCATTGGCGTACGTTTTTGCCTATTTCTTTTTTTTTCTTTTAATGTTTATTTATTTATTTTGAGAGACAGCATGCTCAAGGGGAGGAGGGACAGAGGGAGAGGGAGAGAGAATCCCAAGCAGGCTCTACTCGTCAGCACAGAGCCCGACTCGGGGCTCCATCCCATGTACAGTGAGATCATGACCTGAGCTTATTCAAGAGTCAGATGCTTAACCCACTGAGCCACCCAGGTGCCCCTTTGCCTCCCATTTCTATGGCAACCTGTGATCTTTTCTCCAATTGCACCTTTGAAAGGCTTGTTTTTTCCCCATCATGAAAATTTAGCTAGAAGCACTGACGGTAACAAATGTTATTTTCTGCGTTGTCTATTTTGGGAAACATTGGCAAAAGAGAAAACAGAAAGAAGGTAACATTCAGAGGCCTCTCACGCAAACACAATAGGAACGTATATTTACTAATTTTCAGATGACTTATTTACATGTCTGAAAGATCACAGAGTTAAAACTGAATGTTAATGAAATAACTATTCAGATGTCTTGACAAATACATTCAGCAAATGCCTTGAGTGTAGAATTGCAAATGCTCATCGGATTCAATAAAGTGAAAACTTAGAGGCTTGCTTAAGAGGACTTGAAAGTCCATGGCCACACAGTTTTCAACCTGGAGTGACTTTTGCCTCCCAGGGGACATTTGGAGACATCTGGAGACATTTTTGGTTGTCACAACTGATGGTATGTTGGTGGTGGTGGTAGAGGGTGTGTGTGTGTGTGTGTGTGTGTCCACTCACTACTGGTAACTAGTGGGTAGAGGCCATCAATAATGCTCAACATCCAATAGCGCACAGGACAGCCCTGTCCCCCATCCAAAACAAAAAATTACCCATCTCAAACAGGAGGTTGAGAAACCCTGCATACGGCCTCATAGATGATGTTCTGGAATAAGGGGCATAGGTTGAACATACTCAATTATTGAACATAAATGTTCAAATATATAAAATGCTTTGGAGGCAACCCTTGTTGTAATCCGCTCCACCCCGTTCTTGAACTATAGTTACTTCTTTGCTATTTCACTTCAATGGCAAGAAAAAAAAAAAAAAAGAAAAGAAAAAGAAAAAAGGAAAGCAAGGAAAAAAAACCACATAGAAACAAAATCGCCACTTTTTCTTACCGCCCTTTGGTTAAAATGAGAACATTTCCAGCTTGCACGGTTTTATCTGTCGTGGCCGCGTATGAACCATAACTACCTGGGCAGTACCGTTGTCTAGCGGTTACGTGCATAGCCTCTAGCGACCTATAGTATTGGGTTGACATTGACACCCTGCTTAATTTAAATATAGTTAAGTTCTAACAAGTTTTTTTCCCTGTTACCCGGACTTACCTTTCCCCAGTCGAATGCAGATGCACTTGCCTTTGGCGTCCTCCCTTTGAAGATACGGTTGCATTTTGTCGCCTCGATTTTGGAGGACAACCCAACCCCCAAATCCAGGCACGGGTCAGGAGGGCAGATCCACCTTCAAGGACAACTCCCAGCTCCATCCTTCGCTCTACCGGGAGGTGGGCAAACGTGAAAGCAATCCGAGCACAGCCAGAGGGCGCCACAATGCCGCAAATAAAAGTTCCAAAGGTTCGGACGGTTGCGGGAAGGTAAAATTGGCTTTTGTCTAATGAAAGAGCTGCGGTTGTGAGCGTTGTCCCGTTATGTTTTGCATTTGCTTCTGGCCAACAGAGAAGCAAGGTGGGCATACCTCCCCACGCTGGTGGTTATTTTATGTCCCGGTGTGAAAGTGGCGGTGCCTCAGGGCACGCCGACACGGCTTGGCCGTGGCTTTGACCTGTGCGCTTCTAGGCAGCACTGCACCGGTTGCCTCGGCTAACCCAGTCTTGCCGAGAACTGGTTGCCTCTTTTAAAGAACAGACACGAAACACCGACGGTTCCTTCCCTCGGGCTCTTGTCCTTTCTCCTTCCTCTCCCAAGTCCCGAGAGCACGGTCGCAGGGACGACGGTGCCCAACCCCCCCCCCCCCCCCCCGCCCCCCCGGGGGGGCGGGGGCCCCCCCCCCCCCCCCCCCGGGCCCGCCCCCCCGGGCGGGGGGGCCGCCGCCCCCCCCCCCCCCCCCCCAAGGCGGACCTCGGCGGCGTCGCTAGTCCCCAGCCGCGGAGCTCCGGGCTCAGCCCAGCGTGCGAAGGAGCCGCCTCGCCCAGCGCGCCCGGTCCTCGGGGGGCGCCGCCCGGACTTGCCTGCCGTTGGCAGCCTCCCTCAACCCCGAAGACCTCTGTCTCGATGGGCTGAGGGGGTTCGGCAGGTCACCCCCAACCTCACTGCCCGTCCAGGTATCGGAATCCCAGGCGGACGTCGCGCGCCAGCGGGATTGGGGTGCTGAGAAGGGTAGCAGGTGGCAGGGGGCGTCATTCACCACCGCCACGCAGCCCCTGAAGTCTGAGCGAGAGCCCGAGCACTTCCTATCCACCCACTCCAAAGGACTGAGAGAGACAGAGAGAGAGAAAAGAGGAGAAGAGGGAGAGAGAGGTGCCCGCAGACAGCCCCGGCGCGGCGGGGGAGGGGAGGCGGCGCGGGGTGTGGGAGTTGGGGGGGGGGGGGCGCGGCAAAGGAGAGGAGGGTAGGGTAGGGTGAGGGAGGTGGGGAGGGAGTGGGAAGCCCGCGTGCAGGGCAGATGGAGACTGGCAGGAGGGACAGCGGGATGGAGGGGAGGAGAAGGGGAAAGGGGACCACCGGGACGCGGGGAGGGGACGGGGTGGAGGGGAGGTGAGGGGAGGCGGGCGGGGCCCGGGATGGAGGGGAAGGGAGGGGAGGGAGGCGGGCGGGGTACGCGGGAGGAGGGAGGCTGGGCGGGCGGACGCGCCGGGGGAGGGCGCTGGGCAGGAAGGGGAGGGGGAGCGCGAGCGCGAGAAATGCAGAGGCTGCAGCGGCGGCGGCGGCGGCAGTAGCGGCAGCGGCGACGGCGGCGGCGGCAGCGCTCCAACTCGCTCCTCGCTCCGGGCTCCGCCGTCGAGCCGGGGAGAGAGCCTCCGCCAGCGGCCAGGCACCGGCCGGACGACGCCTGCGACCCGGGCCCCTCGGCGGCACCGCGCTCACCCAGGGCCGGCACAGGCACCCAGAGCCGGTAAGGAGGCGCGCCCCGGCGGCCCCGCCGCCCCCGCGGACCCGGGGCGCCGGCAGCCCGGGGGCCTCCGTTCGCCCCCGCCCCACCTCGAGGCCCTTTGTTCTCTCGGCGCCGCGGCCGGGGGCGTGGGGCGCCGCGGGCCTCGTTAGACGGCGCCCAGCGCGGGGGACCCTCCGCGAGGTTCCCGTCGCACTTCGGGGATGTGGGGTGATGGGGGGGCCCCCCGAAGTGGGTGGCTTCAGCCTCTCGCGGGGTGGGAAGGTGCGGGGGTGGCGAGTCTGGTAGACGGGAGATGCGGGGTGGGTAGCGAGCGGGAGCCAGCTGCTCGTGAAGGAGGAAATTGCCGAATGGGAAACCCTTTAAACGCACCGAGTCCGGAGGAGACGGTTTTGTGGGGCGGAAGGGAGCGTACCTGTCATCGGAACCAGTCGCAGCCCGGGAGGGAGCGCTGGGAGAGAGGGGCGCAGCAGCGAGAGATGGAGGGTGGGGGTGGGGTGGGGCGGGAGTAGGGGGAGAAAGAACACGGGGATCTGGTGTGATCCCAAGGAAGGAGGTGGCTCTTTGGTTCAGCAAATGGGTTTCCTTGACCCCGGGGGACTCCTGAATCCTGGCCTGCGGTGGCCAAGGAATGCGAGGTTCACACGACAACGTGCCCGCCGAAGCACCTCTGAGCGGATCAAAGCCTGGGGGGGGG
>NW_024412377.1:13379320-13502220 GCF_014898765.1 Herpailurus yagouaroundi
TTTTTTTGCGAGGCTTCGGTGCAGAGATGCCCGGGGCGCCTCGCCTCCACCCTCGCGGCCCGGGCCGGGAGAGTGTGAGCGCGGACCTGACAGCGCGCGGTCCCCCCACGGCCCGGCTCCGCTGTGAGCCAAGGTTTGGGGTTCAGCAGGTCTTGCCGAAAGCGCTAACGCTGAAACCCGACGCCCGGTTCCTGTCTCCGTCCCCACGCCCCCCCCTCCCCCTCCCCCGACAAATAAAAAAAAAAAATGCGGAGTCCCTGGATGCGACCGCACACACAGCGCGCGGCTACAAACCGCATTCTTTCATGAATATTCATCGAATGCTCGGCTGAGCTCCTTATCTGCTTCCCCAGAGACATTTCCGCCTTGAAACGAACTCCTTGGACAGCCTGTGCCTGTGTAATTTTCACCCTGCTGAAATCAGCACAGCGCTCAGGGGTGCAATTTTAGTGCCTTTGAACGGGGTTGACACACCTCGATCTCCCTCGAGGCCACTACCTCGCGGGTTAAAATCCAACAGTAGCATCGAGGTGGTCGTTTTGCTGTAGGGGTGTGGATCGGCCTCCCCGGGATTCCAGCCAGGGCTAGCAGATCCTTGGTACTGCGGGCAAAATGAATGAATCGGGACTGTAATTACCTATTCCTTTGTCTTGGCCTCGCGCATGCGCCGGAGAGCAGGGTGTGGAGGGCCCCGGCAGCCCCATCTGATCTCTCCATCACCCACCCACCCACTCCCTTCCGAAGCCGAGGAACAAAGGCGTTTGCCCTAAATGTTGCGTGAAATCCTTGGACCCAAATGACAGTTTTTTTTTTTTTTTTTTTATCCCCTCTGTGTGTGTATGTTTCTTCTTTTCCAGGTTATCTTTCATCTTTTGCTTTCTTAGCGATCTCAGTTGACGAAAAGTAAAGATTATTCTTGGTGATGAGAGCAAACTGTGGATTAAATATTTTAATGACCGAATACGGCTCTTTTCCTTTCTAGTACTGTCCATTGTTCTCTTTTCTGCAACATATTGCACCGCAGTGATGGTGGCCCTCGATTTGCATCAGTTAACCATTTGACAGATTTTTGCTGCTGGTCCTTTCATTAAGGGACATTGGCCTCAAAACTAACAGTGGCTATCTGCCCCTAGTGTCACTACTTGGGAGAAATTAAGACATTCTGGCGTTTATAGGAACAAGATGGCCTACAAAACCCAAGGCAGAGAAAATGGTTACCTTGTCAGAATCCTAAGCCTGTGATTTCTCTTGATTCCTGCCTCATTGTTTTACTAGGGACCCCAAAAGGCCAACCCCACAGAGATGCAGATCACTGATAGGGCAGGAAGAAGGAAGAAGGCTACTGGGGCTGCAGGGGTGAAGATGGTCGATTGAATTCATAATGCTTCCTTTTTTTTTTTTTTTTGTCAATTTCCAGCAGAAGCCATGATACATATACCTTTGGTGCCGATTTTCTTAACAATGATGTAATAACCAGATTATGGTCATTTAGATTTCTTTTTGGGCTTCTTTATTCTACCATCCAAAAGGTGACTTATGGATATAAAATAGCTAAATACTGTATTTTTGCAATAGCCCGTTATACTTAAAAGAATTTATGTTTAAGTATTCTTAGTACACCCTGATGGGACAGCATGTGGCAGGAAGATGGAAGTCTTCTCTTTTGTTCCTTTTAATAAAAGGATATTGATATTGACCACGTTTAATAGATGAGGGTGTGTACTTGATAGGGCTCGTACTGTCTCTAGTCTTTAGTATTGAGCAGCTTATTATGGTTTAGAGGGCTATCTTTTTTTTTTTTTCCTTTTCTTTTTTCCTTAAGGTTATGTTTTTGAGGGAGAGGTGAGTTAGAATATAGATGGGATTTGATAGCAAGTGTATTCCAGTATGCCCCCAATTCAGTGAGTCATGGGTTTTTCAGCGAGATCATTTTTAAGCTGAATTTGAAAAAATAATCAGTTACCTTATTCTTTTATCCGGCTAGTTTTTTTGGCAGTCCTTAGCAGGTGGAGAAAAAGAGCTAATGGGCCTTTGGACAAAATGTGCCAACAATAACCATAGCAGACAGTGGCATTCTTGTCTTTAACTTTGCTCATCCTCTCATTATGGCATGCTGGGGAGAACCTTCTCTCCTGCTGGGTCACCCTAATTTGAATGTCCACTGCGAGAGCCCTGAGGGCTTCCACTCTGTCCTTAGAGGCATCTTTCTAATCTTACTGGATTTGCCAGAACAAACCATGTTATAGTCTAAGATGTGATGTGTTCTCTTTGGCTTTTGTGTTTTTGAAAACAAATTCACATTAAGAACAATTTAAAAACCATTTTTATTCCATGGTCACGATAAGTAGAGTATGAAAAGCTCACCACGTTTGGGGGAGATTTGGTCACTGTCAAATGGATGCCTGTGTCATTCACCGTCGTTTTGCAAAAACTTGCAAAATCCAAACCTAATTTTTTATTTATTTATTTTTTTTTTAAATTTTTTTTCAACGTTTTTTATTTATTTTTGGGACAGAGAGAGACAGAGCATGAATGGGGGAGGGGCAGAGAGAGAGGGAGACACAGAATCGGAAACAGGCTCCAGGCTCCGAGCCATCAGCCCAGAGCCCGACGCGGGGCTCGAACTCACGGACCGCGAGATCGTGACCTGGCTGAAGTCGGACGCTTAACCGACTGCGCCACCCAGGCGCCCCCCAAACCTAATTTTTAAAGCAATTGCGGTGTCCTGTATATGCACATGTGTATATGCATACACACACACACGCATATACACATATGTATATATATGTACACGTGCCATAAAATAAAATCTTACTAAATGAAACTAAACTAGTTTAGTTATTGTACAGTGCTTCATGCTGACGTTTGGAAAATGATCCATTTTTGGTCTTTCTAAATACGTCGGTAAAAGGGGGAGCCTAGCTAGTGTCCGAAGAAGCCCATTCCCAGTGCCTAGCAGGGCAAAACCAATGAATTGAATTGAACATCTTAAACTGAGATGTTCATTTACAGGCTTACGAACTCACATGGAGCATTAGTGAACATTAAAAGTTGTAATAAACAATGCTCACTAAATAAAGGATTTGTAAACTTGTTCTGGCTTCTTTTTCTGATCTCTTGTACAATTTGGTTTTGAAAAACATCCCCCACAGGCCTGTCAACTATTGTGTGTCAGAAGTAATTGCTTTTGGTGTCTGGTTCTGTTGAAAGAAATGCTCTGATCCGCTTGGGCCCTTCCTCTTTCTTCCATGTAGTTGACCTGCTCATTTTACACTTTCTTTATCAAAAGGTTAACATCTCCTTCATGATCGTTCTAGCCGGTGAACTGGAAGCCAGGTAACTGCTAAGGGAACACTGAGTGTATAGACAAGTTGGAGTTCTTGGGAAATTGGGTGCAGAATCTCTCATCTCATCAAGTTTTCTCGACTCAACTGGATCCTTTCCATTTATCCCAGTTCTTTAGATAACCCCATACAACATGAACTTTACTCTTTGGCTTAATTGTGGTAGATAAATAATCAGGAGATAGCTTTGAGGTTGTGAATAGTCAGAATTGTTATTTATTTATTTATTTATTTATTTATTTATTTATTTATTTATTAAGAGAAAACAGTGCATTTGGGGGAGGCTTCCTAAGACACAGTGGAAAGTAACTGGGTTTGAAAAATCTCTAGACACTGGTTAAACCTCTGTGGGCAAATTATTCAAGCCTCTCTGAATTTCACTTTCTTCACTTGTAAAATTGGGATGATAATTCTTATTTTTCTTGCCACAGTAAGGACCACACGTAAGTCTAAAAAGCGCACAGGCACGGTGGCTGGCTCTTTGTGGCTTCTTGACCTCTCAGTCTGCAGTTGCAACACAGTCCATGTGATTGACATCCCTAATTAATTTCTGTATATTGAGCTGTATTTTTGTTCCATGCTGATTAATCAAGACCTGAGGGGTTCAGTGTATTCAGTTAGAAATTGGATATTTCAATTTCAAAGTTGCTCGAATATCATAATTCCCAACTACTGTCTTCATACATGTACATATTTGAGATTTAATGAGACCCTGGGAATTTGCCCCAAAGTGGGTTGAATTAAGCCAGGGTAGCCATGCTCATTGAATTTCCCATGGCTGCTTATATAACTCAAGAGGTGGCATTTAAATTCTTTTGAGAAAATACAGGGGTAGTTCTAAAACCATGGAAGCTCCCAGCCAGCCAAAGGAAGGTTTTTTGCTAAATACCATTCCCTACACCACTATTAAAGACAGACATCTAGGTAAGTGTCCTATGAGAAGATTGTCCAGCGAACCTTATCAAGAGTAAGAGGTGACCACATAGAATCAAATTCTTACCAGGATACAGTTAAAGTGTAAATATGAGAAGACACAAGCCTTGACACTGATTAAACAGCATTCTGTCTTTCCCTCTGGAAGTCGGGAATGGAGTGGCATGGACACAGAGAGACTCATAGTGCCTTTTCCTTCTTCTGCAACCTGAGAACTTAAATAGCTTTAAAAATCAGGCTTTCCAAAGGCAGTAGAGAGTTTTTTGACATGCCAAGGCCTTGGTGAGGGGAGGTTTGCAAGTGGGCAGGTTTCAAAGTCTAGGAATAAATTCCTGAAAGCTTTAGAGATTTAGAAATAGAAACCATCTGCAAAAGCACAAACAGGGGCCCAGGGCATAAGGAAACCTCTCAAGATAATAGAGAAAAATGGCGTTTAGTGGGGCAGGCAAAGCATTTACGCAATATTTCCTTCTTATCACTTAAACATTTTGTGAACTTGTTTCTGAATTGACTTTTCCCCTTCATTTTAGAGAGGACTGGGTTTCATTGGTGTGTTTTTTAAACTTCTCTTTGAAATAAATAGATTTCAGCCATTGTTTGTACCTTGTGTAGGGACTATGGTATTTAGAAAAGCATGATTTGGAGGGCTAGGTGTGGTAGAATTGGACTTCGGGGCCAGATTCACTGGCTGAAGAATCTTGTCTCAACCGTTTTACGAGCTGTGTGGCCTTTGGCAAATTGCTTCGCTTCTGTGCCTCAATCTCTAAAATGGGGATTACAATTTAGAGTTTTTGTAAGGATTAAGTGAAATTGTCAGACACTTACAACACGGCCTCACATATTCTGCATGTCTTTTTTTAAAATCCGTTTTATTTATTTATTTAGATAGCACGAGTGGGGGTGGAAGCCAGTGAGAGAGAGAGAGAGAGAGAGAGAGAGAGAGAGAGAGAGAGAGAATCTCAAGCAGGCTCCACACTGTCATTGCACAGCCCCAGCGTGGCTCGAAGTCAGGAACTGTGAGGTCATGACCTGAGCTGAAATCAGGAGTCGGGCACTTAACCAACTCAGCCACCGAGGCGCTTCTGAAAGTCTTTGTAAAGCACATTCACCATAAAGTGGTGAAAGAACCAGGTTTCTTTACTTCATGCTCTGTGTCAGCGACTTACACGCTTGTTTCAAAGAGGCCATCATCGCAAAACAAGCTGACAGTGGCGCCTTGGACAGGAGTTGGTAGAACACAGAACTACGTGGTTTAGAAACATCCTCCAGGTATAGCTATGATACCTTGAACATGTTGCCAGGACGCTTAACTGGTTTCAAAAGCCCAGAGTGGGTAAGTCAGCACAACCCCAGCCTCCACAACTGGTATTAAAATGGGGGGGAGAAAGGAGAAAGGAGAAAGTCCTTGGGATTTCAGAGACCTTCAAAGAAAGGCTTACTGTTTTGATATGTTCAGATCAGGGAAAAACTGTATCACCTGGGGAATAGACATAATTCATTCAGATTCCTGAAAGCACGCGGTTTTGTTGTGTCCTGAATCAAGACGCCTTCGTTTGCAGTTGAAAGGAGCGTCTTAATCATTGGTACTAAGATTAGTATAAATTTAAAGTTCTAAGGTATACACTTAACCACATCCCCACCACCCCGTTGCCAGGAGTAAAACCGAAGCTTCAGTTATGCGGGACTGTAAAGGTATTGTTACCTGTTGACCGAATTATGTAATTATCCCCATAGACACCTTAGTCAGCCTGGCTTCTTAAAAACAAAAAAGGAAGTTCTTTGGAGTTTCAGATATTTGGGTTTGAGGGGTCGGTCCTAGATTCAGTTTGAACCTTTTAGGCATTTAATTCAAAGATCTACCCAAGGTGATTTGTGTTTTACCTTCTGGAGACTGAGTTTTGCTGTTGGGTGAAGGTAAAGTCGTTTCCATTTTGGTTAAATCCTTTTCTAAATAGCTTTTTTTTTTTTTTTTTTTTTTTAACAGCTTTTTGAATCTTACAGATTTAGGAGGGAAATTATATTTTACTTTACCAAGAGGTTTTGGATATGGGTGTTGTAGCTTTTGAAAACTTGCCTCTGTGGAGGCTTGTTTTGATTTGTTTTGGTTTAGTCTAGAGACGCTACAGGATGAGATTGGACATTTGTGAATATTTCTTGTACATCCTATACTCTAACTGAATTTTATCCCCTCAGACAAATTGTAGGATGCATTTTGCCTAGGAATAAATGAAAAATGGAGGGTTGAATAATACACATAAGATTGCACAGCTAGGGACACCTGGGTGGCTCAGTCGGTTGAACACCCGATTTTCGGTGCCGGTCATATGTCACAGTTCATGAGTTCGAGCCCTGAATAGGGCTCTCTGCTGTCAGTGCGGGGCCCGCTTCGGATCCTCTGTCCCCCTCTCTCCCCTCTCTCCCACTCATGCTCTCTCTCAAAAATAAATAAACATTAAAAGAGAAAAAAGATTGTAGAGCTATTAGGAAGTCCTATGTTCCAGATCGATGTCTGATGGCCCTGTTCTGCTGTCCAGCACTACACTGTGTTTCCCATAAGCCTTGGCCATTTTATTTTATGTCCAATGGACATGGGAAACATGGGTAGCCTTCTAGCATATTAAGATCTTCAGTGTTCATATAGAGAGAGTTGTACTAAGTTCGTCAATGAAAAGTTGTTTATCGTAGAGATACGATGTGGAATAAATGTTTTAATCAGTAATACCTTAAGCGACCTATAGATTAGGAGTGCTTCTTATCCTAGTGAGTATGGACTGATATCCTCAAGCCATCCTTTTCGAGGGGGTGGGGAAGGGGGAGGAGGGGGGAGGAGGGGGAGGGGATGGCACCTGCCCCTAATGAGGACTCTGAATGAATGTGGCTTTGGTTGGCCCCTTCACTTTCCTCATTGCACTTCACAAGTGAAAGTAATCACTCAGATGCCCTACCTGTAATCCTACCTTCGTGGTACTAATCAGCGATGCTACTCGACCCCCTTCCTGCTATGTTGTTGGTTGCCTGATTAGAGACACACTAAAGTCCTAACGTTGCCAACCCATTTTCGTTCTGCCTCCAGGCAGGATTCATTTACAGAAAATTGGTGGCTGCTTTTAAATACCATCCTAACCACAACCTCGGTCTTCTGTAAATAACTTGTGTCATTCCAACAGAAGGTTTGAAAGCTCATGACCAAAACCACGTATTTTAATAGGAACTCGAGAGGATCTTAGAAAAGTCAGTGGCTTCCTCAAGGTCTCATGAGCTGGTTAGTGGCCGAGTGGAAAACCAGGTTATTTCCCAATAAAGCCTCACTCCTGCCGCCTCTCCCTTATGTGGAATTGAGTCAAACTCTTACTCAATGTCTGCAACTTAAATGCCTGCCATTCTTTTAACCTGGTACCATTTTGTGAAAACGTACTCTGCATCCTGTACGTCTCTCGCTGCTGCCCTCTCTCCCCTCCTCTGCAGAAGGAACCTCTTCCGCCTTCGACAGACCACGTGAGCCCCTTGTCTTCAGGTACCACCTGCTTTCTCCACGTGCCATCTTTCCCCCTCAACTTCTCTCTCTTCTTGCATTCTACGACGTGACTTCCTTCACATGCCAAAGCATTTATGGCATGCATTAAAATAACTTTACTCATAAAATGAAATGTTGGTGTCGTATCTGCGTTTTCCTCCTGAAATGAGCAGTGGTGCAGGGTTGGGGGTATTTTGTTTCCTTTGAGAAGAAAGCCAGTTGGCTCTGCGCTAATTTGGGGGCTGCAGAGTGAGTGGAACAGTCAAGCAAGCCTCACTCAGGAGTCTCTTGGAAGCCCCAGTGAGCAGTGCTGTGGAGAACGGATGGACAGCAGCCTTCATGCTGATTACTAATGTTATCTGGCTTATTGGTTTGAGAGCTGCATAAAGCAGGAGGTTTCATCTTTTTTCTTTACAAGCGCCATTAACAGTGTTTGGGCCGATTTAGAGGATTTCAAAGCGCGGCAAGTTTCTGCAGCAGTCATTAAAAGTGGAATGTAATTAAGTACTGAGGTTGTGAAAACACTTTTCAAACAGATTTGAAAACTTATTTGAGCAGTGTAAATGCTGTATGTGCGTTTGCGTGCGGAGAAGCCGGTAAACTTAGTTTTGGTGAGATACGGTTTTCATTTCATATTTAAAGTGATCTATTTGGACATTTCAGTAAGTGGAGAATGAGCCTGATGAGTTTATATTTCTCCAGGGAAGCCCGCAGTAAATAAGTGACTTCACAGTTTTTAGACAGCTTTTAATTCTTATAGTCCTGTAGGTCAGAAACCTGGTCCTCAAATCAATCCAAATTAAAATTTCTTCTGGAAGGTTATGAAGAGATAGATGGTGGAGAACAGCCTTTCCTGCTTGAGCTTTCTAAATTACAAGTTTCCTGGATTGCTTGGCAAAGTGATTTTGATTACCTGTTGACAGGTCTTTAAACCACCATTACCACAGAGACTAATTCAACAGCCAAGTTAAGCAGTAACAAATCTAATTGGGGGAAATAATGTATCAAAAAGGAAAGCAACAGTAACCAGGTAGCAACTGTAAGAACATCACTATTTCTTAAGGATATTTAGAAGAAAGGCCTTGTGTCTCTGTACTGTCATACGCTTCTCTGAGCTTGTCCTGAAAACAGTAGGGGCTGGAGGAATGTTTGCTGTCTTTGACCTTTACCTATGTTCTCAGCTGTGTCAGTACAGAATAACAGCGTCGGTACTTGTCTCAGGCATATTTGAGATGATTCGGGGAAAGAACAACCTAGAGAAATCCACGATCTGTAGGTGGGAAGGGGGGAGATCACTTTCTTTCCTCCTTTATCCTGCATTTATTTCATCAGGAAGGTAGGATAAGGTGACGTGACCACTTGGGAATTTACTGAAGACATAATATGGTTAAGTAAGGTGGTCTGGAATCTCTGAATGAGTCGTTTTCCTAAGGAAAAAAAGAAAGAATCTCAGCAGTTGGTGGTGACAATAGCTCCTGGGGCTTCTCGTGATCACCTAACCCCAGTGAATAACACCCTGTTGACTGGAGGTTTACGGTAGCACCCAGGGTTTCCTCAGTAACCCTGGTGATCTTTTGTTGAGACCTCAAGACTTGAATTCCCAGGGCTCACCCAACTGGACTTTGGAAACCTCGTTCTAGAATTTCCAGTGTTTGGTTTTCGGGCAAATAGTAACAGGTGTTTGTAGCAATATTCGCCACCAGGTTGTTAATACGTGATTAGGAATGGTTTCCCAGGTGTGTGTTTCTTCATGTGACTCACATCTGAATGTTCCTCTTCTCCCTCATCCAATCCAATGGCTGACTAATGAACGGAAAGTCTCATTGAAGGTCTCATGGGTGCAAGAGTCAAAAACATTAATGGCTCGCTCCATTCCCTTTCACCCTTTTGATTCTTTTTTTTTTTTTTAATTTTTTTTTCAAAGTTTTTATTTATTTTTGGGACAGAGAGAGACAGAGCATGAACGGGGGAGGGGCAGAGAGAGAGGGAGACACAGAATCGGAAACAGGCTCCAGGCTCTGAGCCATCAGCCCAGAGCCCGACGCAGGGCTCGAACTCCCGGACCGTGAGATCGTGACCTGGCTGAAGTCGGACGCTTAACCGACTGTGCCACCCAGGCGCCCCACCCTTTTGATTCTAACTAGTTTTGTTTCCACCAGGCAGAGAGCTTAGGTTTGATTTCATCTGTCCTAAAGTCTCCTGGGTGGGTGGTCATCTTAGGAGACCCCAACTGGCCACCACGAAGAGAGAAGTAACTATACAGTGGAATTATAACCCATGATTTCACTAAGGTAAGAGTGGTAGGTTTAAGTGGAATAAACTCAGTGGGAAAAGAGTTCTCTTTAATATTGCTAAGATCTTACATTCAACTTTCTACTAATTCTGGGTGCAGGGGATGTGTAACAAAAGGTGATTAAAAAAAAAAAAGTCTATCTAAATGTCAGTAGGCTTCACATTGCCCCCCCTCAGTCACCGAAACAACCCTGTTGATGAGCCCTTCCTGCTTACAAACTATCACTTTGGTGCACTTTGAACTTTAGTGCAGCGAATAGTAACACAGTCTCTGACTGTATCCTTGCTTCCAGCAACAAATACTACAACAGGGTTAAGGAGAACAGGTAATCGTTCAAGGGAGCGGTTGGCCAATTAGGACAAATGGACTCGTGCCTCCCCTTTAACTTGCCTTCTTCAGTCCAGGAGCTACTATTTGCAGTCCCCTTGCCTGTATTGATCCCCATTGGCTGGGCTTTCTGCCTAGTGAAGTAGCCAAGAATCTCAGATAAAGGGCAAAGGAGTCCAGAATGATGTAATATTGCAAAAAATGTTGCTGCTGTTTCTAAGGGGAGTCAAAAAAGCTCAAGCCAGTTTTGAGCAGGGCATGATTCCTATTGGAAGAGGGTGTAACCTGGGGGAGATAGATCTGTAAAACCCAACCCAAACCCTTAGGGCATTTAGACAGTGTTCGCATTAGCTGCACGGAGCGTGGCAAACCCAGCAGGCCCTGGCATGTTAGCCACTGTTTGCATAGTTTACCTGGCAGAGAAATGACCCAACTGCTGACACAAATGTTTTAGAACACCGGAAGGCACAGTGGTTAGTGCGAGGTTTAATTGCCATTTGCATCTAAATCTGATTCTGAGAACATATTGAACTATCTCCCTACCTAATTAAACAGTCCAATCTTGAGGGCGTGGGGGTGGCATTTGTGGGCAGTGGCGTTAACTTGTTAAATCTTGAAGTTTGTAAAATGCTTCCGAAAAGGAGGCGATGACTATACTTGGAGTTTTTGTACGGTCGTTTGGCAGCCATGTTTCTGGTTGGAGAGAGGGGAACACCACTCCTTTCTGTTTCTAGGAGTGTCTGGATTCCCCTTGTACAAAAAGTACGTGAAACTGTCTTGTAGGTCAACGGTCAGTGACCTCTTGTCATTGAGCCCCGCTGCTTCCTCCTAGTGTTGGGGGGAGGGGAATAGTGCATGAGAGGAGGAAGAGAAGGGACAGGACAGGTGGGGAAACAAATATGTAGTAATAGAAGCGGTGGAAGACACCAATGCCTTGTTCCTGTCTTGGTCTGCTTGGGCTGCCATTACACAATACCACAGACTACATGGCTTTAACAACAGAAATTGATTTTCTCGTAACTATGGAGGCTCGAAGGATAAGACCAAGGTGTTGGCATGTTTGGTTACTTCAGAAGTCTCTCCTTGGCTTGCACATAGCCAGCCACCTTCTTGCTGTGTCCTCATGTGGTCTCGTATCTGTGCACACAGCCATCCCTGACGTCTCTTCCTGATCTGTAAGCACAAGGTCCACCCTAATGGCCTCGTTTTCATATAATGACCCCTTTAAGGGTCCCGTCTCCGAACATAGTCACATTTTCAGGTACTGGAGGTTAGGGCTTCAACGTGTGCATTTTGTGGGAACACAACTCAACCCCTAACAACTCATGCTTGATATTAGGAAAGGTGGTTTATAGTGAGGAACTTTGGAAAGTCCTGGGCGAAAAGGTTTTTCACGTGTCCCTGCCCCCAAGAAGAGAGTGGACAGAATCAATGGTACTTGAGCCCCTGGCTTGGTCCCCACCAATCCACGTGGGGCAAACATAAGTGCCTCCATTTGATATGAGATGCAGAGAAGTTAATTTCCCCAGGATTCGCATCACTGGAAACGATCAAGCCTGGTATGAGATTCAGAGTCAGGTTTCTGTGGCTCCCTTGTACGGGGGATGGCCAAGAGTGCGTGCAGGTACTGTTCCCTCTGTTGTACTCATGACGGACACGGGTACGAGAGGCCTTGGAATCCCTCTCAACACAGTCTCTAGGCAGTTGCCGTCAACCAGTAAGCATCGATACGTGGTGAAGCCCGGTTTTCATTCTAGCATTATATTCTGCTTCTTTCCCTCTGCCTGAAGGCTTTCCCATTTGGGTAGCCACATACCCAAATATCACAAGACAGTGAACAAAGGGAGTGAGAGATTCACTTAGTGAGTACGGTGTGAAGAACTAGCTAGTGTCAAGTAGGTGAAGGTGGAATTATTTTGGGGAGGCCCTCTTTAAAATCTGCCAATCCTGAGGGCGCCTGGGTGTCAGTTGAGCATCCAACTCTCGATTTTGGCTCAGGTCCTGAGCCCAGCATTGTGGGATCAAGCTCCTCGTCAGGCTCCAGGCTGAGCACGGAGCCTGGTTGGGACTCTCTCTCCCTCTGCCCCTCCCATGATCTCCCCCCACCCACCTTTATAAAATCTACCAATAGTGGCAATGGCAGAGACCTTGTTCTAGACGAAAGAGTAGACGGGATGCCTAGGCTAGTTGAAAATCCTCCACTAGCATCAAGGCTTATGGGTAGGAATTCACCACACACAGTGTCACCAAAGAGCAGGCTTTGATGGATGGAGACGTTAGGAGATGGGAGTTTTAACAAAGGCAAGTGTGGGCGGGGCCATTAGAGTTTTGCTGGAAAGTTTGCCTTATAGTGGGACGCTGGGGAGTGGAAAGTAGCAAGTGTCAGGAATCATATGATGTCTTTGATGACTGCAGACATCAAGCCTAATACATTTCGGGGTCTCTCCAAGCAACAAAACAAGTAGTGATACTTCAGGGATTTTCTTGAGGGGCATTTTCAGCACATGTGCATGTGGGTATATGCCTATGCTTAACGCTTTTGAGAGACTCTTTCTAAAAAACCAATTTTGCAACTTTTGAGGGTGTCCCATCAAGTAGTTCAACTACTGCTTTTTCTGTTTCGACTTTCAGGTCACGTCATGTTGTGTTAACGGCAGCAATAAAATATTACCTCGTTGATCCACCACTAAATTGAGTATAACAATTCAGTTTTACTACACCAGATAAACTACAGGTCCTAAAATAATTGAGAGTTGGTACTATTTAATACTTTTATAAAGGATTATAAGTGGTAAATTACTTTCTGCATAAAATTGCTGTAAGCAATAGAATTTTTAATTTTAACTCTTTAATTTATGCAACATCTATTTTCTTTTTTTTTTAATTTTTTTTTTAACATTGATTCATTTTTGAAAGGCAGAGAGAGAGAGACAGAGTGCGAATGGGGGAGGGGCAGAGAAGAAACAGAAGCAGGCTCCAGATTCTGAGCTGTCAGCACAGAGCCCGATGCAGGGCTCGAACTCACGGACTGCGAGATCATGACCTGAGCCGAAGTTGGCCACTTAACGAACTGAGCCACGCAGGCGTCCCTATGCAACGTTTATTTTCAAGCTAATGTCCACGGTTCGCATTTAGTGGCTCACTTTCTTGGTCAACATCACCTTTTTCCACTCATTCTGGAAAACTGGGCTCTTTCTGGTGACTGGTGTACCTTGTCGTTATCTCACTATGTTCATCGCCCTCTACTCTAAGCCATGAACCTCATAGAAGCTTCTATCCCTCTCCTTGATTACTGCCCTAATACTCTTGTATCTCTGAGTGTGACATCCCTCTGCCTAAGACTTTGTATCATGATTTTCTGGTCCACCGACAATAAAATATGAAAATCCTACTGATCTGCAAGTTCCTGCACTAGTTTCCTGTTTAAACTCCTTCGTCCTCTCTCACCTACCCTTTGTTCTTCACCCACATGGCCCGCCTTTCCGTTCTCTTAGTGCTGCGTGCAGGCCCTGGCCGGCTGTTCCTTCTGCCTGGAATATACTTTCTCCCACTGCCCAAGTAGTCTTCAGTTACCACTTTCACAGACATGCCTTTCCTGTCTGTCCCCACACCTCTTGCAGCCCTTAGCATTTTTGTATTTTTGCATTTATCAAAACTGAGGGCATTATTTCAGGTTTCCACCCCTCTCGATGAAAAGACCAGAAGGCGGGAGTGTACTGGTTTTGTTGACCCATACCAGTGTTCTGTGACAGTTCTGATACATAACCTAGCCCTCCGCATTTGTGCGGTGGACGAGGTTGCCTACCGTACATTATATGGAGGGCCCGTGTCTTCTGAAAATCACCTTTGGTAGTTGAAATGACTTCCATTTATGGACACTGTAAATTTCCCCTCATCTGTTGTGCTTACTATGAAGATTAATATCTGATGAACTCCCAATTAGTGTAATTATTCTGTTTCCAGGCAGTAACTTTAGTAGTAATTGTTCTAAAGCCCTGAGACATTACGAATAATTAGTACTAATGGCTTATGCATCTAAGCTTCCTCCCTAGGTAGAGACTCCGAGGAAGAATGAAACTGTGTTATTTGTGGGAAACAAATAGTATTCTGTTATGGAGTCTTTTCAGAAATAAACCACAGTGAGTGGAAGCTGGGGCTCATTACAGGTACATTTCTCATCCCTTCCTCCAAGTCACTGAATATCGAGGGTTTGCAGTGGATCCATCGTTATTGAACAGCTTGACTAATCCATTTTCATAACCGCCTTTGGAAAGTGTCATGTGTTAGGCCCCCAGAGGAGCGTGCAGTTTTAAATCTTTACACAGTAGTTGATGATAACAAATAAAAATGAGTCTAGCCCTGGTTCTGTGCTGTAACCACTCATTCTAACGCGTGCATTCTGCCAAGCCAGGAACTTGCTTCCATTCATCATTGGATGTCAGTTTCTAGCTCAGAACCTGTGGTCCAGTAAAGGGCCGGATGCACAGACGGGCATGTTTCAGGGCCATAAGGCATATGCCAGAATGTTAATTTATTTTACCTTCACGTCCAGGAACCAGCTGGCAAAGAACCTTTAGCCAACATCATAGTGTTTCCTTTAGGGGTTGGGGGTACACAATTAAGACAGCATTTGTGATTTACTCCCCCTCTCTCTTCATTTCATACACTCCTCGATGGCCAGCGTTCAACTGTCACTGTCTCCTCCCTGAGCGTCATGCTTTACTTTGAACTGAGATGGTTAGAGAGTTAAAAACCCTCCTATTAAGTCTGAGATCTCTCACGGATCTGTGTCTAGTTTCCTAAAACTGACTCTTCTTCATGGGATTCTCACTAAATTAAAAGACGATGTTTGTAGTTTTTTATAACGACGCGAAATGGATTTCCAAAGCAAACTGTATTCAGGGAACAATGATGCAGGGTTTCAGGAAACTATCTGACAATACAATTTGCTCATTCTGAAAATGTTCCTAGATATTGATATTTTACTTGCAAAATTTTTATTGTAATAGGTTTCTTTCTAACATATTAAAAGTGTAGTTACCGTTGAGTTGATGACCATCTTTCTTGCCTACATTTGTGAGCTCAGCTGGAGAGGAGACGTATCACCTACATGATTTACACCCTAAACATTTGCTACTTATACTATGAGATCAATATTTCATCTTGAAATCATCTCATTTTAAACTCCTGTTTTTGAGAGAGAGCGCGCGAGCTCGTATGCATGCAGCGGAGGGGCAGAGAGAGGGGGAGGGAGGGAGGGAGAGAGAGAGAGAGAAAGAAAGAATCAGAAGCAAGTGCCAAGCTCAGTGTGGAGCCCATCGCAGGGCTGGATCCCATGACCCTGAGATCATGACCTGAGCTGAAATCCAGAGTCGGATGCTTAACTCACTGAGCCACCCAGGCTCCCCGAAAATGGTCTCATTTTAAATAAATTCAGGTTATGGATCAGCCAGCAGCATTGTCTGCAGCTGTGAGCTCCTCCCCGTAACGCCCCTCACCCCTGCGTACAGAACGGCACTCCTTATCCATCTAAAGGAGCCAGCCATCAGGGAAAGGGAGAGGACAGCTCTAGCTCATAGGGTCGAGCCAGTTTGATTTAAATCGGTTAGCAGACCAGAAAGAGCAGGGCCAACTCTTTGCGGGTACTTTTTTATCTGATGCACACTGTTAAGTCTCCCTAACTTCACGTTCTCTTGGGAAGCCCAGGCCAGGTTGCAGGTTCTGTCCTTGGGATATGTAATTAGCTGGAATGACATGGTAGGGATGATGGGGCAGGAATTTACGACACAGACTGGATGATCGATACGCCTTTTGATGTGTATTTCCAAGCAGTTTACTAGATGATATTTTTCATCCTGTATTTTTTCTTAAACCCTCTGATGTGACCCGCGTGAAGGAAGTCAGCAGTAGTGCTGTAGATGTTTGGATTCCATCAAGTCTTTGAACTCCAGGGAACATGCATGTGGCCCTCAGTCTTCTGCTGTTGTGGGTATAGGCCTCGCCTCCCCCTCGTCAGTTGTGAAGATTGTCCTATTTCTGTTTTATAAATATGTTACTGGGGCAGATGCACATGATGTAGCCTCACATATTTGCAGCCAGAAGTAAAAAAAAAACAAAAAACAAAACAATGCAGCTAAAAGATATAGCTATTGCTTTTGCGATGAATTTATCCTTTATTTAATTTTTTTTTTAATGGCTGTTTATTTTTGAAGGAGAGAGAGAGAGAGAGAGAGACAGCAGGAGTGGGGGAGGGGCAGAAGGAGAGAGAGAGACACACACAGAATCCAAAGCAGGCTCCGGGCACAGAGCCCAACGTGGGGCTCGAACTCCCAAACCGTGAGACCGTGACCTGAGTGGAGGCCGGACACTCAACCGACTGAGCCACCCAGGCGCCCCAAGACCAAGCTTTTTTTTTTTTTTTTAATTTTTTTTTTCAACGTTTATTTATTTTTGGGACAGAGAGAGACAGAGCATGAACGGGGGAGGGGCAGAGAGAGAGGGAGACACAGAATTGGAAACAGGCTCCAGGCTCCGAGCCATCAGCCCAGAGCCCGACGCGGGGCTCAAACTCACAGACGGTAGATCGTGACCTGGCTGAAGTCGGACGCTTAACCGACTGCGCCACCCAGGAGCCCCAGGAAGAGCTTTTTAACGGCAGTCCAGATGAGCAGCCCGTGTGGGATTTTTCTGCTCTGTCAAATGCAACGTGGGAAAAGGCAAAACCACATTAAACTCTTGCAGGATTAATGTTTGTTTATTGGATGAGCTGGGAGATGCAAAGACCGGTTTCCTTCCTTTAAGGAGCTCACCGTTGATGAAGGCAAAGAGGTGCACCAGTAATTAGAATGAGACAAGTGTTGGTCTGTAGATGTGGGGGGTAGAGACACCGGCCAGAAGATAGCCATTAAATTAACTACACGGATGAATCATTACTTTTTTAAAAATATTTATTTATTTATTTATTTATTTATTTATTTATGAGAGAGAGAGAGAGAGAGAGAGAGAGAATGAGAATGTGCTGTCAGCACAGCCCAATGTGGGCCTTGAATCCATGAACCCTGGGATCATGACCTGAGCCAAAATCAAAAGTCAGATGCTTAACTTGACTGAGCCACCCAGGCACCCCTCGGTCATTACTTCTGTCCTTTCTCTGTCCTACTGTATGTCACTTGACCCACCTCCTTCACCTGACCACGCCACGTGAGATATTCCGGGGTCAATTGGTTACCATTTAACGAGTTATGTGAATATCGCTTTTGAGAATATGAATTTCGGGATTGATTTTGTTTCATTTAAAGGTCTTAATTACCAGATAGAGAAGATGTTTAGATATCTTACATTCCCATCAAAAACAAAGTACTTTAAGGATTAGAAATGGAAGGAAAAGCCTTCCAAAAGTAGTTCTTAAAACACAGGAAGAATATACTTTATATCTCTAGCATACGGTCACTGAAGGACCTCTTGGGGAAATGTCCCCAGCTGGTGCCCTCTCCTGCCAGCCTTGCAGCAGGGACAGGATAGTCCTCTTGAGAGAATGAGGGAAGGATTGCTGTTGCTCCCGCATTCAAGATTGTAAGAAAAACTCACGCTGGTTTGTAGGACCCAGCAAATCTGTATCCTGGCGATGCTAACTTCTTGAATCCAGAGTATAAGTGCTGTTTGTCCTTTGTTCCAGAGAGAGATGTGATCTCTAGGAACACAAGTTGGGGTGGGGGGGGAACCGCATGGAAAATGACTCTGAAATTACATGTGGCATATGATGAAAAGGGGTATCTCTACACAAAGAAAACCTTTTGTTTTGATAACATCTACTTTGGAAAATGTTAATTTCCAGAGTTTCTTCGTGGATTGGGTAAGTTTGCAGTGCTGTTCATATCAGATCACTTTTCCATTAATGTTTTGTTATAAGAATGATATTTCCCTCCATATCTAGGCCCTTTTGCCCTAATGTGTTGCTTTCTCTTGACTCCTAAGTTGCCAATAGTTTACAGAAGTAGCTGAGACTCTTGAACATGATTTTTTTTTTTTTTTATATCTTAACAAACGGAGGGCAAGGTTGGAAACCAATTATTTTCTCATTTCTTGAGCCTTTAGTTTCCAGTCTGATTTTTACTACCTTGTAATCTCTAATGGCTGATTGACAAATGATTATTTCTCAACTTCACAGGACGTGGGAGCCCTGTCTGCTTACTTGTGGTTTTCCTAGAGCTTCAGACAGTAGGTGGTCCAGAGTATTTCCTACATGTGAATCAATGTATTAATCCTCGGGATTATTCTGCCTTGGGGAAGAAAAGCAAAAATGACTTATTATGACTCCTGAATATACTCTGAAATAGATTCTGTCTTACAAGTTTAATTTTCATGTCATTATTCAAAAAAAATAATAATAGGAATTAAAGATTTATATTAAGTCTTCACAGACTCTGATATGTAAAAGTTGAGTAGTAGTTCAAATGTGGTGAATAATGCATACTTTTAATTAGATCATATTCTAAGAAAAATCTGTAACACCCCGTCTTGATATAAATAAATCACAATTCTGTGAATCAGAAAAACTGCTGTGTTAACGTGTAGTTCCCCTGAAATTTTCAAAAGCTGAAATTTTTCTGTGTGCCTTGAAAGTTTGTTCATGGAATCTTCCAGCCCACACTGCAGTAAACAGCCAAGTATTCTGCATCGGAAGTGTTGTAACCAAGACCGATAAGGCTGTCTGATTACGGACACGAAGAGCCTTCCGTGAGCTCATCTGGAAGGGTTTTTCTGAATTAAAACTAAAGGTCTTAACATTGGTGACTTGGATAGCTTTCGTTATGGAGAAGGAAAACTGCCGAAGCCTGTGGTTGAACTTGTGGACGTCACAGGTGTGGACCTGGGGGAAGGAAGTATTTCAGTGAGGATTCTGTCACTTAACTCTTGCTAGGTGTCCCCTGGTGTTACTTTCTAAAGTCAGCATGCGTGTCTCCAAACCCGTGCACAACACGATGTGTGTGTGAGAAGAGACTGTTTAGTTACGTAAATGCTTATTTGTGGGGGGTCCTTGTCTTTGCAGTTGGACGCTTCCATTGACAGTTTATTTGGTTTTTGACTTAAATTTTTTTTGTGAGTATACCTATTCTACGGTCTAGGTGCCTTTCTTTTTTCTCTTTATTGAAATCTTTTCTTTTTTTTTTTTTTTTTTAAATAACAGCACCGGACTTTTCCTTCTCCATAAGATCTTAACATTCATTTGGTTCTTCTCCATGTTCCAACTTTCTTATACAGGAAAAGTGATCACTGTTTTTAACCAACTCGATTTACCTAGCTGGCTATCCAGGTTTTTATGGAAGCCAAAATAAAACTTCAAAGCAACTGAAGACGCCGGAGCCTTCCATCTTTCCCTTTCAACTAACACCTACCGATGTTTATCTTGGGAATAATTTGATGTTTATTTGATGAAACGTGTAGTTAGGTGTTAATGGCCATGAATGTCAGGCTTCAGAACGGTGTGCAGAAACCTCTTAAGATTCTGTGTTGAGCATTTGATGCTCTGTGGTCAGGGGTTTCTATGGCACCCTTGAAAGCGAGGAGTTAAAAATGCCTGCCTGGCCCCCACGTGGTCTCCTCGGAATGTGCTGGAGGGGAGTCACAGCCATTTCCTATCCGACCTCGGCTCACCTTTTCCTCTTCGTCCCTGCCCTCTCTCTGCCTGCCTCACACTGTCTCCAGTTTGTCATCCTCTTTTCTAGCACCAGGAACTGTTTGCCATTTCTGATGAATATCTGAAGTGTGGCATACACGATATTGCGATGGAAACATGACTCGTTATGAACTGCATTCAAATATTGCTGTGACAGTGACTTCTCGAAGAGTATGTGGAAATTTCTGTTGGAGCGTAAACTCTTCATCACCAGCTTTCTGTTCAACTTCGGTTATCTTTGGTAAACTTTTAAGTATGTTTCCGCTGAAATGAGGACTGTCCAGTTCTGATAAATGCCTAAGAAAGGAGGACTGGGTTTAGTGCTTGCTCCTTTAGCCA
Source organism: Herpailurus yagouaroundi (assembly GCF_014898765.1). NCBI lineage: Eukaryota > Metazoa > Chordata > Mammalia > Carnivora > Felidae > Herpailurus > Herpailurus yagouaroundi. The sequence goes on from NW_024412377.1 coordinate 13,399,747, forward strand.
TAGAAGAAGCCGAGGAAGGGGAACCTGGGTGGCTCAGTCAGTTAAGTGTCTGACTCTTGGTTTCAGCTCAGGTCATGATCGCACAGTTTGTCCAATTTGAGCCCTGCGTCGGGTGCCGTAACGGACGTTGTGGAGCCTGCTTGGGATTCTCTCTCTCTCCCTCTCTCTCTGCCCTTACCCCACTTGTGCCCATTCTCCCTTCAAAAATAAACTTAAAAAAAAAAAAATTTTTTTTTTTTTTTTTAAAGAAGCCAATGAAGTTGGCTTCATCCAACAGAATATACAAATGTGTTGTTGGATAAAACCATGCAACCCCTTACCCGGGTAACCCATCGATACCTGTCTGAATATCACACATTGCCTTTAGCTCTTTCCGGAAGAAGGTATGGCATGCGTGATAAGTCCTCTCATTTTCTCTTGATAAACGATTTTTGAAGCCACCAAATTCAGGGTCCACATAGATAGGTCAGTGTTGGTACATGTAACAGAAGGCCGTATGTTTGGTGATAGCTATTGACCCCACATGCCTCTTGGGATGGGCGTTGGTGTCCCGAAGGGCATGTTCATACAGCCCAGGCTATCCATCTAAATTATAGCTTCATTTGTCTCCCTTCCAAGGCCTTGCGACGCAAGGCTGATCCTCATTAAGGCCCTGTTAAGATTGCAGATATGTGTGGCATATTTGCATCTTATAATGTCCTTTTATGGTTGAAAATACAAGCTTCAATCAGGGAGAAAAAACTGTTTTAGTCTGGGTTCCCCCTGAATCTGTGAATTGGTACTTGTTCAGAATCCGTTTTACTGGTAACCAGAGCGGGCGAGGGGCGGAGAGAGCGGGAGACACGGAATCCGACGCAGGCTCCAGGCTCTGAGGCAGGGCTCGAACCCACGACCCGTGAGATCTGACCTGAGCCAAAGTCGGATGCTTAACCAACTGAGCCAGCCAGGCGCCCCACGATTCATTTTTTCAGCGGTTATTTTGCAACATTTTATAATCTCTTTTGATTACAGTATAATAAAATGAAGCCTTTTGGTCTAGGGAACACAGGAGGTACCATGTGCCAAGCCTTACAAAGACTGACATTCTAAGATAGAGCAACCTAATGAGGGAGGTACTGTTGTCATCCCATTGTACAAATGATGGAATTTTGACACAGAGAAATAAGTAAGAGATCATGCGGCCAGTGTGACTTCGCCCTTCTTGGTCTATATTCCGTGCTTTTCTAGAAGGAAGGGGTGGTGGGAATGCAAGCTGGTGCAGCCACTCTGGAAAACAGGATGGAGGTGCCTCAAAAAACTAAAACTAGAACTACCCTACGACCCAGCAATTGCACCACTAGGCATTTATCCACGGGATACAGGTGTGCTGTTTCAAAGGGACACATGCACCCCCATGTTTATAGCAGCACTATTAACAATAGCCAAAGTATGGAAAGAGCCCAATGTCCACGGATGGATGAATGGATGAAGAAGATGTGGTATATATATACAATGGAATATTACTTGGCAATCAAAAAGAATGAACTCTTGCCATTTGCAACTACGTGGATGGAACTGGGAGGGTATGATGCTAAGCGAAATTCGTCTGTCAGAGAAAGACAAAAATCCTATGACTTCACTCCTATGAGGACTTTGAGAGACAAAACAGATGAACATAAGGGAAGGGAAACAAAAATAATATAAAACCAAGGAGGGGGACAAAACAGAAGAGACTCTTAAATATGGAGAACAAACTGAGGGTTGCTGGAGGGGTTGGGGGAGGGGGGGATGGGCTAAATGGGGGAGGGGCACTAAGGAATCTGCTCCTGAAATCGTTGTTGCACTAGATGCTAACTAATTTGGCTGTAAATTTTAAAAAATAAAAAGTAAAATAAAAAGTTACAGAGAAGGAGGGAGGCAAACCCTAAGAGACTCCTAAGGACTGAGAACAAACTAAGTAAGGGCAGATGGGGGTGAGGGAGAGGGGAAAGTGAGTGTGGGCAGGGAGGAGGGCACTTGTTGGGATGAGCCCTGGTGTGGTATGGAGGCCAATTTGACAATAAATTATATTTTAAAAAACTAAAAAAAAAGAAAAAAGAAGGAAGGGGTGGTCTTTTCCATCATTCCCTTCCCTGTCTTATCTAGATCTTCATTTCCTTAGAGCGTTTTTGACAAATTGTAATTATTTTGTTTGTGAGGCGCCTGGGTGGCTCAGTCAGTTAAGCGTCCAACTTCGGCTCAGGTCATGATCTCACAGCTTGTGGGTTCGAGCCCCGTGTCAGGCTCTGTGCTGACAGCTCGGAGCCTGGAGCCTGTTTGCGGTTCTGTGTCTCCCTCTCTTTCTGCCCCTCCCCCACTCACACTCTGTGTGTCTCTCTCTTTCTCTCTCAAATAAATCAACGTTAAAAAAGATTGAGAATATGTACATTACACATTCCTAGGGTCTGCAGGACAGAATAATTAGGTGAAAGGTTGGTCCATCATCGTGTGTGTGTGTGTGTGTGTGTGTGTGTTTAACTAGTAATTTAATTCGTGATAATATATAATTGGATTTATGCTTATGAGTCATCTGCTTTAACTTCAGACCGCATTTGGTAGAGTTGTCGCCACTGTTTGCTTTGTGTGTATAGGTGAAAATTGTACTGAGCTTTCAATGTGAATAAAATGTAAGAGTGTCATCATGTTGGGAGAACACATTCTCGCTTGGGAGTACATTATCCATGAATACCTGGGGACCTGTGTTGTAGTTAGTAACTCTTGCCACGCGGGGGTCTGACATTGAATCCTGGGACTTGCCTCTTCAACCCCTATTTTAGGGAGGTGGGAAGTCAAGGTAGAAGGACTCCGAGTTACCCACACAGACACTACGATCGAATGCACCATCAGATCCTAAAGTGAGATTTTAACCTAAGTACAGCTTAGTGGAAATGCATCATTGAATATATTTTTGCGCTGAAGTACATTGAAGGTATCTTAATTACAGTTTTTTCAAACATACTTAAGTGCCAATGTTGAAATGAGACATTTTCCCCTGTGGTGGCTATCAGATACATTTTGTTAAGGTTTTTTCACATTTAATATTTTAAAAATGCTAAAGTTATTTTACAGGTAAACTTTAGTTTTCAAAACATTGTGTTTTGCTGTCACTTTGACGATAAAGTGTCTTTTGTCATTGTTGATGCTATTTCTTCTCCCTGGAGTTTTTCCATTAATACCGTCTGGCCTCCCTATTCTATTCTCATTGTTAAGAGACATTGCATAAGTGCTACATCTAAATGCTAGATATATGATGTTTTGTGTATACATCTATACAAATCTATAAATACCAGTTTGCCTCTATGAGTAATTCCATTGTTTTGGTAAACATTCTCACCTCAGTGATTTAATGTATGAAATTCTGAGATTAATGATAAAAAAAAAACTGTAATTTTATAGGCTTTTAGAAATTACTAGGCACTGCAAAGAAAGTTACATCACTTTTTTCTTTTTCTTTCTCTAGGTACAGAATCTCCTCAGTCTTTACTATTAGAAAAACACAGAGAAAATTTGCTGGGGTGGGAAAGACAAAAATGAAGAAAAAGGTGAGGGAAGGAAAAAAAGGAGAGAAATTAATTGTGTAGGGTAGCTCAGCCAGCATCAGGATAGATTATTTGGAAGCGGCAGGATTCAGAGTGATGGGCGTATGATGCTCAAGCTTGTGTATTTGCTTTCGTAGAGTCAAAACGTAAAACTGGGAAGTGTAGTGAATTAGGATAGGTTGAATTGTATCAGCGAAATGTGTGGATAGAGAAATAAATGTCAGGAAGAGCCTAAAAAAGGAAGGGGATACAGGTTTTCTAAAACCTTTCTAGAATTCTTGGAGATGGCTTCATAGTAGAGTCCCATTGTACTCAAAGGTATTTGGAGAGGGTCTTTCAGCCAGAAATGATGGCCACAACTTGTCCCAGCTTTGAGAATTGGTTTCAACTCTTCAGAGGACGTTCTCCATTGTGTTGACAAGAATAGAGCCCTCCCCATAAAAGACCTTTGGGAAGCTGGAAATTCTAGGTCACAGGGGCCACGACAACCCTGAAAACTAGGTTGAAAACTGAGCCCCCGTGATGGCAGTAGGGGGCCAGTGAGAAAGAGGGGCCTCATTCCCCAATTGGCCATTTCCCCAATTTGCTTTACAAACCCTTCCATGAGAGATCTTTTTCAAGATTGCATTCTTGCTCCCTCTGGATCTCTGGAGATCTGAACTCTGGCTGTGACCGTCGAGGAGAAGCACCTAATCTTCTATCGGTCATCTTGTATCACCTTATAAAAGTCATTTCAGTGAGTGTTGGGTTCTTCCTCGGATTAAAGTTCTGAACATGAATCTGAGAGGCTTTGACCCAGAGCCCCTCGGACTGAATAGAGTCCATTGGCACTCTAAAAAGATGTGGATCCTGACTTCGTACATATGGCTGAGTGAGGATAATGTTTTTATTTGGTGCAGAGGATTAAAAAAACCTAAATGTTACTGTGTCTTCAATTCAACGATGGAAGAGTCCGTTGAATACCGGACTGCCCACTGGATGTGTGTTCCATATACTTTGGTTTGTCAGTTGTAACTCTTACCTAGAGTGTTCCTTCTTCAAAAGGTACCTGTGGTTGGGAATCAACTTTGATGTGGCCTCTAAAGTTCCTGGCCCAGCACTTAAGCTGGCCTTTGGTGGAATAACTCCTCAGTCAATTTTAAGAAAATGTATCTCTTTCCGTATAAGACAGCGGCAGGAACGGAGTGTGTGAGAATGGCTGTCTAAATCCTCTGACACGTCATATGTCCCAGATTTAACTTAAAAGAATTGGTAGACTTTGTGTTAAAAGAATCAAGGGATAAATGTGCTGCAGAGGATTTGGAAAATATTTAGCATTTTTGTGGTCTCTTTAACAGTGCCCCACTGTTTCCTGGGGCAAGGGCATTAGTGATCAGAGAAATTGTGAATCTCTGCATCTGGGCCACCGTGGAGCTTTCTTAGGCATGGGCTGGCTAGTACCCCGGGGTCGTGGGTCTGCCTGTGTCTTGTTCTCAGTTGCTTGTGATTATTTCTGTTCAAACCGATCTGAGATATTCCAGACCTGGGGGAGTGAACGGATGGTTTCATGCTGGTTGATATTCTGGTAAATATGGGGCGCCTGGCTGGCTCAGTCAGTAGAGCACATGAGTCTTGATCTTGGGGTCATGAGTTTAAACGCCACCTTGGATGTTGAACTCACTAAAAATAAATAAAAATAATACTCTGGTAAATATCTTTTAGATGGTTGTGTGCAGTCCTAGGGCTAGAATTGTCACCTCAGCTATAAACGCAACAGTCTCTCTCAGACACACACAAATTTAGCCACTGTTTGTAAACTTGTGGGATGAAAAGACCACGTTCGTATTTCATGTTTGTTACCTGGAGACAATGACCGATAATTGTGCCTATGAGAGCAACCTCTGTTGTGAACTGAATCCGTTGAAGTGAAAACAAGGATGCCATATTTTACTTACCTATTTCTTTTGAGAGAGAGTGTGTGTGCAAGTGGGGATGGGGGAAGTGCAGAGGGAGAGAGAGAGAGAGAGATAAAATCCCAGGCAGGGTCCACACTCAGTGCAGAGCCCAACTGGGGGCTCGATCTCATGACTGTGAGGTCATGACCTGAGCCAAAATCAAGAGTTGGATGCCCAACCGCCTGAATCACCCAGGCACCCCAGCCATACCATACTTAAATTAAAAGCTTATTATTATTATTATTATTATTTTTTATCATGTGCTGTTGCTGTGTGTGATAAGGTGACAAAGCGTTGAACTTCCGGTGCATCTGTGGCATTAATTCTATAGTGGCCTCCCGCGGTGTGAATCTACATGGGGGGAAGGGTCACGTAAGCGGAATTGTTAAACAATATCTGCTCCGGAGGCAGTTGAATGTGACCGTGGGATATGGTGGTGTTTGTGTGATCGTTACCGCACGGACAGTGCGATGTTTATTCTCTGGCTGAACATTCTCGTTGCGTACACTTGAGGATGAATAAAACCAAGCTGAGACGTTGACCAAGCTCTGTCACTGAGGTGTCCTTTCAAACTCAGGAGGAAGGAGGCAATGTGTTTTCCACTGTGGGACGTGAGCTACTTCCAGCCCATAGTACGGCACAGCTTCCTACAACGAGCGTGTTTATGGTTGCCTACCATTAAACAAGGGGACACTGGACGGCTCAACACCCTCCCGTCTTGATAAAAATACACGCTGCGTTGCAATTGTGCTTTTTTTCTTAGCTTTCAAAGTGCTTTTATGTACGGTGTTAGGGCTCCTCGATTACCTTTTTTTCTAATCACACACCATCATTGCACAAGTCCCAGCATCTCTTAATTATGGAGGGCCTGTACCACATCGTATGAAACTTTAAACATGTTCACACCTCAAATTAAATACGCTTTGCATTAACTATAAATCTGTGTGTGTCGATCTGTAGAGGCTTGATGGCGTAACTATTACTGTGAACATTTGTCTTCGCCTGTTCAGGCAGCCCTGACAAAATACCCTAGAGTGAGTGGCTTAAACACTAAATATTAATTTCACTCAGCTTGATGCTGGGGAAGTCCAGGATCAAGGTACCAACAGATGGGGTGTCTGGTGGGAGCCCTCTTCCTGGTTGGTAGGGGACTGTGTTCTTACCATCGTCTCCCACGGTGGGGGGGGCGGGGGCTCTCTGGGGCCTGTTGGCAAAGAGCACTGCTTCCCTTCATCAAGGCTTCCCCCGCATGACCCAACACCCACGTACCTCACAAAGGCCCTGCCCCTGCATACCATCACACTGAGGGTTCGGTTCCAACATAGGAATTTGGTGGGGCGCATCGGCATTCGGTCTATAGCAGTAGTTACGTACTTATTCGTTAAACTCTCTCTTTTGAATTTTGGAGGCTTTATTTTTCTTTCCTTGAGATCTCAACCTTGCAGACTTTACAGGGCCTTTGAGAGCTGACACCTTTGTCCCACGTCCGCAGGGCCGGTCCTCGTCGCTGGCCTTGCATTGCCTAACCTCCTGGTGGGTGGGTCTGACCTGGGTGAGGCACGGCCGTCCCTCTGGCAAAGCCTGGTTTTCCAGCCAGAAGCAAATCCAAAGGTAAGAAGCTCCTCCCTGACTGTGTGCCTGGCCGCAAGTCGGAGTTTTAATCTCCTTGGGTTGCGGTGTTGGGGGTCTTTTGCATGGTTGCTCCCCCCTGAGCTGCGGCACTGGCCAAAGTCTAGACAGATGTGATTAATCGGCCTGGAATTTGAAAAGCCACATTCAGTCACTAGATCCATGAGACCTTTTCGGTCCTGTTCGGTCAGTGGTAAGGCAGTTGCCAGCATTTTCTTTTGTGTTTCTTTCTTTCTGTTGAGAATGAGAGTTGGGGGGGAGGGCCAGAGAGGGAATCCTAAGCAGGCTCCGAGCTGGGAGCCAGATGAGCTGGGAGTCAGATGTGGGCTCAATCCCACAACCGTGAGATCACGACCTGAGCCCAAATCAAGAGTCCGGACGCTTAACTGACTGAGCCACCCAGGCGCCCCACGCTGTCCCCCACCTCCCCATCCCCCACCAGCATTTTTTTTAACCCCTACTTAAAAATCACTTGACACACAGCTGCTTCACCTTTTTAAACCTTCAGTGTAGACTTTCTCATGTTTTCTATAAATGGCTCTTTTTTTCCCCCATGCTAACATTTCTGCCTCTTTGCCGGCTTTGTGCCTTCCTATTTCCTTAATTTTTCTGAAACCCACAACTTGAGCTCTCTCTCTCTTTTTTTTTTTTTTTTCTTTTTGGACCATCCCTAAGGCTTCTCATTTGCATGTGTTTTTTTAGGGTTCTTTTTTACTTTTACTTATTGCTAAGACCCTTGCTGGTGTGCTTTGGTCCATCCGTACTAAAATACACCAATTTCCATGTGATGGTTTTTGTTCCACTTGACTATAAAAAGTCACTTTGTTCTGTATAGAAACTTTGTATTTTATAGGAGATGTATTTTTGATTCACTTGTCTGTTTTTAGCTGCACTGACTTTACAGTAAGTATTAAGAATCAACCTAATTTTTGTTACTATTTATTTTTCACAGTGAATTCATTGAGCAGGCTTGCTATTTTCGGGTGATTCCAGACTCTGACCACTGATTGTTAAGAAATGTATGTGTTTAAGAGATGGTCATGGGGAGGAGGGAGTCTTATGAATAATTTATTGCCAAATGTGTTGAGATATTTTTAACCTGAATTTTTGGCACTTAAGGAGTGGGTTTGAGAAATTTACTCTTAGAATTAGATTTTTGTTTTTGCATAGATAGAACAGAAAATTTAAAATTATAATGGCTTAAATCAGAGATAAGTTTAATTTTCTTTTAAATAAAATTCCAACAATGGGCTCCAGGGCTGATGTGGTAGTTCGGTGGTGTTTTCAAGATACCAGGGTCCTGTCTTTCAGCTTCCATTCTCAGTGTTGATTTCTGCCCTCGTGGTTCAAAATGGCGGCCGGAATGCCAAGCTCTCTTTCTTCAGAAGCACGTACAACACTTTTTAGATCATATTTTGTTTGCCAGCACTTAGTAGAGGAGTTGAACTTATTTTACATAGGAGAAGGACACAAGTAATTGGATACCAGAGCGGTTGTGATAGTGGTCGTGTGCGTTGGTCCACAAAACCCCCATATTTCTGCCGTGGCAGTGGGGGTAGGTGGATGGTTTTAGTCTCTTGGATGGGAACACAGAAAAGGAGTAGATTCAGGTAGGTGGGAAAGGTGGTAAGGAGCTCACTTGGGGAAATCTTGAGTTTGAAGTACTCAAGGGATGTCCATGTTGGGTCAGTGGTATACCACAGCGTGCTCGAGTCTGTAGCTCAGGAAATAATAGTCGGTAAGCTGTAGACACTAGACAAAGGAACCTTAGCATTCCAGAAGGCTCTTGAGACTGTGCACGTGGGTGAATCTCTCAGGAAAAGCAAGACAGCTGAGTTGACGAGGACCAAAGGTGATGCCTCCATGAACATTTGAAGGAAGTCATGGACAGAAGAGAGAAACTTAGGTTGAGGCTTAAAGGTGAGAAAGACAGGTGTGTGGAAAATTAGAGGGAAGCAATAGGTGTGTTTTTATTTTAGCTTCATTTTTACCGTTGGACTGTTGTTTGATATAATGGACGCATCACAAAGATGAACATTTTAACTTCAGAAAAGGCTAGGTGTGATATAATCTGAAGGGCACACAAGACTATGCCGCCAGCTCAAGAAAAGCACTGAGGTCCTTGTTGTCTCATTTCATCATTAAAAGATCCTCTGAATAAATCTTTTCTCACATCAAGGTGTTATTATCCCCATTTTAGGCTTATGAAAAGCAGGCTTGCCGAGGTTCGGCAGTTCACTCCATGCCATGGCGCAGAAAGGGATTAGATCCCTGGCTTGGAAACCAAGCGCATTTATTGGTTCTGCTCTGGATTTTGTGCCTCAGTACCCTGACTCCTGAGAAGTTGACTTGTCGGAAGATTTTGACTTGGTAAGAGCTGTGCTGTTGCTAACAACCCAAGTCCCTTTGCTCTCAAAGAATTAAAAAAAAAAAAATTTTTTTTTAATTTCTGAAAAATTAAAAACAAAATTTAAAAATTAAAAAAAAAAAAAAAAAAAGGACTATCTTGTTCGCACTGGCTAAATATGTTCATCTAAGACTAGATTAGACCGGAATCTGCCAACTTTTCCTCAGGGGACCAGAGAGCAAACATTTTAGGCTCTGCCGGCCATGTGATTTCTGTCACCACTACTCAAGTCTGCTTTTGCAGCCTGAAAACAGAGGGGGTGCAACAATGAATGGGCATGGCTGTGTTTGTTTGTTTTTTGTTTTGAAAATAGCCATTTATGTATACATATATATAACTTTATTCTATATAACTTCATAGTTTGTCTTAATGTTACCCATGCGAAGTAGCTCATTGGCATTTTTAAAATGAACGAACAAAAATAACCAAACAAAAAACCGCCGGATGTGGCCGCGAGATGAGGATATACCATCTTTATTTATTTATTTATTTTTTTATTTAAAAAAAATTTTTTTTTCAACATTTATTTATTTTTGGGACAGAGACAGACAGAGCATGAACGGGGGAGGGGCAGAGAGAGAGGGAGACACAGAATCGGAAACAGGCTCCAGGCTCTGAGCCATGAGCCCAGAGCCTGACGCGGGGCTCGAACTCACGGACCGCGAGATCGTGACCTGGCTGAAGTCGGACGCTTAACCGACTGCGCCACCCAGGCGCCCCTACCATCTTTATTTTGAAAATTAGAAGACTTTGGCCCTTCAAGACTAAGCAACTAGTCAGAAGTCCCTAACCCGTCCAGCATGGCGATAGCATGAGCATTAAAGGATCCTCTTTAGATCTGACACCATCGGCTTCCAACACCTTATTTCCTACTCTTCTTTTTGTCATGTGTGAGAAATGGAAGGTCTCTTTATTTTTATCTTTCTTTCTTTAATATAATTTATTGCCAAATTGACTTCTATACAACACCCAGTGCTCATCCCAACAAGTGCCCTCCTCCATGGGCATGGCTGTGTTCTAATGAAACTTTATTTGAAAAAGCAAGGGGGTGGCCCCATTTGCTGGCCCCTGCTCTAGAAGAAAGTTGAATTTTAGAATTTCTGCTTTTTTAAAAAAAAATTTTTTTTTTAACGTTTATTTATTTTTGAGACAGAGAGAGAGCGAGCATGAATGGGGGAGGGTCAGAGAGAGAGGGAGACACAGAATCTGAAACAGGCTCCAGGCTCTGAGCTGTCAGCACAGAGCCCGACGTGGGGCTCGAACTCACGAGCCATGAGATCATGACCTGAGCCGAAGTCAGACGCTTAACCGACTGAGCCACCCAGGCGCCCCTAGAATTTCTGCTTTTAAGCCCGCAAGTAAAATCATCTGACAAAATTGTGAAAGTAGTGAATTATTCCCCTTTGTTTCCAGACCTCGAAAAATACGTAGCTGATTTTGTTCTTAAACTTGACCTTATCTCTAGAACGATCTTTTCTAAGTGTGATGACCATTCTGAGAGGACAAATGAAAAGGGTGAAATTGGAGTCCCCGTTTTGTTCTCTATTTTATTTTCCTGTGTGTAGTCTTGACGGGATTCTGAGTTACCAAGGTCCTTCCAAATGTCTCAATGTCATCTGATGCTTCCACGTCAACCCCTAAGTCACAGAGGACCTTGACCACCAAACAGACTTCTGAGTTGCTCTGATCACCATCAGGGTGTATCCTGATAGCCACACTGGTATAGACTGGAATCTGTAGATGAGAGGAGTCGTGGGTCCTCACTGTTGGCCGATTTGCATGCATTTTACTCCCGGGCGGTAAGAAGACCACCTCAGGAGTCTTCAAGGAACAGAAAAATCCTTCAACTTAGTTGCTTCATCTAGTGTTTTTTTCTTTGTATAATGCCGACGTACACAGCTATCATGGAAAAAGCTTTGTAAGGTGGAATTGGCTTGTTGGTGGTTTTACAATCTGTTCAAATCTGTATTTGTCCTGCAGTGGAGAGTTTTTAGTAATTTCAACTAGATGATTTTAAGGGCAATCTCTTCTAGAAGAACACACCAAGAGGACTTTAGTATTTTGTGTGCAAATAAGTGCCGATTATGACCAGTGAGCGTAATGAATTTGTAGGAGAGTCATAAGCAGATTCTCTGTTCTTTCTAGCTGTTGGTTCTCATTGATTTGTAAGAGACAGAGCAAATGTTTGCTAAAATAATTGTAATTCACCTTTTGTGTGTTCCTTTTCATCGCAGGCATTGCATGGTTCAGTATACACCTTGAGCACCTGAATGCTCATTGCCTTTGAGTGCTATTATGTATCTGTTTGACCTTTGGCTCTCTTCATGACTTATAGGAAAGAAAATATTTTCTCCTTGTGCGAAAGTTCTCCTAAAGTTGCGGTGACTGGAGGAGCAGAAAGGCTGGGTTTGGGGAATCCCGAGAGTCCGCTGTAATCACACATCACAGTCAAGTTCCGCTAATTCTAAATAAAGAGTCCGTCGTGCCTGCCATAGAGGATGGTTTGGATCTCAGCATAGTCTACTTTTCAGAGTTACATTACAAGTGGAATAAATCTGTGTGAATCAGTTAAATGAAGTAATTTGATAAAAACATTCAATTCAATGGGCGTTCATTGCCATGAATCTTCAGTGAATAGTGAAGAGCTCAGTGACAGTTTTGAAGAACTACAATTATTTCTCCGAGTTTCATTTGATGAAGAATTGCAAATCCCACATTCGAGTTGTCACAGAGTGTGAGTCACGTGATCCAGAATCATGACTTTCTCCTATATGGCGTGCCTGGTACTGATTCCTAAGACATTTTAGGCTTAAATTAGATGAGAGTTGCAATATAAAAGTGGAGAGGATGAAGCTTAACACACCATCTATGCCGGATGTCTTTGTTTCATATATGCCACGTTGACCGGTCCATCAGTTGACATTAAAAAAAAGTAACGGTGTTCTGACAACTGGCCTTTATTTTAATGGGTGCCCTCTCTTTTATGGGTGGTCTTAGGAAATTTTAATTCACTCTCTTCCAACTGACTGATGGCATGGCTTTGATTTTTTTTTTTTTTTTTTTAGTTGTACATGGTAATTTATTGTAACCTGCAGTGCTCCTACTTACACGTTTATTTATTTGGACCCATTGCTCTAAACACATCGGTAATTCTGGACACGAAAATCTTTTCTCTCTTGGTATTTACCGAATTAGTGTCTTAGACATCTCACGTGTTAGAGACGAATTGGCTCAGTCCCTTTGTTTTACAGAAGAACGTTGCAGGTCCAGAGATGCGAGGGACAAGTGTCCGGTCACCAGGGCTAGGGGAAGCCATCCTAACAAAAATTCTCTTTCCCTTTGATTCAACTGAATCAATTTTTGGTCTCGCGTTCTTGACATAGTAAACTAATCTGCCCACTTAATACTTTCGTAAGTCTGCTGGGATTTTCTCCATTGAAACCGACTCGTGAGTCAGAGGTGAATATTCCCTTCCCAGCATTTCTTCTGTATTCTCCTTATACCTAACAGTCACCTGGAACCTGGTGACTTACCGTGGCAGTGCAAGTCTGCTCTGTGTTTTCTAATCCCTCACCCCACGCCCATGCCTAGTGTCAGTCAGGAAATGTGACTTGTAACCCGCTGCTCTCTGTGTTACATGTTCAGAAGTTGTGGGGCTGCAAGGTTGGTGACAGGAAGGAGTAGTGGAACTCTCAGAATCTTGACCGAGGCTGAGTTTTGCCAGCTTGTGAAATCGGGTCGATTTTGTCACGTTAAATATGTCTTCTCTATCATCCCCACCTTCTGTTTGAAGTGGACAAGATGTGTGCCTTTGACTTTCTCATTAAGACATTACACCTCTCCTGAAACACATCTGTCAAAACTTAAGATTGCTTAAGACTCACACTGCCAATGGTGCATTCTGTTTAGCACCGTCCTCCAGAAGAGAGTAGGCTTATAGACGGGGAACTCCAGACACCCAAATAGGAGACTTGGGTTGAGTGTAGACAGGATCCTTGGTCTGTTCATCAGAAGGAATTTGTGTCAGACTGAGTGAATCATCAGTTGTCTGATAGCAGCCTGACTTCCCACCCTTGCCTTAACAACCCGCCCTGTTCTGCATCTCAGATGGTGCACCAGAACTTTGAAAGACATCCCTAGGAGAGCCTAGAAAGCCTCATTAGGAAAGATGTGGGCCACTGACTATGTATTTTTTCCTCTAACTCTTGCCAAATAGTTGACTTTTTATTGTAGTGTTCTTGTTAAAATTGCCTAAGCCACACTGTCAGAATCCAGCCCCCCCCTCCCCCGCCCCCCGCCCTGAGCTACTATTTATCTGCTTGCTGCCTTTGACCAATTGACAAGGTGTAATCTTCCTGGGGCCTAGACTTTGACAGACCTATGGATGGGAGTTCCGAGGGAACCAGGGACAGTGCCTGGACATTTGTGGCGTTTCCAAAAGAAACGTGGAAGTGGATTTGAGTCCTCAATACAATCTAATCCAATCCACACATGATTATTGTACATCTGTGCAAAGACCAAAAATTATAGACCTAAGAGATACAGTGATAGTCACTTAAGAGCACAAACGAAATGACCAAGCCTTGGAGAATTAAAAAGTGGCTTGTTTAACGTAAACCTCTAGTAGTGACCATTGATGTGAAATGTTGGGGGTCTGGGAGCAAACAGGAAAGAATTCTTGAGATGTCTTCAGTGCCACAAAGGTGATGTTAAAGCATGGGGACAGGACCCGTGGGCGGAAAAAGTTGTGAGGAGTGACTGATTATACACTTTCAAGCTGGGAAGGAAGGGGTTAGGGATAGTTTAAGTCTCTAGGGGATTTGTTCCAGGACCTTGAGGAGTCATTTACTATTGCCTAGTAAAACTTTAGTCATGAGACACTTCAGATGTGTATCAGTGGGCCAGTTGCTAACATATATCTTGAGGGGATAGAGATAAAGGAAGCTTCCAAATGGGATTATGTTAAAATAAACCGTACAGGATCCTGGAGTTCAGGCTAATGTCAAGCAAAGGTTGCCCTTTGCCCTTACCAAGTGTTAACCTCCAGGCACCTGAGTTCCTGCAGGAAGGTCACTCTGCTGGTCCCAAGTCCTTGTCAATGGGCTGTAAGTTGCAAGTTGTAAGGAAGTTTAAATGTTCTACATTTCTTTTACCTTTGTTCTCCAAGTCAGCCATAATGAGATTGAAACCCAAGTTGAACAGAACATTGTTGATTCCAGTTCACGCGATCATGTGCAATTAATGATGTTAGTTCCTTTTCTAAGGAGAGTGGGGTGAGTTTTGCATGGCTTGAACCCCTCAAGAGAGACACTGCTGAGGCATTAAATAGGTGCTTGGTTTTAAGTTCACGTGCTGGGTTGATATTTAGCACTTGGTCAGCAGGCGAGTCCCAACTGTGATGATATTCGTGTGGCTTGGAATCCAATGTCTCGTTCCCTGGTGGCTCCCTGATTCCAAGAAAACTTGGATCACGGATTTGGGTAATCTGTTTTCTTAACTTGCTTTTTCTAAGCCTATAGAAAAAAAAAAAAAAACTAAAACAGAAATGGCTGACTTCTTGCCTGAATTTTATACTAACAGCAAGGAAAGATTTCTGGTAACTCTTTTTTTGTACTCTGTGTTTGAATGTATTATTTTATACATGGAAAATAAAATATTCCTAGGAAAAGGGACTATTGATATTTCCATTTTAAAACTTTTACTGAACTCCAAACAGGTAAGATGGGCAAAACTGAGTATTATGCATGGCCCTTTGCCACAGCCTCCCGATCTACCTAAAACAAGGGAGGTGGATATGTAGTTGGAAAATACTCTTTCCCAAAGTTGCTTTCAAGCACATTTTAAGAGACATTCTCCCGTTTGATTTTTTTTTTTTTTTTTCCTGGCACTTTCTCCCGTACGTACTGGGCTCCCTTAGTCATTTGGTGTTCCCTGTTGGCATTCATCTTTTCTCAACACGAGGCGTCTGTTCTTATCATTGTAAGATTTTGCACATTTAGTAACATTCACTTGCTCTTAAAACCTACTCATTATATGATGAGTATTGCAGGCTTTAGTCTAGGATTTAAATGTGAAGGAAAATGATTGTTTTTGATCATAATTGAATCAATTTCCATTTGTTTGCCTGTTTTGAATACAGTAATTTATTCCCCCTCTATTTTACCTAATCTTGAAATTCAAGGTCACCACCAATTACCTAACAGGGCTGAGAAAAGGTTTCAGGTTGTTAAACACAAATCTAATCGAGTAAAGTTTAGAGATCTAATTGGCTTTATCAACCCATTTGTGAATCAGGCAGCGTCCCGTCTGGCCAGTAGAGGGGAGCTCCCAGGAATTGTACAAAATGGAAGGTTTTTGTAGGAAAGCCAGTAGGGCAAGGATGTTACTAGCAAAAGAAAAGAAAGGATTGTTTCGGGCAAGGTCCTTCCTTTAGTGGGCAGAGAAGGGCTCCTGTTTTGTGGATGACTTCATCTTCCTTAGGGGCATAGAGGGGGCCCATGTGACAGATTACTTCATTAGCACGGATGAGAACATTCCTTACTGGCCCGGGTAAGCCTCCGTTTCTAAGGGGAGGTTGAAGCTGCAGGTAGGTTAGGTCTTGAGCCCTGGTTTGGTGACATGGCCTAGCATACATGACTCCATTTTGGGCCTGTGGTGTTCTCTTTCACGAGGTAAAGAAAGGTGAATGAAAATTTCCTGAATACCTACTGTGTGTCATGAGCTGAACTTTGCTCTCTCGTGCCAGTACTGCAGTTAATGCTATTAACAATCTCGCTCCCACCCCCCTCCCCCCACTTTTTTTTTCTTTTGTAGGTGAGACCGAGTTTGCTGAGGTGAACTTCCCCGCCCAAGTTCACACAGCCGAACTTGGCCTGCTGACCCCATTGCCCAAGTGCTTTCTCCCCACAGGGTATATTGGATGGGGGCTCAAAACTCACTGGCCAGCCATCAGCTCCATTTGAAGTAGAAGAGGAAAATCTGTTGTCTAATTCTATAAAATGGATGCTCCCGGAAAAGCATATTGTCTCAGGGAGAGCTGTAAACCCAGAACAGCAATTGAAGCTTTGGTTCTGTAAGAAGGGAGTTTACAGAGCCCTACTGTGTGTCCCCCCAGTGTGAAAAGTTGCTGCAGTAACAAAGGACCACCTAAGGCCTGATGTAGGTGCGGAGCGGGGGCGGGGGGGGGGTGCACTTCTCTGCAGCTGATAACACTGTTCTTCGGTCTGGAACCTTCCTCTTCTCTGCAGACTGCTCGCGTGGTGCCCCTTCTGTGGCTAAACAGTGGCACTAATGATGGGGCTGGGGGGGAGAGCAGGGGGGTGGGGAGGTGGGGGGGATATGGCTGCTGGAGAGGTTCTGGGAGGGAGAGAAGTCGCGATAATGCTAATGTATTTGTGATTCTGACAGCAAAGAGAACTCAAAGATGGCCCCGTAGGTGATGAGATTTTATTGGGGCTGACGCCACCCTGTTCTGTCCCCCCTTACCTCGGGGTTAGACCCAGCTAGGTGTTCTTCTATGCCCGTTTTCTGCTTCATGGCTACCAATAATCATACTGGTCTTTGGAATTTTCGTGTTTCAGTTTTTATAGATGAGGCAAAACCATTAGCCGACTCCCGTGTGGCTGCAAACTCCTCAGTGAGTGTCCCCTGAGCCACTGGCTTCAGTTCTACCACGTTAGCTTCTTAAGAAATACAATTCTTAGGACCCACGCTAGACCCATGAGTTAATCTGGAAAAAGACCCCTTGGTCTGCATCATTAACAAGGTCCTGGCGTGATTCCGCTGTTCTCAAATTTCACTACTTCTATTTGATATGTTGTTTTTATTTATTTATTTATTTATTTATTTATTTATTTATTTATTTATTTTTTCAACGTTTATTTATTTTTGGGACAGAGAGAGACCGAGCATGAACGGGGGAGGGGCAGAGAGAGAGGGAGACACAGCATCGGAAACAGGCTCCAGGCTCCGAGCCATCCGCCCAGAGCCCGACGCGGGGCGCGAACTCCTGGACCGCGAGATCGTGACCTGGCTGAAGTCGGACGCTTAACCGACTGCGCCACCCAGGCGCCCCTGATATGTTGTTTTTAAATTTTACCAAATAAAAAGATTTTGAATGACGTCGACATGAGGGGCAAGTTGGTACTGAATTCCATTTGCTTCAATTAGAAGTCGTTCCTATTCATTCATTCCGCGAGGAGATATGGATTGAATTTTTACCATAGCGGGTGTGGAGATAAAAGACGTAGTCTTGCTTTCGGAGTTCCCGGTTGGGAACAAATACCCCTCAGTTATGTTTTGCAGTCTCACAGCACTCTGGGACTCAGACTTTCAATGTTTTCTTATTATTCAATGGCTCATTAAGTGGCCAGGAGACTCAAACTTGAAGAAGGCAAGTGTGGAGAGGAAATGCTTGGATGGGAAATATTGAGAGATCTACTCCACTTGTAAGAGTAGGGGGCCGCATTACAAGTGACATTAGAGGTGACCTTGTGTTATTTAAACTCACCATTGCAGTAGCCTCTTGAAAAGAGACAGCTTTTACTGTTTGCCTGTGGATTCAATGTATTCTTCTTTAATTCAGCCCATGTTTCCTAAACTCTTCTTTGTTTTGCGCTAAGCATAGCACCAAGGGGGGAAAAAAGGGCAAATTCTTTGCTTAAAAATCAAGGACCTGTAGGGGCGCCTGCCTGGCTTAGTTGGTTGAGCATCCCATTTTGGCTCAGGTCGTGATCTCGTGGTTCGTGAGTTCAAGCTCCATGTCGGGCTCTGTGCTGACAGCTGGGAGCCTGAAGCCTGCTTCAGATTCTGTGTCTCCCTCTCTGCCCCGCTCACATGCGGGCACACACACACTCTCTCAAAATATATATAATGGTTTTCTTTGAAAATGATTAAACTATGAAATAGCAGCAGGACTGGAAATACCACTACATTTACTATTGGTGCCAGAACAAAAAGGTACATTAAAATGTCAGTATGTGACAATTTTAAGTGGTCATAAAACGTGTGAACCAGCCCTTCGTGATTAGATATAGAAAATACTGGAAATAAAACTGTGGTTTTTCCCTGCACCGCCGGGTCTCCTCCCTTCTCCCTGGCTACTAGTCAGACTTTGTCCAGGGGACTACATTGAGCGCATCTGTTACGGCTCCAAGCCTAGGATGATCTGTCTAGTTGACCAGTAAGCCCCCAGAATATCTCAGCTTCTGGAAGTTGTTGTTTTGTTTTGTTCTGTTCTGTTTTGTTTTTCCCTGGGCTTTGTTTAATTCTGTCTTGAGAGCTTTCAGTTAGTGGCAGTCATAGGACATATTAGTTTCCCAGGTCGGTAGTGGACGGGAGGAGTGGTTCAGGAGTGATCTTAGCTTGCCTTTCGTGGGTTGGTTGTGGTTCACTTACTAGCTTTATTGGCGAAAAGAACAGGTGATTCATATGGAGTCAAATGTTAGAATGTCGCAGCCCAGACTCTTGAAAGGACCACTCCTTAAGTGCACATAAATAATGATGCAAATGCACAGCAGACTCTGAAAGAAAGCATATTAGGCTATTGATGAGAATGAATAATACATGTTTTCTGATGGTCTGCTGCGTGTGGCAGGATGTTTTAAACGGGAGGGGGAAAAAAAAACCCTCTGCATAAGGTCTGCATTTGGTCAACCTCCTATTCAAAGCCATGCTTAATGTCCTCTGTCATATTTATAGCAGCACATAAATTCAGTTGTATGGTTAAAAGTTGTAGAGCCAACTGGAGATATACTTTGAAAAATTGGTTTCTACAATATGCATTTAGTAACTTCAAAAGTCTCGCAGTGATTTGTGCGTCCTCCTCGTAATTACGTGATGGGCCCTAATGCTTAGAATTCACCACCGTGGATGATCTCTGGAACTTGGCCATGTCTCATTTAATGGAATGGGGATTTCGGTTGTAATTTAGCATACTTATTTCTACTGCTGTGTAAAAGCTGAGCTTATGTAACCAAATTTATACTCCTGGTTCTTTCATTTTATACGTTTATAATTTGAAAATTGCATTTCTCAGTGTGGAGTAAGCCTGCCATGTTTATGGAGCACCCATCGTGGATTCACAACCGTAAAACAAAACCTTTGTTCTTGAGGTTTCAGATACGTGTTGAAGAAATTTGAAGAAGGGCTTTAGGTCAATGCTCCAGTAAGACTAGATCTGTGTTACTGTTAAAGCTCCCTGCCCAATACAACAGAATATAAAAGGGCTAAGCAAGGATGAGACAGATGGATGGCTTATTAAAGATCAAGACCAGATTGCATGATCAGGAAAGCGTAAGTGTAGCAAAGTAGTTCTTAAGATTGAATGCCCTTTTTATATTTACATTGCGAATAAGGGTCTAGAGACCAAATGTGCCTTCCCTTATTTCCAAGCCTTTTACATATAATGTGATGAACCTATTTGCTTTAACTTGGGCACATCAAATTGTTTTCCGATAAGACCTCTCCAGGTTTATTGGTCACTGTGTTCATCCTTTAACACTTTAATTGATGAAATGGTTGTCCTTTTTTCTTTGTGTGCTTGAGAAATCCTAAGTGTTGTAATATGAAAGAAGCTAAGTGATACGGTAAATAACTAGAAAAATAAAGACCTGGAATACTAAAAGGTAAACAACTATTTCAAATGCTCATGAGTTAACGTGCCCTGCAGAGAGATCCTGTTGAGATCGTAGTGAATCTTTGTTCCGGAATAAGTCGGAGTTGACCATGTTCACTTGAAAGGGAGGGATGTGGATGCTGAGTCTGGGCACGCCACTGGCCTTGGACTTGCCCTCACTCCTTTCTCTCCCTCCCCATCTGTATAGTAAGTAAGCTTTACCAAGCCCAATTTTGACTTACTTTCTGAGTGAGTCTTCCAGAACCTTGAATAATCAGTGATTTCTCCTTCCTGTTTGTCCTTTCATTTCTTTCTTCCTTCTTTGTCTCTTCCTCTCTTCCCATATGTATTTTCTCTTCTTCCAAACCCTTACAAACTCTGTCTTGACAACATTCCAAGTTCTTGTCTTGGCTTTTGCCTTTACTGTAGCAACGCTCTTTTCTGTTGACCATTGTGGATATCTCTCCTGGCCCCTCTTACGCTCTGTGAGCCCTTCCTGAGAGACCTATATCTTCATTCTTCCACCCGAGTCACGCCAAAGTCAGTAGTGGGCAACTTATCCCCAGATCGAGTCACACAATTTCCCTCTTGGCCTTTTGGCAGCAGCATGCAGACCCGCCAAACTGCTTCCTGAAACCCTCTCTTCCTTTGCCTTCTGAGATGTACACTTTTTTCCCCTTTGCGACTCCTCTAAGAGCTGCTTTTCTACTTTCTGCCATTTGAATACAAACATTCTATTAGACAGCCTTATAGATTTATATTCCATCATCCCTCCCTCCAGGTAAATACATCCTCACCTATCTCCTCAATGTCAAGGGGGTTTTCTTACAATCTTAACTGGACTTTCTACTTTCCTGTCTTCATCTATAGATAGTATAGCTATCTGTCCGGGGAGGTTATCATGATGGTCGAGACCTCATGTAAGTGCCAGCGTGCTTGGGTTCACACCAACACCTCCAGAGGAATAGTTGTACGATCTTAGGTGAGCTATTGACCCACAACATGCCTTGGTTTCCTCAGGGCAAAGTGGGGGTAGTAATAATAATTCTTTCTCCATAGGATTGATGAGACAGTTAATGAGTCAATATACAGTGAGAGTAAGTACTATGTGTATAAACACTTTTGATATTTCTTCTATCTCAGACCCCATCTCCTCTATCAAACTTTCCTGATGCCCTTACTCCAACTAAAGGTTATCTCTTCTGGGAAAAGTACGGTTTTTCACCCTCTCAGCTTACTCTCATTTTAATTGTCTCTGTATGTCGTCTCTCTCCTGCTAGACGAGAGGAGGTTTTTTGGTTCACTTGTCTCTGTGCATGGCTCCTACTTGAACCCACCTCAAAACAGTTCTTTTCTTATGAAGATTAAGTCTCTTCTAGAATAATTTCTGAACATTTGAAGTTCTCGAGGCCACTCTGCATGTTGGATTCTTTTTTAAGTTTTTTTTTTTTTTTGTTAATGTTTTATTTATTTTTGAGAGAGAAAGTGTGAGCAGAGGAGGGGCAGAGAGAAGCGGGGATAGAAGATCCGAAGCGGGGCCCTGTGCTGACAGCAGAGAGCCCCATGCGAGCCTTGAACCCATGAACTGGGAGATCATGACCTGAGCCAAAGTCGGATGCTCAACCAACTGAGCCACCCAGATGCCCCACTGCATATTGGGGCATATCTGTTCTTATCGAATATAGTTTTTGAATATGTCGTGTTTCTTCATTCTGTATAAATTCTTTTTCTTTAATGTTTGTTTATTTATTTTGAGAGAGAGAGAGAGAGAGCGCACACACATGAGCAGTGGGGAGGGAGGGAGGGAGAGAGAATCCCAAGCAGGCTCTGCCCCAGTGTGAAGCCCCTTCTGGAACTGGGAGATCATGACCTGAGCTGAAATCATGGAGTCTTGATACTTAACCGACTAAGCCACCCCGGTGCTCTTGTAAATTCTTTCTTAAAGGTAATTTCCCCCCCCTTTTCTCTTACCCTAATATTTGCTTCAGCTAACCAGTAACTTGGGTATTTTTTTAGGCCGCAGTAATTATAAACCCAGTTGGTCTGGTGAAGAGTTTGTCTGCAGATACAATTCATGAGTTCTAACTTTGCAGGTTACCTTAAAATCAATCATGGATTGCTTTGCTTATAGACCTGTGGGAGCTTTGCAGTCCTGAATTCAGAGTGATAATTACGTGTTCAAGAGTACAGTTCATATACTCTGGCCACACATTTAACCATGTCAGGAAGCACTGATTCGTTCTCAGCATTTGTGTGAAGTAGATGTATTTTCTTCTGATTCTGAAATGGAAACAGAATCAAAAGGAGACTGTAGTCGGTCTTGATCATATCATGAAGCAGCAGTCAAACCGGGAATAATGCCCCAGCCTGTGACACCTGCCGTGGCATATTCATTCATGTTGCGTTTTGCTACGTGCGTGGAGTCATCCTCATTGTAATCTGGTTGATGTCATCCTTAAAAACTCGGTTCTCCTGGTTGGAGATGAAATGGTTAATTAATCCAGATTTGCATTTTCAGAATAAAAATCTTGGCAATGGATGGGACCTTTGTACGTCTTGTATAGGAGGTGCCTAGATATTATTAGCACAGAGAAAGAAGACATAAATAGGAATAGCGTGTGAAGTTGTAAATATAGTAACTTTTAGATCATATGGGAGAAATTCTATATTAGTCTTTTTTTTTTTTTTTTTTTTTTTTTTTTTTTGGTTTGGTGTGGTCTGGTTGTATATACCAGTTAAGTATACCAGTGACTTTCCTTGTCACAGACTTGTGGTGGTGTTCACTGACGTAGTGACAAAAACGTGAACATATTAGTAAGAAATGCAAGTGGGTGACATCGTGGAGTATGTAGTGATTGGAGAGAGAATACAGTGCATGTAATCCCCCGGGGTTTGGGGGGTAGCGAATGCCTGGAAACTATGTCATTATGCAAGGTTGCATTTTCTGAAGAGCGACACTGCTGTAATTGGGGCTTGCAGTTTTGTGCCAAAGACTGGGGCGACACTAATGGATACTGACCAACTGAGGATTACTGAAACGAAGATTCGACAATTGTTAAGGGGTGGCCCTGTGCAAATCGAGACACCTAAAATTCAATACGTGGGTTAAGATAAATACTAATACTTAATTGCCAGTAATTTTGCTCGCTACCGAGATACAGACGGGTTCTTGAAAGCTATTTGGAGGGAGTGGGGGGACGAGCGAAAATCGGTGGCCTCAAAGGACTGAAATCTCAGAGTCGGTCATGACAGTGCTTCTTTGCTTCTCTTACTCAGAACCCCTTTTGATCCAACATTTCTCCTTTCCTCTCTCATCTGCACCCAACCAGACTCTTTAGTAAGTGTTTTATGTCAGGGTCTGAAGAAAGGAAAGGGTAAATGAGAGCTCCCAGAAACCCTACGGTGACTATAGGAACAACTTCCATAAAGGCGAAAATATCGATTAGATTCTATCCAGGTAACTAGGGCTGTGCCTTCCTATGTTTTAAAACATTGCTAGTTTTTTTTTTTTTTTTTTTTTTTTACTAAAACCAAAGGCAGGGGGTCAGGGCCTGTGTTTTCGCGTGGTAGGAGCCAGAGGATTTGAGAGCCTCAGTTCTAGAAGAGGGAGAATGTCTTCTGTCTATGGAGAGGACTGAGCAGCAAGTCAGCCCAAGGGCTCCACGCACCCAAACGGAGCCCCTTTCTGAGCACTGGAGAACAGAGAAACTATTTTCATGGGCTCCCTGATTCAAAATGCTACTCACCGTGGAGTCCAGGTAGAAACCTTACACAGCTAGATACTCTCATTCTTGGGTGCCCGGAAGGCATCTTGCTAGAAAAGCTGGCTGCATGGGGCGCCTGGGTGGCTCGGTCGGTTAAGCGTCCGACTTCGGCTCAGGTCATGATCTCACGGTCCGTGGGTTCGAGCCCCGCGTCGGGCTCTGTGCTGACAGCTCAGAGCCTGGAGCCTGTTTCAGATTCTGTGTCTCCCTCTCTCTGTGACCCTCCCCCGTTCACGCTCTGTCTCTCTCTGTCTCAAAAAGAAAGAAACGTTAAAAAAATAAAAAAAATAAAATAAAATGTTAAAAAAAAAAAAAAAGAAAAGCTGGCTGCAGTTTCCATGAGTAAAAAAGACGCAGATAAAGATTGGATCGGATGGAGGAGTAGCTTTTCAGAAGAAGTGGTATAGCGAGGGTGGAGAGACTTGATTCAAAATAAGAAACTTCCTCTCATTGATCTCATTCTCCTCACTCTTGCCCTTGCTCTCTCTTTTATGTGAACATAGTGAATCTTTGCCCTTACTGTTTTCAAGTCACCATGACCTCGTGCTGACCATGACCTCCCGAAGCAAAGTTGGCATTTAAAACCTGTAACTGGCCTGAACGCTTTCTCAACTTACAAACTCCCAACAAAGTCTTGTAAAATGTTGCTTTCTGTAGCTTTGTAAAAAGTTGATGCGTCCTAATTTTGTTTTGTGTAATTTGTCCCTGACAATAAATGTAGAAATGAATTCCTGCTTGATTGAAAAAACAAAACAAAACAAAACAACACCTGGGGCGCCTGGGTGGCTCAGTCGGTTAAGCGTCCGACTTCGGCTCATGATCTCATGGTCCGTGAGTTCGAGCCCCATGTCAGGCTCCGTGCTGACAGCTCAGAGCCTGGAGCCTGCTTCTGATTCTCTGTCTCCCTCTCGCTCTGCCCCTCCCCTGCGCATGCTCTGTCTCTCTCTGTCTCAAAAAATAAAATAAAATAATAAAAACATTAGAAAAATAAAAAAAAATTCATGAGAGATTTCTTAGATAAAACTGTTTAATGAGGTTCTGAACACATAAGAAAATTCAGAAAAAATTCAGACCTTTATAAACAAATTGAATTTTTTTTCCTTGAAAGAAATATCCCATATTTCTGTGCTCAAGCACAAAACAAAAATGGTTCTACCCAAAGTAAGTGGTGTAAGTGATTGTAAGTGTTTGTGTGTTAAGCTCTTCAGACTTCTCAAGTCTGAAGGAAAAGAGAATGAGTCCTCAGCTACAACCTTCAACTTTAGCAATATTCAGACCACTTTTGTGGTACTGGACTATCTTAATATTTATTCTGTCTCAAGGATTCTACCCTTTTCCATAAAATTCAAGTTACTTTTTTTCCCATGGTGGTGGCAAGAGAATAATTTCCACCTGGTGCAAATTTCTGTTTTATAAATGCTTTTTTTTATATGCAGGAAACTGGTTACTTAAATAGTCTTCCATAACTAACTGAATTTAAATATATATATGTATGTTTATATAAATTTAATATACATAATATATTATTATATATGTATATGATATATACATATATATTATATATATAATTTATTTAAGTAAACTCTATACCCATCATGGGACTTGAACTCAAGACCCTGAGATCAAGAGTCTCCTGCTCTACCAACTGAGCCAGCCAGGAGCCCTTGACTTATATATTTAAATGATTCTCACAGGATATAGGATGGGACAAGGAAATTGTTTTAATTTGGCTTCTGAGGCTTAGTAATCATTTTATGTCACTATTGACTTTTGCTTTTGAGTTTTAGGTGGATATATTGTTCTAGCAAATTGAACCTAAGAAGTCTTCCCACATGGTTTTCCTCAACCAACACTCAACTGCAAGTCATGTTAGCTTCAGGAGCCTGTGATGGATCTTCCATAGATTGACTTAAATTCTACTGAAAAGATAGTTTTAAAATATTTTTAGCATTGCATAAAAGGGGAGATGGTTAGCGTTTGATTGTTTCTAGAAAGTGCTTCTTAGAGTTCGGCACAGGGCACGTCTTGGCCAGCAGGACCACCAAGGGTTGGTAGATGACCCATCAAAAGTAGGTCAAGGGAAACAACTGAGCGTCTTCTATAAACACAATGCGATGAAATAGTTCTGCATGAGCAAAACTAACGAAGCATAATTTTTCTGGCAGTTACGTCTTCATCTGAAGTGTTTTCAGGGTTCAGTTCTGCCCCCACTCATTACTTACGGAGCTGATGCATTATTCTGAAAACATATCCTAAGTGTAATTGAAAACCTCAGAAAATGTTTTTTGGTCAATACTTGGATGCTGTTTTGTAAGTTTTTATTTCTAACTTTTAACAAGTTTCACGTGTGTTGAAGGTACTGAACATTTATTGTACATTAATTATATCTACAAAGAAATCCAACTATAGCAGGAAACCAACTGGATGTCAATCTTCAGGGTGCAAGGTGGTGTGTAAGTTTTTATGATAATAATCAGCAGGAATATAGAGCTTTACTGATGGCTTTCATCTGTTCAAGCTGCTATAAGAAAGTGTCATAGACTGGGTGACTTATAAACAACAGGAATTTATTTCTCACGGCTCTGGAGGCAATAAAATTCCAAGGTCAGGGTGTAGCATAATTGGGCTCTGGGGCCTAGTGCCGACTTCTTCCTCTGTCCTCACATGGTGGGAGGGGCTGAAGCGCTCTGTGGGGTCTCTTATAAGGGCACCTATCCCATTCATGAAGGCTCCATGCCCAGGACCTCCCAAAGGTCCTGCTTCCTAATACTGTCACCTCAGAGATGAGCTTTCACCTTACGAGTTTGGGGGAGGACACAAGCATTCCGACCATAGCACTGATCGTAACCCATTTTTCACACACATAGCATTTTGTTAGTGTCATAAGCCTTCATAAAATATATGCACACATTTCCACCTTTCCCACCAAGAGCATGAACTTTCAACATCTTCATTTTACTGAATAGGAAATTTGAGACCCAGAGGGGAAGGTGATTTGCTCAGACTCTTAAGCAAATTATTGACAGCTGGGACCAGCACTCTGCATGCTTGCCATTTTTAGCAAACTTTCATACTGAGTGCGAGGGGGCTTGTTTTTGACGTGTCTTAAAAGATTTATAATTTACTTAACCTTTCTCTAAGTGACGTTTTGTCCTCGGCCCTTCTGCCTTCATTGTCTCAAAATGAAAGACCAGGTTTTAATTCAGGAGGCTAGGAGGCTATGCTGATGGTAGATTGGTTTGTTTTAAGGTAAGAAAAAAATGTAAGTGCCCATCAGGAAAGTTCTGGATGCGCTGATCATATTAGCGTTTGTAAGAATTGTTACTTAATGAAATTAAGTGATAATTCAGCTCTGTACAGAGGTGATTTTGACCCCGTGTCCCCTGAGGGTTGTGTGTACAAAATAAACACGACTTAGGTGATTTGAATGGCTAAGAAGCATCTTCCATGTTCCCTGATAGGCTCTCTGGAGTGAAAGGAACAAAGAC
Source organism: Herpailurus yagouaroundi (assembly GCF_014898765.1). NCBI lineage: Eukaryota > Metazoa > Chordata > Mammalia > Carnivora > Felidae > Herpailurus > Herpailurus yagouaroundi. The sequence goes on from NW_024412377.1 coordinate 13,427,141, forward strand.
TTGGGAGAACCTTGTAGGGGAGATCATCTCTATTAGAGTATGTTGACTACAACATAACCTTTCAAATTATTTCTTGCCCTTAATTCCCCAAACAATTTTTTTTTTATGTAAAATTTAAGCTGTCAAGAGTCAGAGTCATTTTTTTAAGGTTTGCTATAGTGGCGATATATGGGGTCACATTTCTTTTCTTTATAGATACACATAGTCTTCAGCTTCATAGTTGAACATGAGCTTGTAAGCAGGATTTTGTTTTATATAAAAAAAGGGCTTGTCAGCTTCAAGATTCAACAGGATGTTTGGAGAAAGAATTAAAATCTAATTTTTAGGCCATTTATTACTTTACTTCATGTACCTATTTCTGAGGCCTGAACCCATCATCTTACCTTGCCTGCCTAGCTAGGGAGTTCTTCTTTCACGTGCCTTCATCCGCTTGAAGACGTTAGAGAAACACCTTTGGAATTTTCATGAAAGTTCATGAGTATACACGGTCATTTATTAGGAAAAGTCATTAGCTGCCAACAAAGAAACGTGTCAGTCGCTTTGATCAGCGAACCGTGCTAGAGTGACCCTTTCTCTCCTCTTTTCACCAACAAGCAGAACTTGAATTCTCTGGAATATTTGTTTATAGCCACGTGGGATTAATTAACTAGAGAGAGGTTTGCTTTTATTGGGGGAGTAAGTCACAGGACAGCTGTGGGAGGTTTAAAATACCATGTTAGGACCTTAAAAGTATGAACGTGTTGGTACTTGGTAAAAGAAAAAAAGCCCTCCACAGAATGCTGGGAAAAAAGGGGGCATTTGACAGTGTGACCGTCCCTCCTAAGCAATTTGTTTAGCTTATTAGCTGCGCTAAGGCGTCGATCAAGTTTTTGGCCTTCCACGTGTATTATAGGCAATAAATGAATTTTAACTGCAGAATTTGGGTTCTGCCTTCATCCCGATGACTGAAACGGAATTTTGCCTTGTTTCCTTGGAACAAATGATGAAGAGATGGTAGGAAGATGAAATAATATTTCTTCCGTGGTCGCTCTGGTACCCAGCTCAAATTAGGAGGCATTAGATTTGGTGACCGCTCTATAATTTTTACTTCTGTCTAGAAAATAATTTCTTGCTATCACAGACTGTTGATGTTTTTAAAAAGACTTGTAACCTCTTGAGAATCTTAAGTGCATAGAACATTCACATCCAAAGAGTAGACAAATTTACTCTCAGCAACATGATGACAACAGATAGGTGTACCAACTTCTTTTCCGCATCCACCGGGTCGGCAAGAGCAAGCTTGAAACTCACATACCAAAAATCTTCTTGGTGACATTTCAAAATATCGTTAAATCGTCTTTTGATTACTGTGCCTGTGTGTGTGGAGCCCGTGTTCTACTGTTCTCGTGGGGTTTACAAGCACAGACCTAGCTAGGAATCGCAAAATTAAATGACGGGGAGGGGAATTTAACGTTTCTTGCAGGCCCATGAAATGTCAAACGTTATACCGATGCTTCGCACGAAATTCCCCTAAGGTTGACATTTTTTTTTTTTTTCTATAGAGGAAATGGAAGGACAATGAGGTTAAGTGACTTGCAAGGATTCAGGGCAGGTGTGCTGAGGAGTTGGGATTCATTAGCAACATCTTAGGAGTCACCCATGACTCGACATTCGGGCACTCCGTGAAATAATTCTTGTACAGGATTTTCCAGATTTAACACAGTGCAGTCTCTTCGGTTGTTGTTGACCGCTAGTTATTTTCTACGCCACGTTGAAGCCATTAGTGTGTAGTTTTGGCCCCGGTGACATCGAATTGTCTTGTAATTTTAAAGGACAACTCTGGTAAGAGATCAACTTAAGTGTCTGGTTATTGTATCCACACTATGAGGTCAGTTCAGTGCATCAGCATTGGTCTGAGTTTTTAATGGCTAGGAATGTTCCAGATGTGGAGAAATGCGAAGGTAGGCTTAGCCTTCACTGTAGCTCAGATTGAGGTTTAAATCATTTCCAGGGGGGATTATTTGCTGCTGATTTTTGATTTTAACTGCTTTTTTTTTTTTAACTTAGATGTTTCAACTCACAACTTGCTACACCAACTGATTTCTCTCAAAATTAGAAGTAAAACTATGAGACGAGTAATTAAAACGCATACCCACTGCTCTCCTTATTTTTTTTAAGGATACTGATACAAAGCCCCACTGACAAATGGGGTGATGAAAAGTTTATGGGCAGAGGGTATCTGAAGTTCAGAATTTCATCATTATCTTGACAACATCTTGAGTTCTGAGTCACCCCACGTCGGCACCAACCTTGTGACCCAGGGAGGGTAACATTCCTGAGATGAGCTCTGTCCTGTGGGAAGCTTGCTCATGAACTTCCCTCTGACCTCTTGGATGGTGCCTTCTCACCTTACATGCTGGATTTGGCTTTTGCTTCTAGTCCTGCCCCATGACCTCCGTTAGTTAGAATTTCCATATGGGTAAGAGGATGCTAACGGTATACTTACTACATTGTGGTACTATTGAGAAGGTTAAATAAAATAATCTCGTAATGTGTTTAGGATTAGGATTGTGCTTGACATGCAGGAAACCGTTAGATTTAAAATTTTTTTTTCAACGTTTTTTATTTATTTTTGGGACAGAGAGAGACAGAGCATGAACGGGGGAGGGGCAGAGAGAGAGGGAGACACAGAATCGGAAACAGGCTCCAGGCTCCGAGCCATCAGCCGAGAGCCCGACACGGGGCTCGAACTCACGGACCGCGAGATCGTGACCTGGCTGAAGTCGGACGCTTAACCGACTGCGCCACCCAGGCGCCCCAGATTTTAAATTGTAATTTTAATTTACCCCTCGGTATATGCAAGGTTTTCACCCCTGTGGTCTTGGGAAATAACCAGACTTCCCTGCTTTTCCAGGGTTCTGGTAGATTCTGTAAGCCTCCCTCTGATACCCCACTATAACTAATGTAAGAAAATTAGCCAAATGTAGGGGCATTTATTAACTTTGTGTTTGAAAAAACAAATAGGGTTGGAGACTTTCTTACAACTTGATTATGTACATTCATTTCCTGCCCAGAAATGAATCACAGCTGGGTTTAAAGAATAGAAAGTGGCCCTGTGTTTCAGAAAACCAATTTTAGTAACACAGATTTTAGGTTTGTAGACCAACATAGCTTTAAGCCTCTGGGGATAGCTATATAGAATTTCATGCTGTGTATGTCAAAAAGAGGCACCCCTATGTTATGGGCAGAATGCACACCACATTTACACTTTGTCTTCTATTCTGTGACTTCTAAATTGGCATATAGGTTTCTATGATAGAATTGGAGAATATATAGAAAAGGCAGCCTGTCAGGTTTTCTGTTTCTTAGCTCTAACCTCATGAACCAGAATATATCTTGAAATAGCAGAGCTGAAATTATTTTGACATTCCTGCATACCGGCTAATTGAGAACTCAATGAAAGAGTTGTAAACGACAACTTAAGACACTGGTCCAACTTATCTCTTTATGTTTTCACTTATTGCTTTGTGGTTGTTTAGGAGATTAGAGTGGGTTTAATTGTATTTTTACCCTATATGTTTGCCCCCACTTCTGAGGAAGAAATAACCAAAAATTAAGTCAAATAGAGTCCATTGGATATCCGAAGTGGATCATGACCAAAAGCCATTCTTTTTTTTTTTTTAAAGCTACATAAGATAAATTCTTTCTTTCATAACATAATAAAGGCCTTCCTTCAGACTAGGAACATTATTTTAGTCATCTTTCAGCTTATTCCTTTTTTCCTCCTTCAGCCATTAAATGCATTCCAGACAGGGAATTCACATATAGAGTGGAAATGAGCAGAGACGAATTTTGACCAAAGCATAGCACTCTCCTACCCAACACCCTGCTTTTAAATAAGATAAATGTAGATTATTTCACGGTCATGAATTACGATTCCAAGAAGTGTAAGGAATAAAATTTTCTGTTCTAAATGGATGACATCAATGACAAAAAAAAAAGGTGACTGGGCAACAAGAACGTTCTAATTCTGCCTCCGCTGGTGCCCAGGGCAAGGCCTTCTCTCTCCTGGACTTTCCTTAATGGTGAGGACTGAAGAATGCATGGACATTCAATCTGCTCCATGCTTCATCAAGGAAAAGCAACCAAATTTCCTCTAAAGAGCAACAGGTCAGTGGGTTCCCACTGATATATGATGGCATAAACATGCACTTGGAAAAAAATAGCATGCCTGCTTATTTCTGGCAATGGTTCTAGACTGAATTTATTTATAAATTTATTATTTATTTATTTATTTATTTATTTATTTATTTTTCTCAACGTTTTTATTTATTTTTGGGACAGAGAGAGACAGAGCATGAACGGGGGAGGGGCAGAGAGAGAGGGAGACACAGAATCGGAAACAGGCTCCAGGCTCCGAGCCATCAGCCGAGAGCCCGACACGGGGCTCGAACTCACGGACTGCGAGATCGTGACCTGGCTGAAGTCGGACGCTTAACCGACTGCGCCACCCAGGCGCCCCTATAATTTATTATTTATTTGGATTTGCTTTCGTACTATGGAAGAAAAATTGAGGGTTCAAATACAGTCACAGTTTCTGAGGCCAGAATCAAAAGCCTCTAGGAAGTTGGGGACTTCAGTCGGAGTGAAAAAGCCTGTCAATGACCGTTGAGTTAGTTGGAATTCTAATCAGGTTATTGATTATGATAATTGATAATGAAGGCCATTTTCATATTGCTAGGGAAGTATGTAAGCCAAAAATACCTGGAAAAGCGATGAATACAAGTCTGGAACAACTGGCAAAGCAAATATAATTAGAGGCACTACGTAGGCTTTTCATTTCTTGGGTGGTAGTTTTCCTTTAACCGGTCTGGCTCTATAACCAGAAAGGCCACATGCTACTTGTCTTTGGAGATGTCTGTGCCGATATGAGCATATAGCTGAATAGCTAAGTTGGGGAAGAGTTGGTAGTTTGAGATTCTTTTCTAGGAATTTGTCATTTGTGCTTGATTACAGCTGTGCCATTTCTCTGGCAAGTATTCTGAGATCATGGAGCCTCTTCCGGGCTGCACTATGGATCTAAAACGGCTGCCTCTGGGGGCGCCCCGGGTGGTTCAGTCGGTTAAGGGTCCGACTTCGGCTCAGGTCACGATCTCACGGTTTGTGAGCTGGAGGTCGAGCCCCAGGTCCGGCTCTGTGCTGCCAGCTCAGAGCCTGGAGCCTGCTTCCGATTCTGTGTCTCTCTGTCTCTCAGTGATGACTACACGTTAGAAAGAAATTAAAATAAGATAAATTGGCCGCCCCTGCCGTTTTGTACACAAACGTGCACTAGTGTTTGCGTTGGACGTTGGAAAGCAGACAAGAAACGAATACTGCGCCGCTTCTCTTTTCGATGGACACGCTTAGCGTTTCATCACGGATTCTTTGATCTCAGTTTATTATTTCCTCTACTTGCTGCAACCAGATGCTCTCTAACTGGGCTCTTTTTCAGATTCACTTTTTTGTCATTTTTAACTGTGGCAAAATATGAAATTGACTGCAGTAACCTGTCTTAAAGGGTACAGTTCTGGGGCGCTTGCGGGGGCGGGGGGGGGGTCAGGCGGTTAAGTGTGGGACTTTTCATTTGGCTCAGGTCACGATCTCATGGTTTGTGGGTGAGCTCCAGACGGGGCTGGGCTCTGCCCTGACCGCGAGGGATTTTCCCTCTCCCTCTCTCTCTGCCCCTCCACTGTTCACGCTCTCACTGTCTCTCTCAAAATAAGTAAATAAACTTAAGAAGGAATAAAGTGCACAGTTCAGTAGCATCCGGAGCTGTTTCCTTTGTAAACGGAAGCTTCTTTTAGTTTTCCTACTGAGAAGCATCTTGGTCCATGCTGTCTGCTGAACAGTCAGACCCGGTGGCTCGTAAATAGAAGATTCTTTCTCAGAGTTGTGCAGGCTGGGAAGTCCCAGGTGGGGGTGCAGGCAGGTGTGTTGAAGGGAAAGCCCGCTTCTGACTGGTCGTGATTGGTCCCCTGGCTGCTCCTCACGTGGGGAAAAGGCTGGGGAGCCACGTGGGGGTCCCGTCTGCAGTCCCACCCGCGAGGGCCCCACCTTCGGGTCCTAATCGCCTCCCAGAGGCCCCACCTCCTAGTGCCATCGTCTCGGGGCGCGGGGTTAGGATTTCAGCCTGCCAGGTCAGGGGTGGGGAGGTGCGCAAAGCCATTCCCTCAGGAGCCACCAGTAACGCTTCTGTGTTGTGTCGTGTTGTGCTGTGTTACAGAACTCCAAGATGGGAGGCAAGCTGAGCAAGAAGAAGAAGGGGTACAATGTGAATGATGAGAAGGCCAAGGACAAAGACAAGAAGGCCGAGGGTGCAGGCACCGAAGAGGAGGGAACCCCGAAGGAGAACGAGGCCCAGGCGGCCCCCGAGACCACAGAGGTGAAGGAGGGCAAGGAGGAGAAGCCGGACAAGGATGGCCAGGACGCGGCCGGCAAGCCTGAAGACAAGGAAGGCGACAAAGACACGGCCGCGGCCAAGGAAGACGCCCCGAAGGCGGAGCCCGAGCAGACGGAGGCGGCGGCCGAGGGCAAGCCCGAGCCCCCAAAGGCCGCCGAGCCCGAGCCCGCGGCCGCGGCCGGCGACGCCCCCAAGGCCGCGGAGCCTGAGGCGCCCGCGGAGGCCAAGGCCGACGACAAGGGCAAGGAGGCCGGGGAACCCACCAAGACTGAGGCTCCCGCAGCTCCTGCCGCGCAGGAGACGAAAAGTGACGGGGCCCCGGCTTCAGACTCAAAACCCAGCAGCACCGAGGCTGCGCCGTCGTCCAAGGAGAGCCCCGCAGCCACGGAAGCACCCAGTTCCACGGCCAAGGCCCAGGCCCCCGCAGCCCCCGCGGACGAGGTCAAGGCGGCCGAGGCGCCCGCCAGCTCCGAGCAAACCGTAGCAGTCAAGGAGTAACAAGGACAGCCTATGGAAACCGAGTCTGCTTCCACCGCCTGTCTCTCTCTCTCTCTGTGTCTCTCTCTCTCTCTGTCTCTCTCTCTCTCTCCTATACTAACTCGTTTCAAATCCGAAGTAATGATATGTATTGCCCAAGATTAAAGAAAAAAAAAAAAAAAAGGATGTTGTCCCATCGAGGGAGGGAGGGGGTGGGGAGAATCCAAATAGTATTTTTGTGGGGAAATATCTAATATACCTTCAGTCAACTTTACCAATCAGTCCTGGATTTTAAAGATCAATGTCTGAAAGTACAGTACAATTTTTGTACCTGAACTGCTGTCACAGGCACTCCGCCGCTAAGATCCGAATATCTTGTCTTCTGCAAGGGGGTTGGGAGTGATGCGTTTGATTCTGCCCACAGGGCCTAGGCCAAGGCAATCAGATCTTTCGGAAAGCAGTATTTTCTGTGTTTTTCTTTTTAATTTACAGCTTTTCTTATTTTGATATTTTTTTAATGTTGTGGATGAATGCCAACTTTCAGACAGCCCTCTTAGCCTGTCCACACGTATCTCGATGCCAAGACTCCATTCTTCCTCCCCAGGTATTTTTGGGAGTAACAAACATTCTCTCATCCTACTTAGCCTCCCTAGATTTCTCATGACGAGTTAATGCATGTCCGTGGTTGGGTGCACCTGTAGTTCTGTTTATTGGTCAGTGGAAATGAAAAAAAAAAAAAAAAAAAAGTCTGCGTTCATTGCAGTTCTGGTTTCTCTTCCATTCTGTGTCACAGGCACCAACACACCGCTCATTGGAAAATGGAAAAAAAAAATAAAAATAAAAAAAACAAAAAAAATGTACAATGGATGCATTGAAATTATATGTAATTGTATAAATGGTGCAACAGTAATAAAGTTAAACAATTAAAAAGAAGTAATGAGGACTATTGGTTTTCTTTTATGGCCCCTTCCTCCTTGGTTATTACCTCAGTAGAGAATAGAGCGCTCTCTTGGGCATTTTCCTGGAGGTATTTGGATAGAAGTATAAAGCGGTATGTTCTCACTTTGGCGAACATTATCTGTTTAAAAAATCAGCTGGTGGATCAGTGTCACTAAATTATCTTGGAGAGGCTAAACTAAAAAGTGACTCTGGATATACACCTTATAACATGGGGTGTTATTAATTTACTTAGAACAAATGTGTATATATATACATATAAAGTTTATTAAGTTTATTTATCAATATATATATATTAAGTTTATTTATTTTGAGAGACAGAGCATGAGCAGGGGAGGGGCGGAGAGGGAGGGAGAGACAGAATCCCAAGCAGACTCCACGCTGTCAGCGCAGAGCACGACTCAGGGCTCCATCCCACAAACCATGAGATCGTGACCTGAGCCCAAATCAAGGGATGGATGGACAGTCAACTGACAGAGCCACCCAGGTGCCCCCAGAACAAGTATTTTTGAATAAAACAAGAAGCAATAAGCAGAGTTGATCTTGAAGGCTGGGAAAGAGAATTCCATATCCTATGGAAAAATATCACATATTATGTACGTTATGAAAACACTGATGATCATATTATTTTAGCCCTTTACTTATCGTATTCATGACAAAGCCTGGACAGAGGACCCAAGGGCTGTGAGGAGGCAGTGAGATAGCTCTGTGACAGCCAAGTGTGGAACAGGAGTTCATGGTGACCGGATTCCTCTGTTGGTTTTGCCGCTAATGTCTTGTATGACTTTTCAGTCTCTTAACCTCCAGGTCTCCCTGTGTTACCTACAAGAGAGTGAAGGCTTTATGATCTCTAAGGAAAGACCCTTGTCACTTCGGAAATATTTAGTAATTTGTGTATATGCCTGGTAATAATGTTATAGGATGGATAGATACCCACCAACGTATGTGACGTCAACTTCATCCTTGATTTCTCCCCCAAAGCTTGCTCTGATTCCATATATTCTGTAGATGGGGAAAGGCTTGGAGAACTGGCAGAAGCAGTGACTTTTAGAGTGTGCTCATCCATCTGTAACACAAGAAAATAAGGAATTGTCTCTTGAATCTCTTGGTAGTAATTTGGGTCTTTTCCAACTGATTCTAGAAGCTAAATCTCAGATGTAAAACCCTTAAAAATGAACTTAACCCTAGCCACAAAAAGATTTCTCATGACTGAATCAGTTAAACAACATGTTTTGGCAAGGAGTGGCATTGGGTGGTAATTCATCAGAGTTACAAATATGATTTCACACCCTACCATAGAAAAATTTCTATGGGACTTGTGAAGGGCCAGTACACTGGGATTATTAATTCTCAAAGAGACTTAAGTGATACAGCAGATACAGACGAACCTGGTGCTGTCCCTGCGGGTTAAAGAAATTGGCCCCAGTTAACTTCTGAGTGATCTGTCGTGTGTACCACACCTAAGATGTTGTCAGAGGATAATTCTGGAAGAAGAAATGGTGAAACCGAATACTGGGCAAATATTATACCTCTTGGGTTCAATTCATGCCTATGATCGCCTTTGGGGACTTTTGGTTCTTGTTTCTATAGTGAAATGAATTTGAATTCTTAATGCTTGAGAGCACAGCATACAAGAAAGACGTAAACACCTTAACCACCAAGCAACTCTTTTAGGTAGGAAAAAAAGCAGAGGAATGCCCAGGTTGTTACAAGGTGTCCGAGCATATATAAAATAGCTTGGGGGCAGGTTGGTAGGGGGTGGTGGGGAGATCACAGATTCAGTGAACTTTGGGGGACATTTATACGGTTACTAATATTAAATACTGTGCATTTCTTACAGATAAATGTCATCGGTGGAAGCAATATGTTATATATTCACTGTCTTTTCATCCCCTTTTTTAATTAAAAAATTCGCTAGGTTTTTTGGTGATTAGAATAATCAAATCAGCCTCCTGAATTAGTGTTTATTACAGTAAATCACTGTTCAGGGATAAGTGAAACTAAGGACACATTTTTTCTCAGTTTTCTTACACTTAGATGTGTTGGGTAACGTATAGAAGAATTAAAATCTGAACCAAGTATGCATTTTTTTCCCTCTTTTCTGACTCTACTCAAACTGTGTTCAGGCAATTAAAGACCATCATGAATGTGCTCACCAAAATATTTAAATCCGACTTTTAACCTAACTATGGCTCATGACATCAAATTTTACCATTCTTAAGAAAACCTAAGATGTAGTCTGAAATCAGATATTCAGCAGAAAGTGTCGTATGTGTGGGAGTATTTGGCCCAGCCAGGAAGGGAACAATTGGGCAATCCATGTTAAATTTGGATTAACCTAGATTGTTCCCTCCTCGTGAACAATATAAAATGAAGGGAATGCAATACGCAGGCTGTGCTTCGCAGTCAAGTCAGCACTGTTCGGACCTCACCACCTACTTGGCCCGCTAGCTCCCATGAGTACAGCATCTCCTCTGAAGAACGAAGGGTTCCAGGGTCTAATACCTGTTGGGGACCTATGTGCATACTGCAAAGAGGAAACACAGGAACCAAAATGAACTAGTCCGAGGTTACCAGCTATGTCCCTCCACCCTGAAGGTCCTATTTAGTAGCTGACACTGACTCTGCATGATGGGAACGGAGCCAAATCCCAAGAGCTGGGGAGCACCAGGCATCCCGGAGTGGCCCTACCTGGCCTCAGCCCTAGAAGACCGTCTTCAGCCTGGGACTGCCCATTGAGGCAGAGGTCACACATGGTCATGATACAGGAACACCATTCCCCATTCTTGGACAGTCCCCTATCTTTCAGTGGGGTCAAGACCCAGGGTCTAGCGTACAACAGGGAATTGGTGGTCAACTTGGGTGCTGGCAAGATCTAGACATTCAGCTGCCTGAATTGGGTAAGTTGGGAAGTGCCAGCAGCTACACAAAGTTTGTTTTCATAGGGCATCCGAAATTCTTAATCTTCATCACATGGAACATCAAGGCATAATGAAACACCCTATCTTCATTGAAGGATTCACCCAACGTACCGCTTAACGTCCACTGTCAGAGTTGGCTTTGGGACACTCCTTTACAGATAGAAGGCTGTGGCACACAGCCGGTTTGAGTCAAGTGGGGACTCAGATTTTATGGGGAAAAATTTGCTGTTTGTAAAATTTACTATTTTGGTGACGAACTTGTCTCAAAATTGATGAGGTTAATCTTCATTCTTTTGATTTCTATTCTGCTTTTTGAGAGTAACCGTGGGGTAATTTTGATCGTTACTTTGTAACTAATTTCCTCAATATTGAAAGCTGAATGCTCAGGAGATAATTTTAAGAATATACCAAAAAATGCTATCACTAACCAGTTGTGATATTAGTCACATGAGCTCTTAATATGCATCCTCATAAAAGGAGACAAGATTTGCTTCATTTATAGCTGACACTGTTTTTGGCCTGCCAAATAAATATTTTAAGCATTTAGTTCAGGCACTGCTATTTAGCCAGGGTGTTATTATTATTATTATTATTGATTTATTTTTATCTTTTACCCTCTCTGCTAATGGAAAAGTGAAAAGGGCCACGCAGGGAGTTTTTCGTGAAGACACATGCCTTTGGTTTAAAAACAACAATAACAACAAAAACTATTCCTTACCCTGAGCCTGTATGTTTCATGCCCTCTTAATGATAGAGATTTTTCTTATTAATGTATGAAATCTCAAAGTCCCAGAAACCATTGTTTTATTTTTTATGTATTTTTAAATTTTTTTAACCTTTATTTATTTTTGAAAGACAGAGACAGAGCACGAGTTGGGGAGGGGCAGAAAGAGAGGGAGACACAGAATCCTAAGCGGGCTCCAGGCTCTGAGCCGTCAGCACAGAGCCCGACGCGGGGCTCGAACTCACAGACCCGGAGGTCAAGACCTGAGCCCGAGTCTGACCTTCAACCAACTGAGCCACCTTCCGAAACCATTGTTTTCATACATTTCTGAGTCTTTCTCAGTCCTCATTTTATGAAGAGTAATTTTCTTTCTCCATCTGTATTCTTCTGTTCATATACATACTTAAGTAAATTCCCAGAGTATCTTTTTGAAAAACAACTAGAATCTTTAAAAAGAACACTCAGTGTGACTGTGCACACTGAAACAATCCATCAAACACCAATATCATCTATCTCCATCTCATGGACACTTGACCTTCATATTTTTTAAGGTCCAAATATCACACGTGTTCCTCATTTTTCTCCCTGTAAAGGGCGGTTTTATGTTTCTCCTGAGCTGCTCTCTGAGTCCGGAAAGTTCGCTTTTAATATCACTCATTTATAAATTAATTGGGCTTCATATAATGGATCCAAGTCTTTTGTTTTAGCTCCCCCAGGAGCTAATTCAACGTGTTCAATTGTCAAATGACAAAACGATGAAGCGTTGGGCACCCATTTAGAATCATTTAGAGAATGTGCTCATTTGCTCTCTTCACATATGTTTTTGCTTAGATGGCCCAGGATTTAAGAGAGTGTGGGTAAAGGGGCCTCAATAAAAGTGCTGTTTGGGGAACTTCTCATCTTTTCCTAATTCTGAGTCAGAGTTCCAGATAATGAAAGCAAAGCCTGTTAGGCTGCAGGCTTTCCTGAAGCCGTGGGTGTAGAAACGTAAATGAAAACATAAAAAAGAAATCTATTTTTGGGGAGCCTGGGTGGCTCAGTCAGTTAAGCATCTGATTTCGGCTCAAGTCATGATCTCACAGTTCATGGGTTCGAAGCCTGTGTTGGGCTTTGTGCTGCCAGCTCAGAGCCTGGAGCCTGCTTTGGATTCTGTCCCCCTCTCTCTCTGTCCCTCCCCCACTTGTGCTCTGTCTCCCTCAAAAATAAATAAATAAACATTAAAAGAATTTAAAACTAAAGAAATCTATTTTATAACACTTACATAAATATTCTGATAAATTAAAAAAAATTTTTTTTAAAGACTGAGCTCCCATCCCTGGTAGGAAAGGCTTATTATTGGAAGCCTCACTGTCTTTTGGGCTTTTTTTTTTTTTAATTTTTTTAACATTTATTTATTTTTGAGAGACAGACAGAGCATGAGCGGGGGAGGGGCAGAGAGCGAGAAGGAGATACAGAATCTGAAGGAGGCTGCAGTCTCCGAGCAAGCTGTCAGCACAGAACCCGATACGGGGCTCGAACCCCCAAACTGTGAGATCATGACCTGAGCCGAAGTCGGATGCTCAACCGCCTGGGCCACCCAGGCACCCCTCTTTGGGGCTTTTAAGCTACAAATGTATCGAAGTACAAAATGTGCTGGAGTAGGCACCAAAGACTTGCCTTAGGACAGAATAAATTAATCCTTCATGTTGCTTAGATTGTATTTAAGGGTCACACAACCGGAAAGCCAGCCCCATCATGTTGTTACTGAAAGGAAAAAGGCATCTTATTTATTTATTTATTTATTTATTTTTTTACCTTGAGGAAAATATATTCACTTGTGATAAACTTTTATTGGCAAAAAGAATGGGGAGGAAAATAAAAAAAAAAAATTCTTCCTTCTTAAAAAAAAAACAAAACACTCATTAAGGAAAGGGAAAGGCCACAGCTTTAGTACTTTACCGACAGAAACAGCCCTGTTTTGAGATTCACCATAAAAAAACAGGATGACAGATCTGATTACCATCGTCTTTGACGCAATTTGGGGAAATTTGACCTGACAGGTGTACCCCATTAAAAGAACTAACTAAAGGTCCTATAGCAGCAGTGACCGAGTTCCATCCTCCTGCTCAGACATCTAAGAATAGAGCTGCCTCTCAGCCGGAACCACCCACTGCAGCCACCAAAGTCTGACTAGTATGCAAATTCCCCGGAGGGTTCTTTTTCTTTCTTTCTTTTTCTTTTCCTTTTTTTTTTTTTTTCAGCTGAGTATAATGGAGACTATATTTTGCTTGCTACCTATTCAGCTGCCTTCTCCTGCAGGAGCTGAAATTGCCTTGACATTCAGAGCAAAGCCTCTGTCTTCAAAATAAAACACACACCCGTAAAAGCAACAAAACCCCAAATAACGCCAAGTCGAAGACAAGCTAATTAGAATACATCAGAAAAAGAGCTGGTTACATTTCAGATGCTAGTCCGAACCTCATTATGACTTTGTCTCTTTTGTTTCCTCTCTCCCTTATTCTGTTTCCTCCGCATTTTGTCTTTCCCGTCAAGGTTTCTACCTTTTTTTTTTTTTCCCCAGCTAATTAAATTCTAAAGTGATGATGTCCCCGTCTTCCCTCCCTCGCTCCTTCCCTGCCTCTTTCCCTCCTTATTTCCTTCCCTTGACATAAATGCTCATACTGGACCAGAACTATAAAAATTACGTACATCTTAAATGTGTAGTTCTCTTTTGTGCTTCATTCGTTCCCAAACGGGAAGCCTGTACCTCTTACTCCCCTTCACCCATTTTGTCCCCCTCCACCTTCCTTTAAGTGTGCAGTTCTTAAATACACTTCCTTCTGACTCTGCATAACCCTTCTTATCCATGTGTTCAGGAAGACAGTTTACTTGGAACTTACCTGTCTTTTACGCATCTCCTCCCCGCCTCCATTTGTCTGGATCCGGGAAGGATAGGAGGCTATGTTCAGGATCCAAGATAATTCGAAATAGTTTTTGATGTAGAATGCTTATTAAAAGAGCATCTTGAATGTCTCTCCACCAGAAACTCCGACCCGGAGGGCAGGGCTGTGGCTCCTAAATGCCATACAACCTGGCTACGTAATATCTTCTTGGATGTTGAAATACAAACATCCCAGGCCGCCAGCCACGACTTTGATTCAGCAGTTCTGATGGAAGGTGGAAGGACAGGGAGAGTTTTGTAAAGCCCTTCTTTGGGGCTTCGCTTTGATAGTGTAATTGTCACACGATTGTAAAGACACTGGGTTAAAGTCTGGGGTTTGTGGATTATACTCTCATCTTGAGTAACGCCCTTGACATCGTGAGGCTTACTTACCTCCTTGGGGAAAAAAAAAAAAAAAGGAAATAATAACAACAATGGAGTTGCTGTGACTATTTGCAATAAGACCTAGAAAAAACTGGCTCATGATGTACTCCATGAACATACGTGATATACTTCTATTCCTTAAAAAGGCTAGGGTCTTAAGCTCTGGCCCGGCGGTCCTACCTAAACTATGCAGCAAAATGTAACAGGAAGACATGGCAGGTGAAGTCATCGGAGTCCCAACCCTATACTCAGGTGGCTCTGTGACCTGGGGACAAATTTAACTTTTTGGAGTCTCGGAATGGTCATCTGAGACCCGGAGAATATTCCTGTCTCAGGGGCTTGTGGTGAGAGTTGAAGGTCCTGTTTAGTGCCGTGCCTAGTACATAAGTGCTCATTGAATGGATGTACCACGAGGATTTGCATTTCCCTCCGGAACAAGGGACAGTCAAGATTGGGGCAATTTCATCCTTCCCCTTTCCCTGATTTTTATGATCAATTTATCTTTGGAAGCAAAATTATCTGTTATGGATTAAGTCTGCTTTGGTCTTCACATTCATTCTGTGGATATACCATATCATGTGCTCAGATGCTTCAGTTAAGGCAAGGACATGGAAGGGGTGCCCCAAGACGAGGGGTGAGAGTAAAAAGGAATTTTCTTGCTATGATGCTGTGATTCCAGGGCATGTAGTGGCAGAGTTTGGGAGGTGGGGGGGAAGGCAAGCAAAGTCTGGGGCAAGGAAGCAGAATGCATTCTGAGAGTGATGTAGCTGACAGTTGGGTGTTGACTGATGACCGGAGATGTGAGATAGTGATTAGGTTCTACCATTCCCTTTGAGGACAGTGAGTTCTGGCCCTAATGGCCATAGGTTTTGTTTCATAAGACGTGGGGTGAAGTCCTTCCAAGCCATGGGTAGGGAGGCGATTAACTCTGCTCCTGAATAGCTCTGGGTGGTGTCTTTTTGGAAGTAGATGCTGCCCAAATGAGCAGAAAGGAGGAAGCGCTTCATTTTCTCTAAGTTATCCCTCACTTTGACTTGACCTTGTAGGTTAGACTTCAAATAAAGCACAGGTGGGTGAACTTCTTTGCACCTGGGCTCGGCACACTGTTCTGATCACCTGCAATCTCTCTGAAGACCTCCAATGACTTTATGCTTCTCGACCCTCCCTCTCTTGCAACCTACATTTAGAAGATGCTGGCAGACCCCCAGGTTTGAAGCTTGTCTCTGAGACTTTATGAGCTCAGTGACCTCTGAGACTTTATGAGCACAGCAACCTTGGGCAAGCTACTTAACTTCTTAGTGCCATATCCTCCTTATCTGTAAAATGGGAATAATAACTCATGGGATTGTCACCGAGATCAAGTGACATAACGGATCTAAATCACAGGACCTGGAACCTAGTAAGGGATCAAAGAAAATGTGCCATTATGTCTCTTCCTATTTCTCAAAATGTTCCCAAAACTCCAGGTTTACTGGACTTCTTTAAATTCACCTGTTTTCACCGCTCTGTCCTTAGATGTGCGTAGATTTCTGTGCTTTCACAGTCCCTGCCTCCGTGTGTTTCTTGCCTTCACCACCCCCTATCACTCAGTGTCTGTAGGTTTCTACTTACTCTCCAGCTGTCAGTCATTCTGAAGCATTTCTGACTCAAGAAGACTGGACTGTAACAACTCATGAGGTCCCTTTGTCTCTGGCAGACAGCTCCTTCATAGCCAACATCAACTTACATTACATTGACTCATGGGCATGTGATTCTCCCCCCACCAGACTGAGTAACTTGAGGGCAGGAACATTCCTTCCCCTTTCCTTGTCTCTAGTGCTTTGGATGTTGCCTCACACTTAGTAAGCATCTTAAGAATATCTGTTGAGATGTAAATGATTTACATAATATGACTTCGAACGTCCTCTCTCAGACCTATTTGCCTTTTAAAATGAGACGAAGTTTTTAAGTAAAAATGACTCTCAATTGTCCCATTTCAGATGAATGGTCAGGCAGAGGAGAAATAGTTATTAGGGGGAGAGTCAGGTGACTTTGGGTGGGCAGGATAGTATTACTAGGGAAGATCGTCCTGGAACCACTGAAACGGTGTCATGCTTGGCCAGTTTTGACTCTCTCAATTAATATGGCCAACCCTGTATTTGGTAGCAATGTAATTTATTATCTTATTAACGAATTTAAAACAGAAATCGCATTTGGAGAAGGAAGGATGTAAATGCTTGTCCTAATTCAAATATTATAAATGAAAAACATCTGCGAATCACAGATTCAAGCCAAGCATTATTATTTTATGGAGATGTTCAGTGGAATTGAATCACTAAGCTCCCTATCTCTGAACAGATTCCAGTGGATCCCCAATAGTCTTCACATGGGATTGGGTAGTAATTGAACCGATGTCCTTAGAGCGATCTCGCCAAAAATACTGGTTTTCCGCTTAAATTTGGAGAAAACAAAAGCAAAAAGAAAGGCCTTTATTTGCTTAATATTCTTTGGACCAAGTAATTGTTGGTTTCTTCGTGAGTTCTGGAAATTTGACGTCTGTTTCAGAATCTGAGTTTCAGCCTTTTTCTTCATAGGAGGTTGTTGAGTGAGCTGCTATAGGCTGGTTAGAGGAGCTGGTGTTTTCTTACCTAATTCTCTAGGTCTCTCTAAAGACAACTAATAATTATTGGATAGCTTTATCATTTGTTAAAACAAGGCACTAGGCGCTTACATACCAAGTCTACAATCAGTCCAATAACGTTATTAAGTTAAAGTTAATACCTTAAAGTTATTAAGTAGAGAGTAACTTATTCTGGCAAAGCCCCTACAGTAAAGTAACATAAATATTATCTTTTTTTTTTTTTATATGATGTGCATAGTGATTTAGTAAACTTCCAGTGGAAACACACATGATTCTCTTAGAGATCTTCTTTTCATGAACCATGTTATCTTTTTTTCCTTAATGGAAAAAAATGTGTTCACAATTGCCATCAGTTATAGCAGGCACTAGCATGCTATACCTGAGCAAATACCTATGTCTCCATTATATGTCAATAATTAGACATAATTAGACATCATTAGAGAAAAAAATCCTTACTACTCTTCATTTACCTAAGTCATACCAAAAGATGCTTCACTTATGTTGCATTCTAAAAAATCCTGCTATTCTACTCCAGCGTGTTCAATGATCACATTTTTTAATACGGTGAAAACAACCTGTATACGGTTGTAAAGTGCATAGATTATTTCATGTAACAAAACACTCATGTTGGTAGTTTCCTCATTTAATCTGGCATCTGGTTTAAGGAAAAATTCTGGCTGGTCATGTTACTTGGCTTGATTGATATTGTCTTATAATAGCGGTCTTCAAGGAAACATCTAGATCAGTGGTCTACAACTTTCGGTTGCTAGATGAAATCTTGGTTACTTTTTTTTTTAAAGGCCACCACTTTGTTGGCTGCCTAACCATCCATACTCCATAGCTCAGGTTCACTCATACAAGGGCCTCCTGGTACCCGAATCAAATTCTTCCAATTTTTTCCATCTCCTGATTCTCTAAAGCAAGAGCAAATTCATGCTCATGAGAGATTTCATGCCGGCTCTAACCCATCACCACTTTCAAAGGCAAGAGGAGGCCAAAATGTTGCTTATGAGTCACAGTTTTGATGAGTGGAGCCTAACGGTAATTTGAAATTGAGCTCCTTTTTTTTTTATATCTGCCTTGTTCCTGGAGACAATTTGAATTTATGGAAGTGTTAGAAGAGAATCTTGCGTTATCGCTGAGGATGTGGGAAGGCCAAGGTCCTGAGGCCACAGTTGTGGATAGGGCAGATGCCCGAAAACTGACAGGGGCCAGAAAAGAGCATCCCAACTGAGAACTAGCAGATCAAATGAGGAAGAAGCTGATAACTCACCTGAGCTCTCAGTCAGTAGACAAGGTCAGAAATCAAAGATCTTTGGAGTGCCTGGGTGGTTCAGTTGGTTAAGCGTCTGACTCTTGATTTCGACTCAGGTCAGGAGCTCGCGGTTCATGAGATTGAGCCCTGTGTCAGGCTCTGCACTGACAGCACAGAGTCTGCTTGGGATTCTCTCTCTCCATCCCTCTCTGCCCCTCCCCTACTCGTGCTTTCTCTCTCTCTCTCTCTCTCTCACAATAAATAAATAATAACTAATAAATAATAAATACACTTTTTGACTTATGTAGCAAAACACGTGGCCATATATGCATTCGCCATAGATGCTCAAGCTTTCAACTTCTGCCCAGACCTTCTGGGGGTTTCCTGAACATGTGGGAACCCGTGCACTCTTGCAACACGTACCATTCCTTGGGTCTCTGATAATAGGTTTGCTGAGTATAAAACACTTTTTGCCTTTTTGAAGTGGTAGAGGTGGAGGGTGGAGATAGGGCGTGGTTTCTTAGCATATTTAACTTCACCAATTAGCAAGTATATTTAAGGATAACTTGCAGTAACTCTGATGGAGAATTTTCTGCCTAAGAAATGTAATTTTCTAAATGTTCATTATTATTATTTGTTTTTAGTTCATTTTAGAGGGAGAGAGGGCATGTGCATGCGTGAAAGCAAGGGAGGGGTAGAGGGAGAGAGGGAAATCTTAAGCAGGCTTCGGGCTTAGTGCAGAGCCCAACTGGGGGCTTGATCCCACAACGCTGGTATCATGACCTGAGCTGAAATCAAGAGTCAGACACTCAACTGACCAAGCCATCCAGGTGCCCCTAAATTTTCGTTATCGGATACTGAAAAGAGAAACACACTAGTATATATCTCAGAATATTTCCCAAACCTCATATGCGAATGATTTGCCTGGAGCTCTTGTTAAATTGCAGATTCTGATTCAGTAGGTCTGGACCGGGGCAAAGGCACTGCATTTTCTAAAAAGATTCCAAGAGACGTCGATGCTGCTGGCCTTTGCTCCACACATTGAGTAGCGAGGTCTTACAGGACTTCAAATAATTAGCATTATTCTCTGCAGTTGGAGAGTGTCTATCTCTGAAAATATATGTCATAGGCATGTATCTGATTTCTTCCAGTCTGATACTTAAAAAAATATTCCTAGGCTTTGTGCTTTGTTGTCTACATCTGAATGATTTCTAGGCTTAAATTGCGAAATGTTCAACAGTATTGCTTCACTTCCACGTTAAGATTCGTATTTGCCTCCAGGATAGAGGGCTATTTCCCGACCTCAGTCCCCTCTGGGGGCTTAGGAAGCCTTAGCTCAACACTGAGGTTAATAATTGCTCTGTGGCCTTGGTCCTGAGGCCGAGTTCCCCCATGGACCCACTGGGGTAGAGGATCAGCAGCATATTCCAGAACCTATGCCCTCTGAAGCCGTGCTCCTCCAGATTTGAGACTCCACCTAGATCTTGGCGGTCCTCTCGCAGACTGGGAGTCCTGTGGTTGAGGCCAGTGCCAGGGGCACGATCTCAGCCAGCAGCCTATACCAGCTTCCTAAAATCTCTGCAGAGGCTGTCTGCAGAATTTCTGAATTTCGCTGGTTATCTAGATTCGCCTGCCCCTCGTACCTATACAGACGTCCCTGTTATTTTTATTCCATCCTATACATCTTAACACTGCCTACTTGTCTAGACTGGTTGAAATTTGCCAAATTCTCTGAATGCTGGGTTTTGTTGCCAGTCTCGGCTCTATCTTTGGCAAGAGTCTGGGCGTTCCTCACAGCAAGGGGCAAGCCTGTTGCTGGGCCCCCTTGATCCAGACTAATCTTTTCACCACCGTACATCTGGCTTTACCCGACAAAGTCCTGAGATGAAATGTGGGCGCCAAGGTGGGATTATCTGGATGTTTCTAATCGCGGGATGATGGTGTCACCCAATAGAAGAACGAGGGGCCGAAATCTCGAGACGAAGGGGTTACGGAAAGTTTTGGGGGAAGAGCTCTTTAATCTCTGGACGGGGCCTCAGACTCCTGAGCCACAGACTTCCCCTTACCATGAGGAATAAAGCTTATTATTTTCCCACACTGTTACATTTCTAGACGTGACCGTAGAGTGAATATGTTTGATCATCTACTATGCTGATTCTCAGGGAAAAGCATTCTTTTGTGAAACAGAGATTTGATCTTGGTACTATCTTTGTGAATTAACAGCGTAGCCCACAAAAAATAAAGAACAGACATTTTAAGGTATCTTCAGTGGTTTTACAAAAAGGCTATCCTGTCGGACTTCAGGAGATTTGAGATTGATCAGGATATACACGGATGCAATAAATGTATATGTTTGCATACACACATGGATTGAAAACGTCTCTGATTCAAAGTGTTCTTTCACTCACTCACATATAAACGTCGTCATTTTGCTGCGTTCATAGGACACCTGGGCTTGTTGACTCTATGTTTTCCTCAAATTTGCTCACCGATTCATGTATTTCTACCGGGAAATATTTGTTTAAAACGGAAACTTTATTTCACTGTCCAAATGGAAAGCCATTGAGAGGTCTTCCCTAAGGTTTGCCTCCAGCCCACTCTTCAAATCACCTGGTCTTGCCATTTCAAGGCCCTAAACTCTCCACTTTTTCTCCTCCTTCTTCCATCGCCCTCCCTACTTGTCCATCTGGGGTGTAAGGTTTAAAATCAAGGCCAGTATTATGTGTTGCCTCCACATCTAGGGGAAATTGGGAGTGCCTGGAAGGGCCGGACAACATGTTTCCCTCCCCTCTCCGTTCCCGTGGACAAGGCGCACGGGCCAGTCAGTGCCATCATCGTGGCCCTGCTTGTCTCCGCGTGGCAGGCTTCTGTTCCCCGCCAGTCCACGGATATATTCATATAAGCCCATCACATCCTGTTACAGGGGGAGGAGGGAGAGCCACCTCACCCCCTTGTTACTACAAAACCAGCCTCCCACAGCCTCTGCGTGTTCACTCTGCTCCCAGGAGCAACTCCTGTGTGCCCTGCGTGGGTGATGCCCTCCTTCCCCTAATACCGTGGATGTCGGCTGTTCAGTGCTGTGCGTCATGCGCTTGGCCCCCTGCATCACTCTGGGATGCAAATTCCCCCCTTACCAGGGGGGGAGGGGGTGGCGATTGAAACACCACCCATGACCTGTCATTGCCGCAACGGCGTCCCATCATCCCCCCGATGCCCTTGGCTACAGAATCACTGGGATGGAAGAACATACGTTGAAGACACGCTCACATTACACTGTCACTGTGTGGCCATTTCCACACGTTTTCTGGGGATGCAGTTTTAGGCAGTGTGATCAGTAGCCGGGAGAGATATTTTTGGAAAGTGGACCTCCTGCATTCCACCGAAGGGAAGACTGTCCTTTTTGCCTGATGATAAGGCCTGTCCTAGATACTCAGCTCACGTGCTTACATACCAGAGGAGGAAAGCTTGCCTGAACACGAAATCTAAAGCCATGGACATAAGACCGGAAGTGTTTTTAAGAAAGGTACTACATGCCTCCCATAGTTTAATATTGCCAAGTCCTTCCAAAAAGCCATGCCATCTGGTGAAAAGACAAGATTCATTTCTCTTGCTTGTGAAAGCAGATGTGCAGGGGGCGGGTGACAGGCCCCGGGGTTTCACTTGTCGGGTTCGAGGTGCGGTTCTGACGCTGACTGTTGATAATCCTGGTTGAGCTACTTACCCTTGACCTCATCTGTAAAATGGGGATGGTAATAGCATCTACCCTGGGATGTTCCTGTGGGGATTAATGGGGTTAATAGTGCCAGGTCCTTCGTAATTGCTGCTTCCATACCTGCTATTTATTATTATTATTATTATTATTATTATTATTATTATTTTTACTGAAGAGAAATCTCAGTCTCAAACGGGTGTTTGACAGCATCCACATATTTCGATATTGTTGGCTTTTTGTGGATTTACGTCTAGTGTCTTTAGTTCAAATCTGTCTTAAAGCCTTACTTGTTCTTGACTGATTGCCATTTTATTCGAGAGTGATTTTTTCTCTTGTGTGCATTACTGCAAGGGCGAAGCAATGACTACTGGGCAGAAACACGCGTGGTGAGTCCTCAGCAAGCAGCTGGCTCCATGAATACAAAGTCGGGAATACTTTCTGATTTAATAATCCGGATTTTTCCACAATAATGCCTGGCTTACTTCTGCACGCATATCTGTGTTCAAGATGGCTAGATTTTTCAAAAGAAGAAATCTCAGAGTGAGGTTTTTCAGAATAAGAAAAACGTTTCTCAATTATTGCCTTGAGGGATTATGCCTTGGTCATCGTAAGTTATATCCAGTTTTCACTAGGAAGGAAAAAACACATAATTTCAAACAAACGGCTACTTTTCATGTTGGAAATATGGCCGGAGTTCCTGTTTGTCTAGTTAATCAGACCTCTAAAAGGGCAGCGTTCCTAGAGAAGTATGAATGTGGTTTGGGAGGGGCTGTTGTTTATAGATAATGAGTTCAGATCAGGGTGAAGTTGATACGTCTCATCTATTAGGGATAGAAAAAGAAAAGAAAAATTGGGCTGAGACATTGCAGAGTCTGACTTCGAATTTAGATTCAGTTTACATGTGGGCACACACGTGACCGACAGCGGTGAGCATGTCTGTGTATGTATGTTACAGGTGTACAAGTGCAGAGAGGTAGGTGGACATGCTAAAGAAATGGGCAGTAATCATGTAGCATCAGTGACCGTATGAAAGGGGCGGTTGACATCAGTGCAGTGTAAGAAGAGTGACCTTGTTACCATCACTTTCTGTTCTCCTGAGATCACAGAGTGTGAGAATTATTGCTAGATTAATGGTCGTTTCTGGAAGAACCAACTTAAATTTTTTCCGTAACACCAGGATAGAACTAAGAATGGAGATAAGATTGGACCTTCCGAAGTTGCTTTTATTATAAATTCTCTAGCTATTGAGAAAAATACGTGTATCTTGGATCACTTGTAAACTGGGGGAAACATCCCGTGTGAGTAGATATTTGGAGCTAAAATCATAAACAGTGACAAAGTGAAGCTCTTCGGTGGCCACGCTTATGCACATTACCAGCAGTGACAGTTCGCTTTTTGTTTTGGTTTGTTTTGGTGCCCCCTTGGCACCACGGGTGTTGGGAACTCCTTTTCTTTCCCCAATTAAATATAGGTATGGGGCGCCTGGGTGGCCCAGTTGGTAAAGCATCTGACTCTTGATTTCGGCTGAGGTCATGATCTCAGGGTTCGTGGGATTGAGCCTTGTGCAGGGCTTTGTGCTGAGTGTGGAGCCTGCTTGAGATTCTCTTTCTCTCTCTCTTTCTCTCTCTCTTCCCCTCCCCCACTCACATGCGCGCGCTCTCTCTCTCTCTCAAAAAAAATATAAAAGAATTAAAAAAATATGAAAGTTATCATCACAAGAAAAAAATTCTGTAGTTATGTCTGGTGACAGATGTTAACTAGTCGTCTTGTGGTGATCACTTCACAACGTAGACAAATGTTGAGTCATTATGTTGTACGCCTGAAACTAACATAATGTTGCCTGTTGATTGTACCTCCATAAAAAAAGTAAAAGAAGTATATTGAAGTGATAAAAGCAGAAGAATTAAAAATGAATCTAAAACATCTCTGCCAATATTTCTCAAGAACATGTGAAAGCATCGTACACTATGGTACACAGCGTCCGAGGTGCATAAAGATGACCAAATCATAAAGAAAAGCTTAAATTATGCTCAAGGTCATTCATGGGTCAGTTTCTTTTCATTTTACACACAAGACACTTGATGTTTTCCTTGGTTATGTTGTTATGAGGAGTGCCTACCTCCCCGTTTTTTTTTGTTCTTTACGTCTACAGATGTCAGGGCAAAGCCCCAACCAGTCTTTTACACTGGGCAGAACATTCTGGTGTCATACTAAACTGTGCAATCATGTGCTCACACAACGTTTGTGTATGGTATACAGAACTTTTGGCTCTCATTCTCAATGCCCCCCCCCCAACATGGCTGCTGCCCTGTCCCTCACCTTTCCTCGCTCCCTAACGCTGCTTTGTCCTCTAGCCCAGATTCCAAACTCAGGAATGGGGAACCTGGAGGTTGCAAACTCAGGGGTCCGTAGAGCCGTGTAGGGCCAAGTGGAGACTGGCAAATTGTTGGAGGGTTGTCTGCTCCTCAGCTCATGTAGATGGTTGCCGTGAGAGAACGCGGGCTCAGAGTTTCCAGAATTTTTCTCAAAAGAAGCTCTCATTTTGGGTTTTTATGGGAGCTTTCTGAAATGTTACATGTCACTTAATGTAATATTTAGAAATGTGTGGGATAAATGTAACAGTTTGTGGGACCAATCTCACCCATAGATGTGAGTCTATCATGTCAACCTTATTGATTTTTGAAATCCATTCTATCTCTGGGTCTCCCCCATGCCCGACCTGCATCTAGTAAGATATGTATTAAGGACGAAGATGTGTATTAAGACACAACTTCAAACTAGAGTACAATTTTAACATTAATATAATATAATATAATATAATATGTTACAATAATATACATAATATAATATAGTATAATATAATGTAATGTAATGTAATATGTTATAATAATATACATAATATAATATAGCATAATATTACACAGTATATGTAATATACTATATTATTAATATAATAGTATTGCATATTATAATAGTTTGTTATTATATTATATTATATATTAGAATAGTATATTAAAACAATATATTTCTATATTGACAGCAATATATTTCTATATATTATATAGGAATAATATACTATATTATATTATACTATACTATTATACTATAGTATAGTATACTATACATATATAATATGTATAAGTTATGCATATTATATGTATAATATAACATATATGTACACATTATATGTATATGTATATTATATACATTATATGTACATTATATATTATATACATTATACGTATATGTATATTATATGTATATGTATAATGTATACATACATTAACATTGTATGTATAATATAACATATAAATATATAATATATAATAATATAATATAATAGATTATATAATACTAGTATATTAAAATAATATAAGCCTGGATAGCAATATATTTCCCAAATGGATTATATATACTCTTTAGTTATAAATGGCATATTAAGGGAAAGAAAACTTATATATAATTTATTCTTAAAAGCTTGAATTCATCATAGAACAAAAGAAAGCTCTAGTGAATATTCTTGAGTGGTCCTAAACCTCTCTAAACTACTAAGAGGTGGCCTGGGGCAAATTTAGGATGGTAGGAATAGAATTCAGATGAAGTAAAATGTAATTATGGTCACATGTATAGTACAACCATCATGCACTTTCATCAAATCATGGAAATGGGAAAGAATGGATTGTATCAGTCATGAGAACTTTCTTGATATGTTTATTTGTTCTAGCAACAGTTTCTGTCAGTAAACATGAATCTCTCGGTCTCTCACATGAATCCCCTTGCCAAGTTCTTGCCTTCGATAAACACTGGGACGGTCACATAGTCAGCTTGTTGCTAATAATGCCCTTTATCCTCTCTGATACATCCTTCGAGTTCCCCCAATGTAGCCTTGGGCAATGCCGTTCTCAGGCTGATTTTATTCTGGAAGCCTTCATCACCTTCATGTTGCTTTGTGCCAAATCTAGTTGAGGGAAGAGGAGGAAACCCAAACACCTCATTCCTTAGATATCCACCGCCGGGGTGATCCTGAAGACTCCCATCACCTCCGTGACTGTGAGCAGCAAAGAGTCCCATTGCCTGGCACCTGGCCAGTCCCTGGTCGTCCCCAGGGAGGCTCTGGCTCACTGCAGACAAAGCCTCGTGACGTCTCCTTGGACTCCTCTCAGGTTTCAATTTCCACATCTACACCAGCCTTGCAGCTCCGGGTATTTCAAAGAACCTACCATTGCCCTGTGGCAAACTTGCTGAGATCTTAGCTGAGCAGCCAGTTGGTGGCTTGAGCCACTGCGCTGACGTCCCCACTGGCACAGCCGCTTCTTAAATACTAAGATCCGGCTTCTGAGACCCCCTCCCCCACTCCTGTGGCCCTCACTTCTGCCACTGCTCCTGGGTTTCTCTGAAGTCTGTTGCACACTTACTTTTGTTTTTGTTTTCTTTTTTTTAACAAATCAAATTTATTTATTTACTCTGAGAGAGAGAGAGAGAGAGAGAGAGGGAGAGAAAGAGAATCCCAAGCAGGCTCCACGCTGTCAGTACAAAGCCCGACGTGGGGCCTCAAGCTCACGAACTGTGACATCATGACCTGAGGCGAAATCAACAGTCTGTCGCTTAACCGACTGAGCCACCCGGGCGCCCTTGTACCCGTAATTTTTCTCTGCTTAGTCTGAAAACTCTGAGCTGTTTGTCTGCAGCTAGGTCTTGTTGCAGAGGAGTCCTCTTTTGTTATGACTCTAGGGATCTACCTGGAGTAAACTGTTCCCTGGAAGAACATACTCTTTGGGGGATCCTCCCATGTAGAAGTTGTCATCACGGGGACAAGGCCCAGAATCTCGCAGATAACTGCTCCCGGAGGACTCCAGCAAGATGTTCACAGCCCTGTTCCCTCGCTGGGCTGGAGGGTGGGGCAGACAATCCACCGTGGATTCCAGTGAGGCGTAGTTGTGACAATATAAACTTTCCTCCCTTGGTTGAGATGTCCTCACCCCTGGGGCCATCTGAGACAATATAAACCTTCCTCCCTTGCTTGAGATGTCCACACCCCGGGGGACACGGCTTAATACTGTGCAGGCTGATACTCATTACACTTATTTTACACTTAACAGTATGTTCTGGAAGTCATGCCTTCTCAGGGCATGTCGAACTGTTGTTTGTTTTTTTTTTTTTTTTAATTTTTTTTCTTAATGTTTTTATTTATTTTTGAGACAGAGAGAGACAGAGCACGAGCAGGGAAGGGGCAGAGAGAGAGGGAGACACAGAATCGGAAGCAGGCTCCAGGCTCTGAGCCATCAGCACAGAGCCTGATGCGGGGCTCGAACTCACAAACGGCAAGATCATGACCTGAGCCGAAGTCGGACGCTCAATCGACTGAGCCACCCAGGCGCCCCCCATGTCGAACTGTTTTTAGAGAACACCGTGTATCATTTATTTACTTGTTTCCCTCTTGAGGCACCGCCAACCTTTTTGACCATAGACACGGCTTCCGGAGCCTAAATGAAAATGGTGCTTTCGTACAAAATTATTGTTTGTTCGTTTGTTTTCCAGAACAACCTTTTCAATAATTGCAAACAAAGGATTAAAATACTTCTGATGGTGTCGACAATACCGTCACTGCTCGTTCCTTGAGTTTTCAAGTTCCAGGAAGGGAAATTTATTGAGCGTTATTTGCTCAGCAGCCAGCGTGAAGCGAGCCCCTACTCGTTTCCGTATTTATTCAGAAACACAACAACAATCGCCGGGCACCAGAGGTACAAATCCTGGCTCCTGAAGACCTTCTAGTTGGAAGGTGAAAATGGTAGCATCAGAGACTCGGTGTCTCGGAGACCTTCTGCTGTTCCGCAGGGTACAGTTTACTGAGTCAATGGCAACAAATTCTCAAGGTTGGGAAATGTGTTTCCTGTAGGTAAATTTCGCTTATAATGGTACTTATTTTGTTTGGAGTTTGGCCTAGGCTGTGATGCTAACTCACTGGGGCCCCTCGGCTCTGAGTGAGCGGAGGCCCCTTGTCGCTGTCCTTCTTTTTCAACACTTGTGGAGAATTTTCAGAAAGCTTCCCTTTGTAATCTGATGCATTGAGAAGGGGGACGACGACACAGCGACTGAAACCAGAATTTGATTCTGTCGGTGAAGGAGCCCTAAGTGCAAATATGTGAACAGGATCTCATTTATTGTGAAGAGAACTGTTTTGTTTGCTGAAGGAAGACATGTCTTTCTTAAAACTGTCACTTCCACGAGGACGTTAAATCAGCATTGGCCGTGAACTGCAAATGGCAGTTAGCCTAGTTATGGAAACCCTTTCACCCACCTGATTAATGTTGTAACACACGAAGGGGATCCTTTAGCTGAGATTTAAAACAAGAAGGCGGAATTGATATCAGAAATTGAAATATGGTCTTAGTTAAGCGGTCACTTGTACAACGCATAACCATTTTGACCGAAGTGACCAGATTCAGTAAACGCAAATACAGGGTAAGTCTTGCAACTTTTTTTTTTTTTTTAATTTTTTTTTTTTCAACGTTTATTTATTTTTGGGACAGAGAGAGACAGAGCATGAACGGGGGAGGGGCAGAGAGAGAGGGAGACACAGAATCGGAAACAGGCTCCAGGCTCTGAGCCATCAGCCCAGAGCCCGACGCGGGGCTCGAACTCACGGACCGCGAGATCGTGACCTGGCTGAAGTCGGACGCTTAACCGACTGCGCCACCCAGGCGCCCCATGTCTTGCAACTTTTAATGAGATACACAGGGTCAGAGAAAATAACCTTAATGTGATGGGGCAGCAGAGTTTTGCCAGTGGTGTATCCTTTGAAGTCACAAAACAAGTCGCAGAAAGACTAGGGATATCTCAAGGTCTCCTAAATTCCAGCTCAGCACGTCTTGAAAATCCAAAGACTTCAAACGATCTTCGAGTGATTATTTGAGCAGGTATTTGGCTCTGGATAAAAATGAAATTTTTGTTGTCACAATTCATGTAAATAGTGTTGACTTTGGGTGCAAACGAGTTGGGATCAGACCTGCTTGATATTGTTTCAGGCAATGATGTCAGCAGTTGTGTGTTAAGTAAATAAATCAGGGATTCAGTGGAAGCCAAGTTACACAAGGAGAAACACAACCATCTCATTCCATTTGCTTTTCACCACAGAGTTTGTGTAACTTCAGGGCAAAACCCAGAGCAAGTCCCCTGGCGACTTGGGAATATTTGATAGGATGGCAGATAAACTACGTGAATGCTGAGAAAAATTCCAGCCGATTTCTCCGATCACTGGGAAGTGTCTGAGGTGGATGAAGAGTTGTAGGGGCAGGCTAGATCTCCTCCCCAACTCACCCCTGCCCAGATTGGAATAATTCTCTACCGAGTTTACATTCAACCCTGTGCTATTTAGCACTGTGTTGTTTTTATTAATAATAATAATAACTACTGCTATTTATTTTTTTCTGAGGTTTTTATTTATTTTTGACAGAGAGAGACCGAGCCTGAGTGGGGAAGGGGCAGAGAGAGGGAGACACAGAATCGGAAGCGGGCTCCAGGCTCTGAGCTGTCAGCACATAGCCCGACGCGGGGCTCGAACTCACGGCGTGTGAGATCGTGACCTGAGCCGAAGTCGGACGCTCAACCGACTGAGCCACCCAGGCGCCCCACAACTGCTATTTATTGAGAGGGTTTCTTCTGTGCCGGGCCCTCACTGAGGGGGTCAAAATACATTTAGCCTTTTATCCCTGCGGAGTCATTGTAAACATTTTTCAAAGTTCTGAGCATGACTTTGCTCAGGAGTGGATTCAGGAATGGACGAAGAAGGGAGATTAAAAAGAAGAAGTTTGAAAACAGGTCCTCAAACACCTGTTTACACCGATTTTCACAGAAGCGTTACTCACAACTGTCAAAGGTGGCAACAGCCCAATGGTGACCTAGGGTTGAATCCACCAAAAGGGCTTTATACAAACAGCGGAATATTATTCAGCCATAAAACAAGTGACGTGCTAGGAACGAACACAGTCCCAATGCGGATGAACTTGGATAGCATGCTAAGTGAAAGAAGCCCAAAATACAAGGTTTCACATGCTGCATGATTCCATTTGTATGAAATACCCGGCATAGATCACATTTATAGAAACACAAAGCAGGTCGGTGGTTACTGGGGGCTGGTAGAAATGAAGAGTGACGGCTACCAGGTACGGGGTTTCCTTCCGGGGAGATGACAGTGTTTTAGAGATGGGGGGCGTGGTGGCACAACATCGTGCTAAACCCCGGTCAAGTGCACACCGGTCAAGTGTAGTAAATACCAAGCGTACACGTTTCATAGCTCATTCTGCGTTATGTGAATTTCATCTCAGTAACAGTAATTTAAAAAGACCGAACCTGGGGCGCCTGGGTGGCGCAGTCGGTTAAGCGTCCGACTTCAGCTCAGGTCACGATCTCGCGGTCCGTGAGTTCGAGCCCCGCGTCGGGCTCTGGGCTGATGGCTCAGAGCCTGGAGCCTGTTTCCGATTCTGTGTCTCCCTCTCTCTCTGCCCCTCCCCCGTTCGTGCTCTGTCTCTCCCTGTCCCCCCAAAAATAAATAAACATTAAAAAAAATAAATAAATAAAAAAAATAAAAAGACCGAACCTAGCACCAAACCAAAGGGGTCTCATTTTCTAGAATCTTATACTCACACTTTTTCATTCCCAACTTGCAGCACGACTGATGGGCCCAGTGGAAATGGCCCAGCAGCTGAGCTGGTCTCACTTAGTTCAGGTCTTGGGTCAAAGGTCACTTTATTAGCAAGACCTTTCTGGCCCATCTGTAACGGTGCCCCCGTTACTTTTGTTCCTCTTCCCGTGTTCGTCTTTATAGCACTTTTCACCAATGATATATTTATTTGTTAATTTTTCTGCCTCTCCTCCCAATTAAATATAATCGCTATGAGAGCAGGAAATTGATTATTTCAATTCACCGTTGTACCTAAAACAGTGCCTGGTAAGGGCCGGTGTTCAATACCCTTCTGGTGAATGAACAAACATCAGTATCCAGTCCTGATTTTCTTCATTGTTAATCACCATAGGAGACTAACAGTTGGGGGGGGGGCGGGGAGGGGAAGGGCAGGTGTAATTTATCTTCTGCTTCCACATCTAGGACAATGCCGTGAACAGAGATGATGCTGACTGAATAGGGTAGGGACTAAACTAAAGACAGTCCAGTTGGCAAGATGAGACACAGGTAAACAAGAAGTTAAAAGACGGTGCAGAAAAATGATATGACGTTACAGTGGAGGGAAGAATCATCTGGGGGTCATTAGATTTTGTTTCTAATTCTGGCTCGAATTTTCCTTCCCTCAGGAGAGGATTTCAATCTCTCTAGGCCTCAGTTTTCTCATCAGAAAATTTAGAAGGTGGGGCCAGATGGCCTTTCCGACCCATCCTAAGCTTTAATTATAATGCACATATGTGTAGCCAAGGAAAAGAGTGCTACGCATTTAAATAAATGGGAAATCACCCTAGATGGGAAAGTTATCTGGTTAGCTACCCTCCCCCTAACCTGATCATGTGACACGTCTAAAGAATAAGAAGGATAAAGGAAATCTTTTGCAAATGTGAAATTCTGTTGCTCAGTATAATTTTATGAATTGTAGGCGAGTATGAATTCTAAGATATATTCTAAGCCTTTTGAGACCACAACCTTTATTTGGAAAAGTGGCGAGTTTATGCAGTTGGACTTTACTGATGTAAACTCTTCATGGAAATTGAAGACTGCATTCATTAGAAACAATTCTAAAGGTTGATAGGATCTTAAACGAATCTTGAAGCCTACTAGCAGCGAAAGATCTGATTACATTGATTTCCAACTGGAGTTCTAAAGTCCTCCCCAAACTTCTGTTCTTTATAATAACGTGAAAGGTATTTGCAAACTCTAGACAAACACAAACAGAGAATTGAAACCCACACAAAAATTCTGTTCTCTCTGCCTGGGGTAGTTAACATGGAACAAGGACAGCCAAAGTTGGGGTTCAGCTGACTCCTTAAAGAAACCAGTTAGCTTCGACACTTAGCCTATTTGCTGAATTCTTTGAGATTTGATAGTAGGGACTTGACAGGTCTCTCTACCTTGGAATTTTAATACGAGAGCAGAGAAGGGAGTTAGCGAGGACAAGAAGCAAAACAGAAAAATCCTCAACTGGGACAGCACTATAGAGACGTTTATGAAAGGCAGGATTAAAAAAAAAAAAAAATCCATTTAATGATTTTTCCTTCGGAGCACTATGAAAAAGAAATTATGTTGCCAAACTAATTTAAATTTAATTCAACAAACATTTATCGAGTACGGACTCTGGGACACATACCGTCTTGCGGTGAAAACAAAAAATGGGTTTGAATTTTTAAAAGTCTAAAGGTCATTGTATAAATGTGACCAATATATGGCTAATTTCCTACTCTTAGTTTTTCCTCCTTTTAGGGAACATTTCTGCCGCATTCTCATGTAGAATTTAATTTCTTTCCTTTTCCTGCATTCCTTGAAATATGCATGATTATTTTTTACCACATTTCAATTTTTTCTTTTCTTATATTTTGGTTCATACTATTTATAATTAAATATGAAATATATTATACTACATTACATATATGCATGTGTATACAGCTATATCACATATGTATAATTTTTCCCCCCTCTTTCCAAGTCTATAATATATTTCCACTCCTCCCTGTTCGGGGTGGGGGTGGGGGGACTCTGGCTGAATATTTGATCTGGATCTTTACTTTAATCAAATAAGCAGAACTGGGTTGTAAGTCTTGCAACTGTGGTTCCATTGTGCTAATTAGTTAAATTCTCCAGGCCTCGATTTTCTTTTTCATAAAATTTATAGGCAATAAAATATGGAAAAATCACCTCTTGGATTTATGGCTAGAACCCTTGGCTGAGTTGTAATTCATGGATGTCAGGAAGAATGATGGCAATCCAGCACAGATGGCTGATGGGTGGCAGTCCATTAAGTTGACCCTGTATTAGCATAAAGTACGTGTTTATTTAGTGCACAGACATGCAAGATGTTGCTGACGGATTGTAACAGAGGCCTTGGACTAGTGATAAATCTGAAATAGTCTAAGGTAAAATATTTAACTAAGAAGCATTTTGCATATCACCGAGTCGTAAAGGCAGTAAGGATACCAGCTGGCTGGGTTGAATATACCCTAACAATGAACTGATGAATTGGACTGATCCAGAAGACTTCACCACATCTATTTGGGAGGTTGACAAGACGATGCCTACCCCTGGAAACTGAGTCAGAGACTGCACTGCACATATAAGGACGGGGTAGGGATCCAGTGTTTTGTCACCTATGTGACTTCCGAAACCAAACTTCCAGAAGCACCACTGAAAGACCCCAGAGTAGCAAATATTGTCACCTGAATGACACCGAGCAGAAATCAGGATGGCTCAGGAAACAGGAGACTGTAAGACAACCCGCCCCAAACCTCACCAAAGCAAAACAAACCCACCGTCAAGGAGTCGTGTTTGTTCTAATTGTGTTTTTTAAGAACCTTGTAGATGGAAAGGCAGGAGAATTCCTAGCAAACAGCTGTGGCGGTTGAGTTGAGGTGGGGAATGAGAGGCCGACTGGCGACCAGCAGCACTCGAGGTTGACATTGCCATTTGAAGGCGGTGCACGTACTGGTGTGAAACAGTCAGAATTGGGGTAGTTCCTTAGGAAAGGCGTCAGGTTACCTCTGAGAGAAGCCAATTCCCAGGAGGACTTTAAATCAATTAACGTGGAAGACTTGGTTGCTTGTGTCGTTTTTACCTACTGGGTTTGTGCCAATTCTCCTATTAGATGAAGTATTTTCAGCTCCCGCAGGTGATTTTGATAGTATTCAAGTCTGAAAATCAATGCTCTCAGTCAAAAGTCTGCAAACTATGGTCCTTGCGTGGGCCAGGTTTGGTCTGTTGCCTAATATTGCACGGCTGGTGGGCAAAGAATGGTTTTTATATTTTTAGATGGTTAAAAAATGTGAATACTATTTTGTGACATGTAAAAATGATCTAAACTTGAAATTCTCCAAGTGAGAAATGCGTATGGTCAGATTCATCCCAGTCCTGTGGGCTCAGAAATTCTGGAGTAGGGCCCAATGATCCGTGTTTGAACTCAGGGGTTCCCTGTCCTACAGCGTGTTTGATTAAAAGCTCATGCGTGTTGCCTGCACAAAAGGCACCATGAATATTTTATTTCATGCTTCCGTGCTAACGCAAATCAACTCTGAAGGAAGTGCTATTCATTTACGTTTATACAATGCAAGCTGTTTTTAATGAAATCTTTCCTTGGACTGAGGGAACAGATCTACCTGCTGCAAACAATATGAGGTACTGGAAGGTGCGATTACTTTCCCCCCAATATTCCAGGCGTTTGAATCCAGGGTCACCACCATATATAAGGCAACCAGGAGCCAAAAGTCCCTTTAAAATAAATTAATGTCTTGGGGTGCCTGGGTGGCTCAGTCAGTTGAGTGTCCGACTCTTGGTTTTGGCTCAGGTCACGATCTCACGGTTTTGTGAGTTCAAGCCCCACATCGGGCTCTTTACTGGCATCACAGAGCCTGCTTAGAACTCTCTCTCTCCCTCTCTCTCTGCCACTCCACCACTCACTGTCTCTCTCTCACATAAAATAACATAACATAACATAAAATAAAATAAAATAAAATAAAATAAAAAGTTGGTGTCTTGAGCTTTGAGCTGTTTTTGTCTTTTTAAGAGTTTCCATTAATTTTTATGGGAGCTGATAGAAAAATGGCTGAGTGAATGAAACTCTTTATCAGTCTATAAAACGCATTCACTGCCAACCAGAATGAACAGGACACCAAGGAATGGAAAGGTCAACAAAGGATGGCAGTTTGTTATTACATTTCTTTTTCTTTTTCTTTTTTTTTCTTTATTTATTTTTGAGAGAGAGAGAGAGAGAGAGAAAGAGAGAGAGCAGGAGAGGGGCAGAGAGAGAGAGGGAGGCACAGAATCTGAAGCAGGCTCCAGGCTCTGAGCGGTCAGCACAGAGCCCGACGCGGGGCTCAAACTCATGGACTATGAGATCTGACCTGAGTCGGATGCTTACCTGACTGAGCCACCCAGGTGCCCCCAGTTTTGTGATATTTTAAACAATCGAGGGGTGCCTGGGCGGCTCAGTCGATTGAGTTTCGGCTTCGGCTCAGGTCATGATCTGCGGTTTGTGAGCTCAAGCCCCGTGTCCGGCTCTGGGCTGATGGCTCAAAGCCTGGAGCCTGTTTCAGAATCCGTGTCTCCCTCTCTCTCTGCTCCTCCCCCGCAGGTGCTCTGTCTCTCTCTCAAAAATAAATAAACATTAAAAAAAAAATTAAAAAAAAAACAATTGAGATTCCTTGGTAATATTTTTGAATTGAGGGAGGGATCAAATTAAGCGAATACAGTATCTGGCCAAGTACAGTTTAGTTTTACTGAAACATGGTTATTATTCTAGAACAGATTAAAGCACACACGATCCCAAGTCCCAGCGCTTCCATTCACAATCATTTTGCTGAACCGAGTCAGGCCCCTTACTTTCCGTCACTCCTGGTTTCCTTTCTTTTCTGCGAACATTTACCAAACACCTACAATGTGTAAAATGCTACGTGCTGAGAAGTATGCTGAGGGGTATGTCAAGTTTGTCATTGGCAGAAGTCATTTTTAAGAGCTGGCATTTCTCAAATATCTTGGATGTTAGTCTGAATCTGTTTAAAAACGTCTTTACGTTGGTAAATTAGATTTGAAAATATTTCCCATACACAAATAATTGAACAAAGTAATGTTTTGTCTGAATTCCCAAAGCGATCTGGGGTTTTTGGTGCTTCCTGAAAATATGGCTGGCATATCCAGGCTCAGCACCACGTGGGAGCTTGTTAGAAATGCAAATTCACAGGCCCCATCCCAGCCCTACTGAATCAGAATCTTTTTTTTTTTTTTTTTTAATTTTTTTTTTTTTCGGCTTTTTTTTTTTTTTGGGACAGAGAGAGACAGAGCATGAACGGGGGAGGGGCAGAGAGAGAGGGAGACAGAGAATCGGAAACAGGCTCCAGGCTCTGAGCCATCAGCCCAGAGCCCGACGCGGGGCTCGAACTCACGGACCGCGAGATCATGACCTGGCTGAAGTCGGACGCTTAACCGACTGCGCCACCCAGGCGCCCCCAGAATCTTTACACAGGGTGGAGGAAGCAATTTGTGTTTCGATGAGCCCTCCAGGTAATCCTGAGAAGCCCTGATCTAAGTGAAATGACCAGACCATGTACTATTGATTTGTGCTAATTAGTAGTCTGAAAGTTCAATAATGAGACAAAAACGCGGTGTGTATGGCAGAATGGGCAAAAAAGGCCAACATTTTATTTTTCGTGAAATTGAAAACATTGCCGTATGATAATCATTCACATAGTCAGGTGACGTGAAGGGGGATGTGAAGTGTTGGGAAAAAATTGGGAGTGGCGTTTCATACCTTTTTATATAAGAAGGCTTGGGGTTGAGGTTCTAAATTAAGGTTATCTGTGCCATTTCATTCGAACAGTCGGCTCATAACCAATAATCGCATAGGAGAGATTTTCTCTTTTAATCAAATCGGAATCTAGAACATACTGGAATAAATAAACTTGCACATTTAGTTGCTCAAACCGGTGCTTCAGACTGCCCCCTCGGCGGGGGGTGGGGGGTGCGTGGGGGCGAAAGAATATTTTGTTTTTGTCTGTTTGTTTTTAATTTCCAAATCCCTCCTGGACTTTGACTTCTGTAATATAAACTTAAAATAACCTACCAGAAAAATGAGATTAAAAATGAGGCTCAGAGGGCAAGCACCAGATTTTATGGCTGGAGTCAACAGACACTGAATGACTCTAACAAGTGATCTTTCCAAAAGCTGACTCTCGCTTTCTGAACTGACCTCGTTACGGACTGGTAACAAACAGTTCACGATGGGCAACTATTTCTGCAGGCCACCTCTTTAGTGCAAATACTAATAAACTACCTGCAGGAAAACACCAGGTGAGTAAACTTTAACGAAACAAGCAACAGTGGGGGTTCTGGAGTCTGGACTAGAATCTTGGCTAGGCCCTTTCCCTTGTGCCTCGATGTTCTTACCTATAAGATGGGGCTCATAATAATAGCCTTGACCTCACAGGGTGGTGGAGCTTCTCGTGGTTGACTAGTATATGTAAGGGGATGCTTTAAATGTAAGACTACAGAGTTTAAACAGCGTAGGTAGGGAAATGAGGACAACAGGGAGGAGGAGGGCATTGAAAAGTGGTAGGATCAGTGGAGTGTAAACTTCACTAGTGTTAACCGAGTTAGCACTCCCGGGAGATATAATTAGGGCGAGGTGAGGGCCTGAGGGTGGGGATCTCATGATAGGATTAGTGCTTTGCTATGAAGAGACACCTGTGAGGACACGGCAAGAAGGCAGCTGTCTGCAAGGTGGGAAGAGAGCTCTCCCCAGAACCCAGCCATGCTGGTGCCTGATGTTGGACCTCCAGCCTCCAGAACTGTGAGAAGTAAATCTCTGCTGTGTGAGCCCCGGTCTATGGTATTTTGTTACGGTAGGCTTAGTAGACTAAGACGGTGGTGCTCATGAGTGAGACCCTTGGAACTGGGATTTTTGGTTGGATTGGAGTTAAGGACAATGATAAGGTCCTTTAACTTCTGCACCTGGGAGTGGTTGAACGCGAGGGCTGCCTAGGCTCTCTTTAATCCTTTTTTTTTTTTTAAATTTCTTTTAATGTTTTTATTTATTTTTGAGACAGAGACAGAGCATGAGCAGGGGAGGGGCAGAGAGAGGGGGAGACACAGAATCTGAAGTGGGCTCCAGGCTGTGAGCTGTCAGCACAGAGCCCATCGCGGGGCTTGAACTCACGGAGTGTGAGATTGTGACCTGAGCTGAAGTTGGACGCTCAGCCGACTGAGCCACCCAGGCATCCCATCGTCCTTAATTGTAATGCTTGAGACTGAACTTGCAGTTCCAAGACTAATGTTTACAGAGTGACGCATACTCAAGTTCTTTTTATGATCTCTATGATGCACCACGAACAAGTGAAAAGTCGTATCAAAGTTCTTGGAAGTATCTGACTATCTTCATGTCCTCCTTATCTTAGACCCAGAGGAGTCGTATCACTTATACATCCATTCATTCAAGAATGTTTAAGTGCTTATAAAAGCGCCAGGCATATTTCTTGAAACTTGGGTTGCGGATAGACTATCTTAGTCTGTTTGATGAACTGTAACAAAGTGCCATAGACTGGATGGTTTCTAAAAAATAAAAATTTATTTTTCCCAGTTCCAGAGGCTGGAAATCTGGAATCAGGGTGCTGGCGTAGTTGGGGTCTGATTGCTGAGGTCCTCTCCCGGCTTGCAAACTGCTTTCAGCTTATAGACACTGTTACTGACTTCTTGCTATGTCCTTACAGGGTAGAAGGAGCTGGGGAGCCCTCTGGGGTCCTAATGCCATTCATGAGTGTTTCATCTCATGACCTAACCACCTCCCAACAGCCCCACCTCCTAATGCCATCACACTGGGGATTCGGTTTCACCATATGAGTCTTGTGGAGACAACCATTGAGCCCATGGCACATACTCATCTGTTTTCCATGCCCTGAAGAAGCTTATATTCTAGGGATATAGGAGCATGGGGAGGGGGGGAGCGTGGTAAGGGCAAGACAGATAATAAATAATATGGAGGTCAGTTATATGGTTTATTAGCGGTGACCGGCTGAGAAATAAGGGAGGAGGTCTGGGGGTAGGCGTGGTGAGTGGGCCAGGGTTAATACACAATGCTAATGGGCGACTGGGCGAAGAGCGTTTGCAGAGAAGGTATCTGAGCAGATTTTAAGGGAGTGAAGGGGTTGCTCCTATAGATATATGAGAGTAGAACTTTCCAGGCAGAGAGGATTGAAACTCAATTATGTCGGTTTCTGTCTCCTAATTTGTATGTAAAATGTATATAGGCTTTCCCTGTATGACCTCAAAGTGGCTCTTGCTGATCTATCCTGGCCATCGTGGACATTTCTTTTTTCCCTTCTCCTTGCTCCCCTTGTTTCTAGACCACAGGTCTCTGTTTCGATCTTGCCAGCCTCGGCATCCCCCGGTACCTGTGAGTGCAAATGGTCAGCCTCGGTCCTGTCCTTTGGGAGCAGAAACTCTGGTGGGGGGCCCAAGGATCGGTGTTTCATCTCATTCTCCAGCTGATTTTGATGGCGCCCATGTTTGAAAATCCGGGCTCTAAATCAGAAGTCGACAAACTACAGCCTGTGGGCCAAGTCCGGCCTTCTGCCCGGCACTGTATGGCTGGTGAGCAAAGAAGGGTTTTTATATTTTTGTTTTTGTTTTTTTTTTTTTCAACGTTTATTTTTATTTTTGGGACAGAGAGAGACAGAGCATGAACGGGGGAGGGGCAGAGAGAGAGGGAGACACAGAATCGGAAACGGGCTCCAGGCTCCGAGCCATCAGCCCAGGGCCCGACGGGGGCTCGAACTCACGGACCGCGAGATCGTGACCTGAGCTGAAGTCGGACGCTTAACCGACTGCGCCACCCAGGCGCCCCGGGTTTTTATATTTTTGAACAGTGAAGAAACGTGATCGCTATTCTGTGATAGGTAAAAAAAATGCTCTAAGGGTCGCATCGCCGTGTCTGTCCATAAACACGGTTTTATCCTAACACGGCCAGGCCCCTTCCTTTACAGACTGTCTCTGGCTGCTGTCACATCGCACT
Source organism: Herpailurus yagouaroundi (assembly GCF_014898765.1). Classification (NCBI taxonomy): domain Eukaryota; kingdom Metazoa; phylum Chordata; class Mammalia; order Carnivora; family Felidae; genus Herpailurus; species Herpailurus yagouaroundi. The sequence continues at coordinate 13,467,234 of NW_024412377.1, forward strand.
GGCAGAGCTGAGTAGATGCAAGAGAGACCAGTGGTCCACAGAGCCTGTGCCTTTACACAAAAGGTCTGCTTGCGCCTGCTCTAAACCCTTTGTTCCTAAACCCCCAGACCTCCGTCTCCCCCACCCTCTCCCTCCCTGTGCCTGAGCAGAGCTTCTGTCAGTCACTGTCACTGACAGTCTTCTGTCCAGAGGTGGAACGCAGAGTCAGAGGATGCTAACCTTTGTTTCCGGATAATGTTGTGCAGGGAAGCAAAGCAACCTTCATTTCCATGTGCAAACTAGATTTACCTTCATTTCCATATGCAAACTAGATTTACCCGTGTGTACCTGCTTCGGGAGAACACGGCTTCCAGATACTTTGCATTCACAGTTCTGTTTCAGGGTTGAGGGCATGTATTTTCTTAGCATTTGATTACGGGTCTGGTTTTAGTGGAACAGGCTGTGGGGCAGGAGACCAGCCTGCTACCATGAGCTCTTGTCTAGGATGCTCTGGCACGCACAGGGCAGATGATCGCAAATTGTGGAAATGAATACTTGTGGTTTAGGAACGTGGCAGTTGTCACTCTAGATGAGATTACGGGTCCGCCACGTTGAGACTTTCGCTTCCTGCTGAGGGTTCTCTCCTCATAGTTGGTGAGTTGAAGAGACGTGCACGCCGCATACTGCAGCGAAGAGGATGTGGGCCATCACGGGGTCCGTGCAAAGCGGGATGATTGGGCTCCCTTCCCTTGCCCAGCAGCCATCGGCTTCTCTCTGAGGCAGTGGGCTTATTTGCTTCATGCTAGCATAGTGGCCTCTGAAACGAAAATTAATCTTTTTTTTTATATCTTTTTAACGTTTATTTATTTCTGAGACAGAGAGAGAGAGAGACAGCACAAGCAGGGGAGGGGCAGAGAGAGAGGGAGACACAGAATCGGAAACAGCCTCCAGGCTCCGAGCTGTCTGCACAGAGCCCGACACGGGGCTCGAACTCACGGACTGCAAGATCACGATGCGAGCCGAAGTTGGACACTTAACCAACTGAGCCACCCAGGTGCCCTGAAAATTAATCTTCTAAATCCCTTAATCATGTGCAGCAGAAGCAGCCAGGGCACACAGACTACTTACGCGGACTGCTTTCAACATGAAAAGGAAGATTTCACTTTGGTTTCAATTTTACACCCACTTAATGACGCAAGTGTCTGAGAATGACACGATCTTCCTTTACTTTTCCCGGGGGAGAGGTCAGCAAATGCTCAGGTCCTTCCAAGGATCCCGTCTTTGTGTACCTCGGTGGTCTGCTTCATCGTGTCTCTGTTCAACTCTTGTAGGTCCACCTGCGCTTTGGTTTGGTGCAGTGGGGGGAAGTGTGTGTGTTTGTGTGTGTGTACGTGAACACGTGCTCTCTCTCTCTCTCTCTGTCTCTCTCTCTTTTTTTTTTAAAGTTTTATTAACTTAATTTTTTGAGAGAGAGAGAGAGAGAGAGAGACATGGGGACAGAGGATCCGAAGCAGGCTCTGTGCTGATGGAAGCAAGCCTAATGTGGGGCTCGAACTCACAAACCTTGAGATTATGACCTGAGCCGGTCAGCTGCTTAACTGACTGAGCCACTCAGGTGCCCCACACACATGCCTTCTCAAAAGGAGGGGAAGACTGGCTCAGTTGGAGACTCAACACTAAAGAGTGAAGAAGGAGCATCGTGGAAATTTCAGATGGCTACAGATACAAAAGGGAGTCTCCATTTCAAAAATAATCGTGGTTGATGATTAGTAAACTTTTTTTAAGTGATTTCAGTGTTAACTTATTTTTGAGGGAGAGAGAGAAGCAGACTGCAAGCGGGGGAGGGGCAGAGAGAGAGGGAGAGACAGAATCAGAAGCCAGCTCCGGGCTCCGAGCCGTCAGCACAGAGCCCGGCGCGGGGCTCGAGCCCACGAACCGTGAGATCATGACCTGAGCTGAAGTGGGACGCTGAACCCACTGAGCCACCCAGGCACCCAAGGACAAGTTTCATCTTAGACAATCGAGTTCTGTTTCTCCACAAAGTGCAGCTTTCCCTAAGTGCCCACTGAGGAGGTAGGAAACTGTTGTCTGGGAGGAGAATAGGACGGCATCAGGGAAAAACAAGAAGGAAAAGCATGGGGAATTTCGGAAGTAGAGACTCTGGGAGTGAGAAGGAGGTCTTTGTCCTGTTCGGACAGATTAGTTTTACTTACAACTTTTATTACGAAAAACTCCAAGATACTGAAGAGGTGAAAGAATACTTTGATAGATACCTGTCTATCCACCCAACTAGAGTCAATAAATTGTTAACTTCTCCTTATATTTGCTTTTTCCATCCAGCCATCCCATGCCTGTGTCCCTCTCTCGATCTCTTTAGCCATCCCACTGCCTCCATCCAGCCATCCGTCCATCCATCCATCCATCCATCCATCCACTGATCTGTCTTTCCATTTGTCCCTCTTTTTAAAACCTCTTAAAAATAAGTTGCAGATAACATGAGTCTTGATTCAGAAATTAGCATGCTTCTCTCCAAAATAAGGACATTTCCCAGCATATCATTGTTCTTAAAGCCATTTACAGTAACTCCTTGATATTGTCAAATATTCATGTTTATTGACTTTTTACTTCAATCACCACACTTTTTGCTTTAAAAAGTTGTGTTCTTTTTAAATTTTGTGTCTTCCTTGATCACATTTGAAAGGTTCTTTTAAAAAATGTCCTCTTGGGGCACCTGGGTGTCTCAGTCCTTGAGCTCAGCGTCTTGATCTCAGGATTGTGAGTTCAGGCCCCACGTTTGGCTCTGTGCTGGGCATGAAGACCACTTGAAAAAAATGTCCTCTCCGAACTATTAAGTATAGTTATTATATTGTATCTAATCACTCCAATATATAAAAGTTTGTATGTCTGTTTCAGTGATTTGTTATTTTTACTGATTCTCTTATGGTACCTGCTCCATTTGTGTTTCCTGAAATTTGAATGAAAACTTCCCATTTTCCTTGGAGATTTATTAGTGGAAATTCGAGATTTGGTTTGAATTAGAGATCCTTCAGAGAGCACATAGCTTGCTTCTGCTTGCAATAAAATTGAGATTACTGTAATCTAGTTTTCTTTTGAGATGTTTCTGACCACATGGGCAATGTACATTTAGACTGAAAACCCACGTAAGGGCCAGACTGTAATTACAAAATCTTAAACGAGATCTCTGTTTCATTCATCCAACATGAATAGGTATGTAGTTTTTGTTTTGTTTCATTTTGGTTTTGGTTCCCTTTTGTGTGTGATGTATTTCTTGGTTCCCTTTGGGGTCTGGCTTTAGGTAAAGGGCCTCCTATTAGATTCCAGACTGAACAACCCTAAAGTTTATTGCATCCTCAGAGTTTAACACACAACCCTAAGAGTGCAGCCACTTTGGGATTGGCTTGCTTTTCAGCGTTTCCAGATTTCTCCTTGGTTATCATATTGCCAGAAAGAGATATTCCATAAACTCCTCACTAAGATTACAAGGGAGAATATTCAAGAAAGAAGATGGCTGACTTTCCTGTAGGGAAAGACAGTTTCAAGGTTTGCGTTTAATTTCCTGTCTTGAAATAGTCTAGAATAATGATGATAGACAGACTTGCCTGCCAAGATTTTCTATTTTGTTGTCATCAGAAACATTGAACAAACATTGACTTCACCTGACCGTATACCAAATGCTTCTGTTTTCTTGCAGCAGTAGAGGTTATAGATTATCTGAAAAGGGATGCTTTGCTCATTCCAAACCAGGGAAACTACATCATGACCCGATTAATAACCAGAAGATGACATTTCTGCTTTTGATCTTTAGAGCAGAAAAATGTTGCTGTTTTAGACCCACAAAGAGTAGATTCCACAAGGGAAGTGGAAGAAGAAGATGACTTTTGTGGTTGTAATCTTCAGGATGGGACTGTATAGGAAACCACATGTGTGGTGGTATGACTACTTCCATGAAGGAAGCCAAGGTCTACAGTTTGCCTGACTGACCATCGCCATTAACCAATCTTGAAATACAGAGATGTTGGAAAGTGAGAGAATAGATCTGGAAGACAATTCTATATTAAATTTCGAATTATTTATTTATTTATTTATTTATTTATTTGAATGTTTATTTATTTGAAAGAGAGAGAGAGACAGAGACAGAGTGCAAGTGGGGAAGCGGCAGAGAGAGAGAGAGAGAGGGAGACACAGAATCGGAAGCAGGCTCCAGGCCCTGCACTGTCGGCACAGAGCCTGACGCGGGGCTTGAACCCACGTGTGAGATCGTGACCTGAGCTGAAGTCGGACATTTAACCAACTGAGCCACCCAGGTGCCCCTAAAATTCTGAATTTTATTATCAGGTAGTATAGAAAACATTATCTTTGTTTGTTTGTTTGTTTAATTTTTCAGTTTGATTCACCAACAAAATTAAAACTTTTGAGTTTTTATGTAGGCAAGAAAGAAAACGGATTATTAGGACAGACTTCCTGTTACATTTCTTCCAGAGTAACTCCATAGCGACAATAGGACACAAAAGCTAATGGGAAAATAGCTTTTTTGTTTTGAAGCTAAAATAATAGCAGGGGGTTATTGTGTTTAATTGGTCACTTGGCTATGGCCTCCTCGCATGTAAAGAACGTGTAGATATCAGGCTCCTGGAAGTAACACAACCTTGTTTCTCCCAGAGTGGCTGAACACCATCATAAACGACGACACATTCAAGTTCAAATCACTGGATGAGGATTTTGTGGGTCTTTTAATTCTCGCTTGAGTCCTCCTTACAAAATGCCTCTAATTTGGATGGAGAGGAAGTCCCCCTTTCCAAAATGAGATGCTTTTATTTACTACTTAAAAACAAAATTGATCACACGTCCTCAGTCCTTTCCTCTGCCTCTTTGAGAGTTCCATTGAGAAGCAATGAAACAGGACAAGAGATGCAGATACTTTTTGGGCTAAAAATGGCAGAGCAGCTCCTGGTCTTGGACCTGTTTCCAAACGTCTCAGGCCATGCATCTAACCCAAAGAAGCCCAGTGGAGATTAGCTTATAGATTATTTTTGTGCACTTCAGTTGAACTTGCCCTCTGGCCTGGTGTTGGAGAGTTTTTGGCCCCAAGACTGAGAAACCCCTATATCACCATCAACTATTAGACAATCTTCTCGTTTTACTGTTTTCTCTCTTCTCATTGCCACCATCTTGGTCTAGACCCTCAATCCCATCCTGCACCGGGCTTTGGATTGTTAGAATTCTAACCAGTTAGAACCCTGCCTCCCATCTCTCCCCATCCTGTGTGTGGCAGTCTGCTAATTCTTGCAAAAGCCACAGTGTTCAGATTCCCCTGTGCTCCAAAACAGTGGCCTCTATGGTGGCGACAAAGAAACAGTCCAAACTCCAAAAGTTTGCTTTAAGGTCCTTTAGGATCTGGCTCTACATTCCTTGTCCAACTTTGTCTCTTACAACTGGTAAGAATCCTCTGTCTTGGTTATATACACTTATTTTTTGTAGCACCCTGCAAGTATCAGATTGCAAACATCCAAATCAACAGAAATCATTATTTTTGTAATGTGAAACCACAGAGAACAAGGTTAAGGGTAAACACCAACGGATGTAACAAACCCGTCTAAAGATGTAATAGCTGTTGTAGCTACGCATCTACCTGGCACTATCTTTCTTAGTAACTCTTTGGCCACAGTCGAGTGACGCGCGACAAAATCCATCTTACCCGGAAGCAAACGGTCGCATCGTGTAGGAAGCTTCGTCTTCAGAGAAATTCTTTCTCCAACTTTTCTTACTCTGTCCTCTTCTTTTGAACTCTCCTCTTTGACATTTATTATCAACAACGTCTGCAATCCCATGTCCCTGAATGTTTGCCGTCCTCAGAACAGCTGGGTTTATTTTGATGGATGTTCCATTGTTCACCGGCAAACACAGCCTTACGTTGGACATGATTTTCAAATTGATGAATATTCGGAGGGTTTATTATGCGTGGGTGGTCTTGTCCATGACAGAATGTCCAGTCGATTTTGGCAGCCTTCCACATTCAGCTGTCTATCACTCTAGAATTCTTTTTGTTCAGTAATTTTAACCCCTAGATCCCTTTATTCATAAGGACCTTGTGATGAAATCAATAATTTTGTATTAAAATATTACCTGTTTATGTGTTTTAAATCTCCTTTTGGTTTTACCTTTGGGGTGTGTTGTATGTTCCACATAATATGTTAATATATTCATTTTATTATTTGTAAAGAAATAAAAACGTATATATTGAAGACGAACACATAGTTTTGACGAGAGGGGTACAGACATGACCTTAAGTTTGGAGGCCAATTAAAAAAATTTTTTTTTAATGTTTATTTATTTTTGAGAGAGACAGACACAGAGTGTGAGCAGGGGAGGGGCAGAGAGAGAGAGGAAGATACAGAATGTGAAGCAGGCTCCAGGCTCCGAGCTGTCAGCACACAGCCCGACGCGGGGCTCAAACCCACCAGCCGTGAGATCATGACCTGAGCCGAAGTTAGACCCTTAGCCGACTGAGCCACCCAGGCGCCCCTGGAGGTCAATTTTTTAAACCATCAAGTTGACATTTACTGTATTTCATAATATGTGACTTTCTTTTAAAAGCAGCTTGACGGGGAGTATAATTCGTATTCCATAAAATTCACTCATTACGTACAATTAAATGATTTTTAGTAAATTTGCAGAGTTGTGTGACCATCAGCACAATCCAAGTTTGGAACGTTTTCAGTATGCCAGAAAGATCTTGTGTGGCTATCCGCCGTCCCTCTCTTGTCCTATCTCCAACCCCAGGCACCAGAGAGCTTTCTTTCTCCATAGATTTGTTTTTTCTGGACTTTGCATGTACACGGAATCGCACAATATGTGGTCTTTTGTGACTGGCGCCGTTCACTTCGTAGGCTTCTGAGGTTCATGCATGTCGTGGTATGTGTTAATACTTCCTTCACGTTGTGGAATGGAGTTCCACTATGTGGATGTCTCATTTTGTTTATCCATTTACCAGTTGATGGTCATTTGGATTATGTCCATGATGTTCGTTATTATGAATGATGCTGCTGTGGACATTCACGCGGATGTATGCTTTTATTTCTCTGGAATAAAATTTCTGGAGGGTGAATCGCTAGGTCCTCTGGTAACTTCATGCTTAATTTTTTCAGAAGCAGCCGAACTGTTTCCCAAAGTGGCTGCATCGTGTTACACAGCAATGTGTGAGGATTCCAGTTTTTCTGCATCCGCCTCTTGTTGTGGTCTTTTTGATGATAGCCTTTCGAGTGGGTTTTGATTTGGTTTTCCCTAATGGCTAAGAACAAGCCTCTTTTCTATGTACACCTTCACTGGTGAAATGTCTCTTCAAATTGTTTGCTGATTATCTTTTTATACCTTCTCCAAAAAAGGGATCCTCCATGGGAATAGGAATACTATTTTGTGCTTCTTGGAACCCCAAATGCTTGCCTGGTACATGATACAGTCGTTTGCATCTTGGTGTCCCAAATGCCCAAAAGGGTGATGATAATGTTGTATATTAAATGTAAAAAAAAGTTTCATATTTTTTCAGTGGCTCACAAGCCTACGGTTAACCTAAATGTGTAACTTGGGCCAACTTTAGGAAAATAGGGAGTGGTGGAGAGGGCAAGCTCTCCTTTAAAAAGACATGTATACGGGGCACCTGGGTGGCTCAGTCGGTTGGGCGTCCGACTTCGGCTCGGGTCATGATCTCGCAGTCCGTGAGTTCGAGCCCCGCGTCGGGCTCTGTGCTGACAGCTCAGAGCCTGGAACCTGCTTCAAATTCTGTGTCTCCCTTTCTCTCTGCCCCTCCCCTGCTCATGCTCTGTCTCTTTCTATCTCAAAAATAAATAAAACATTTCAAAAAAAAAAAAGACATGTATGTTCATTAAAAATGATCACGGTGCAGGCCAAGGAAATTCATTTATCACTAGATTCGGCAGGGATGTCAGGCACCAGACCTTCCACCACTGAGCCTAATTCTGGAGAGGTCATCATGCTCCCCAGGGTGCGTATCCCTCTCTGGTGTCATGAGGAGCTTCTCTGAGAGATTCCAGAACCTTCCATGAAGTCTTCTTGGATGGTTTGCCACATCCATAGTGCTGCAGCCAAAGGTTTCTTTCTGCATGCAACCATGCTGATGAGGCTGGCATACCTAGAGCCCTTCATAGACCCCTTGTCACTCTTTAAAAAAAAATTATTTTTTAATGTCTTTTATCTATTTTTGAGACAGAGAATGAGCAGAGGAGGGGCGGAGAGAGAGGGAGACCCAGAATCCGAAGCAGGCTCCAGGCTCTGAGCTGTCAGCACGGTGCCTGGCGTGGGGCTCGAGCTCACGAACCGTGAGATCATGACCTGAGCCGAAAGTCGGACGCTTAACCAACTGAGCCACCCAGGCGCCCCACCCCTCATCCCTCTTTGAGTCAGCTTGGAATGTTCCAGGGTGACCTGTGAGGGGAACCGATGGGAGCCTCTTTCCCTTGTGCCAACGCCCAGCTCACCTTCTCATCACTAGCCCTTTGTTCCCATCATTTCCTCATCCAGTAAGATCTCCCATCCCCCACGTCCACCTTCAGCTGATAACTCCCACCTACCCTTCTCAGCTCGCTTTGATGCGGTCCCTCCAAAACCTTCCATGGGACCCCATACTACTCATGTCAGGGCACATTCCACATTTTATTGTAATTTCCTCCTTCCTTTTCAATCTCTCTGCTACTTGAGGTCAAGGGCTATGTGGAGCATATCCACTGGCGTCTTCTCCGTGATCAGAAGAACCCTCAAAGATTGGATAGCAGGCCAAAATGAACTGACGCAGAAGGGGCCCTACGGCATCACCTTGGAGAACGACCTGCAGGTGAAGAGTCGCTAAGCCTGAGTAGAAAGGATGTCATAAAATCCCCGTAAACCTGCCCACAAAGTTGATACCTGATTTTCCCTCCTGTTCTTCCCTGAGTCTGCAGCTTGGGGGGCACGTAGCATTCTTTCTTGCTTCGGGTTTACCTTGAGATAGTGTCTGAAGCCTGAAGATGAGAAGCTGGACGGTGAGGATCTAAGCTTGGAGCCGGCCGCAGGTGATCTGACAGGTCTTTTCACTCTGGTTTATGACTATGCCCTCTGTGACCCAGTGCCTTCTTCGAGACCTGGGAGAGGAGGGCCAGGTATAAGGCACTCGCCTAACACACCCGTTTCTCTGATATGCAAAGTGACGGTTACCTAATCCATGGACTTAATCCTCACCCAAGGAAACTCAGGGCTGCGGGTGGTGGAGACCCATCTGTGCCAAGAATATGACCCCATCTTCTCATTGTAGAGAGCTTGGGTCATCTGCAAACCTGGAGGGCCATAGAAATTGGCTCCGCCTTCATTTGGAAAAGGGAGTTATGCGTAGGGCTGAACGTTTTAAAGTGACTTTTTAAAACGTGACTTTTGATGACACCTGCCATTTGCACGCTGTCTTCATGACTTGCTTCAAGGCTCCAGGCTTCTGAGAGCCCCGGGAAATGAAAGCTGATGAGAGAAATGCCTTTTGTTGCACCCTTCTTGCCCCTTTCTTGGGCGCGATCCGATTGGACCTCTTTTATGGAGCTTGCCAGGGAGAGTCTCCAAATTGTAGGACGAGTGAAACACTGCCTGCGAAGTTGCTCTCTCAAATCATCTCCTGCGGGGTATTGGCAAAACCACAAAGGACATGATAAATCGAGGAGGTTCTTGTCTTTGCTGTTACGATTTCCTCAATCTCTGTAACCCCAGAGAGTAAAAAAAAAAAAAAAAAAGGCAGCGTGAGTAAAAGGGCTTCTGATTCCTCGTTATTACTAATTAGCATGGGCTTAATTTACTAATATGTTAACACTTCTTTTATTTGCCATTGTTGTGAAATGGGAGGCCTCCTAGTAAGCGAATTAGTAAGGGGTCTTACCCAGATAAGCATTAAAACATACACTTAATTATCTTTACAACGATAGAACATACTTCTTTGCCTTATTAAGCATTTTGTAAAAACCACAATGGAATGTGCTACTGATGACTCAGGCTAATCGCAAGAAACTCCAGATATGCACTGTGACTTAATACATTTTATGTGCCCAGGGCTTCTGCTGAGGTGTCTAGATATAGTCAGTCCTTCATGAAATGGCTCCGGGCAGCTGCTTTTTTTTTATTTTTTATTTTTTATTCCCAAATCTTGGGTTCTGGTTTTTTCTTTTTTCTTTCCTTTTTCTTTCAAAGGAGGTTTTACGTTTCAGACATGTCAGGTTGTGACCTCCCTCTCTCTTCTTTCTGCTAATATTAGAACTCTTTTACCATCCATTCCTACCCCTTTCAAATCTGTGCCTTCACACCTTATAATGGGCTGGGCAAGTAGATCACTGAGCTGGTTGAATCTCACGTCAGAGTGATTAGGCACAGAGATACTATCCTAGGGGTAACGTAGAGGAAGTTTACTGAATGGAATGTGTTGTAACCTGTAACCTGAGTTGGTGAGTGTTTAAAATTCTAGGCTTCTTTTCTGTTATCGGTAATTTCTTCATGGAAATGATGTGTGCTTTCCTTAGATCTGAGCGCTCAAAGGAACGAATACGATTCTAGAATGAATCCCATATTCTGCTGTTTGCAGGCAATGAAGATGATCATGATGAGTGAGAGAGAGAGAGAGAGAGAGAGGAAAGATAAACATCACGGCCCCACAAATCAGTTTTCATCTTTCAGAAATCTAATTTTTTAGTTCATCTAGAGGTGATCAGACTGTAAGCTAAATCATAGTGACTGTATTAGTTTCTTACGGCTGCTGTAACAAATCATCACCAACTCAGCTGCTGAAAAATGTACTCCTTTATTAACTTTACAGTCTGGATATCAAAAGTCCAAAATCAGTCTCCCTGGGCCAAAGCCAAGCTGTCTGCAGGGCTAGGTCTTGCGAGCGCCTCTTGGGGACCATTTCTTCCCTGGTCTTTTTCAACTTCCAGAGGCCGTCTACATTCCTTGGCTCATGACCCCTCCCTCCATCTCTAAATCCAGCCTTGCAGAACCTCTAATCCTCTCTGACCATCTGACCTCTGCTTTCATCATCACAGCTCATACTCTGACCCTAGTCCTCCTGGCTTGGCTCCCTCTTGTCAGGGCCATTGTGATTACCCTCACCCACCAGATAATCCAAGATCATCTCTCCATCTCAAGGTCTTTAGCCACAGCTGCAAAATCTTTTTTGCCGTGTAAGGGTGTATATTCATTCATAGGTTCTGGGATTAGGACCAGGGTGTCTTTGGTGAGAGGAAGGGCGCGTTACTGAGCCTACCACACTAGTACTAACCTCACGATATACTGATTTAAAATCTAGGATGGGAATTTAGAATTTTAATATTTATCTAGTAGGATAACTGGCATCACTTAGTTCTCTGGACGCTCTCTTCTGCCACGCATTGGTAAGTAAGGAGACCAAATGATAGGGGCTTGCTTGGTGAACTAGAATCACACGTGGACATTGCCAAGCAACCACGGTAGCTTGAAAAATTGTCCTTTGTCCTCCACGACTCTTTCTACCCAGCTAGGCCGTACGGGCTGCTAGGATTTTTGTTTGTTTGTTTTTTGGAATAGTTCTTGAGTTTGATATCCTGACAAACTCATCCTCACTGTTCTTTCACTAGATCTCACGAGATCTGTAACTTGTTATGTTTTCTAGTGTACAAAAAAATGGGATGAATCTGTGTTAACGTTAATCTTAATCTATACCCTAGAGGCAGTTGAAAGACCTTCGTCAGAATTTACATTTTAGGGTGAATCGTTAGCTTTTGAAATACCATAACGGGGAACCAACACTTTCTTTAAAGATTTTTTTTTACTGTTTATTTTTGAGAGAGAGAGGGAGACAGAGTGCGAGTGGGGGAGGGGCAGACGGGGGTGGGGCGGGGACACACAGAACCTGAAGCAGGCTCCGGGCTCTGAGCTGTCAGACGTGGCACTCGAACTCACAACCGGTGAGATCATGACCGGAGCTGAAGTTGGACGTTTACCCGACTGAGCCACCCAGGCGCCCTGAACCGACACTTTCTTTATTTGCTAGTTCAAATCTCTGAAAACCTGGATGCAGGAAATAACTTTGCAGTGGCGCCATGAGTTGTTTTCAAATCAAGTGAACCCAGGCCGATGGCACATCACCGCTTGTGGCACATTCGTGTAAGAGTCCTGGCAGGCGTCATGCTGGTTATTAAGAGGCTGCCAGTAACTCACCGTCTAGAGTTGGTCCCATAACTCCCCAAGTGAGTACCATGAAGCATAACTCTACCTTGTGCCCCAGAGGGGGATATTTGAATGTTGGTAAAATAGCACTAATGATTATCGCGAGTACTACGTGGCTTTAGCTGAAAGAGCCTGGTAACAGCTGGGCGGTCAGACTGATTTAAGTCAGTTCACGGTACTTGGCAATGACCTAGCTGAGGCTGTTATGGATCAGTTTACCTGGGTTATCGTTTGATCCTCTCGAATAGAATTGGAAATCATGCTAGCCTCATTGGCGCCCTGTCTACACAGCATGTCTAACTTGGTTCCTCGTAGGTATGTGGTTGATCCGTCTCTCCCCCTTAACTCCCTTTTTTATTTTTAGTTTCTGTTGCAGACATGATCTTTTCTGCCTTTCTCTTATATTTTAAAGATAGACTTGGCTTCAGAGGCCTGCTGCCCGGATGTGCTGTCTACAACCATGAAAGAACAAAGTCTGAGAATCTGGGTCATCAGCAATTTCTGCTCTGTGGCCCTTCTTCCCTTCCCTTCCCTTCCTCCTTCCTTTCTTCCTTTCTTATGCAGCTTTGCAATCAGTTAAGCCATCTCTGACATTGGAACAACATAATGCATAATTTAAGCGTAAACAAACTTGGGCTCAGAAATTTTTCTCAAAACTTCTCTTTGAGTCGTCACTTCAACAAATATTCCTGTCAGCCACCATCCTCTTACTGGTTCTTAATTTCTTTTGAGGCAGCAAGAGATAGTAGTTACATCTTCACCAAAGGACAAACCATAGGGGAAAGGACCGGGTGAGGACTGCTTGCTTTGCATTCTTTGGTTCATCACTTCAGTTCATCAGGGAAATAAAACTGTCAGCACAGCTCTCTGGGCACGGAAGACATGGGTAGGGTATGTGATTCAAAGTATTGCCCAAGGCTAAAGCCACTGTGTAAGCCTTAATTAACTGGGACAGCCAGGGGCAGGTGCCGTAGAAGGGAACAGTATCATTATTAATGTTAATTTTTATGTGAATATTGGGCAACTCCTGGATGCATTGGTTTCGTAATTAATTTTCTTATAAGTTATGAATGTCCTAGGATATCCCCTAAAGGAGAGCTGGAGAGAGCAATTCATTTAATTCGGCTTAGTTTTGTACAGGCGCTTCTCGTAGCCGTGTATTTATGACTACAGTTGAGTTTTTGCTTTCTCGCGTGGCTTTCTAGAGCTTAGACTAGCTTTGTTTTAAGATGGAAATAGTTAATGATTACTATTATGCTGATTAGGACACTTTAAGTTCCTCACAGAACTTGCGATTGCATTGGAGTTTCTGACACTTGAATCAGTTATGGCAGGAAATACACAGGTATTTGTCCATCAAATAAATTCTTGCTTGTTTTTTTTTTTTTTAGTTGAGTTTATCCTTAAAATTGGTTTTAGTTAAGTCAAAGTATTTTGCCTAATGCAAAATATGATATATACTCTGACATTTTTTTCTCTTACAAGGAGAATTTGTTTGTCTTCCTATTAACATTGATATTTTTTATTGTTCCTGGCCACAGATCTTTCAGTGGGAACAGGTAGGACAAGCTGCTTGTGTTTGTCCCATGGCTTAGAAACAAGGCTGATAAGACTATTTTCAGTTGAACCAGATTTTCAGGTAGGACAGAACTGTTAGAATTCAACAGAAGCCCTGGGCAAGGCTGAAGTCAACCCTGGGGGTGAATGGGATAGGGGAGAGCTCAGTGGTGCAGAGAAGCAGATTTTCCTTAGAGAACATGACTCCTTTTGTAAAATGAAGACAGTTAAAGGTATAGGATAACCTAAGATACTGAGAGGATTAAATGATATAATTTGCAAATGGTAGCATGAAGAGTAAGGACCGGGGAGATAGTAAACACTTAATCAAAGTTAGCTTTTTATTTTTTTTTATTTTTTATTTTTTTAACGTTTATTTATTTTTGAGACAGAGAGAGACAGAGCATGAACGGGGGAGGGGCAGAGAGAGAGGGAGACACAGAATCGGAAACAGGCTCCAGGCTCCGAGCCATCAGCCCAGAGCCCGACACGGGGCTCGAACTCGCGGACTGTGAGATCGTGACCTGAGCTGAAGTTGGACGCTTAACCGACTGAGCCACCCAGGCGCCTCACTTTTTATTTTTTTTTTACATCTCTCTCTTTTCTATTCCTTCTTCCATAAATGAATACATGCATAACTAACCAAGCAACACGCATGCCTTGCTGTCTTCCCTTCAGTGCTGACATCGTGGGGCTTACAAGGAAACATCGAAGTCTTCACCGAAAGGATTCAAAACAACCGGCAAGATGAATCCCAAGTGATGACTTAGAAAATGTAAGAGAGATTGGGGCGTCTGAGTGGCTCAGTCGGTGAAGCGTCCGACTTCGGCCCAGGTCATGATCCTACGTTTCATGGGTTCGAGCCTGAGCCCCGCATCAGACTCTGTGCTGACAGCTCGGAGCTTGGAGCCTGGAGCCCACTTCAGATTCTGTGTCTCCCTCTCTCTCTGCCCCTCCCTTGTTTGCACTCTGTCTCTCTGTGTCCCAAAAGTAAATACATATTTAAAAAAAAGAAAAAAAAAGAAAATGTAAGAGAGAGATTTTCATCCGTTCCCAATATGGCACAGCATATGCATCAGAGAAATCCAGGAGGGGAAGAAGTGACTCTGAAGTGAAGAAGTCTGGGGGGAACCAATCCTTTGGATGGGTACAGAAAGTGCTCGTGGAGGGGAAGGTAGGGAGGATTGTGGGAGTTTCAGGTAGGGAGGGGCAATAAAATTAAACGCATGGGGACCAGAAAGTGCAAGATGTGTTTGTGGAACAGCAAATAACTTAGGTCGTTGGCAGGAAAGTACACCATTGGTGATTATTTAGTGAGGAAACGGTGTGTTAGAGTCATTCTAGGGTGGAAACTAGCAGGCATATGTACATTTTTGTTCAAACCACCTTGTAAGTGAGGTTGAAAAATACGATCACTAACATTTCAGTTGGGAGTACATATTTGGTTCCTCGCTATGGTCAGAATATGGTCATTAATATGATCTACCCATAAATAAAATCGAGACATTATAAATCCACAGGCATATGGTAGACTCTCCAGAGAACCCCTTCACATCTTCTCTCGCTGGTTTTTAAACAGCACTCCAAGGGGCGCCTGGGTGGCGCAGTCGGTTAAGCGTCCGACTTCAGCCAGGTCACAATCTCGCGGTCCGTGAGTTCGAGCCCCGCGTCAGGCTCTGGGCTGATGGCTCAGAGCCTGGAGCCTGTTTCCGATTCTGTGTCTCCCTCTCTCTCTGCCCCTCCCCCGTTCATGCTCTGTCTCTCTCTGTCCCAAAAATAAATAAAAAAATAAAATTAAAAAAAAAAATAAACAGCACTCCAAGCCAATCAGATATTATACAGTACTTATCTGATATCATATAATAGTTATCCGTGTCGATAGATGGCTCATTCTTGGCACTGGCCTGTTTTGGCCCATGGGAGATACTTATTGACCTGGCAATGGAAAATATTCAGTCTTGGATCAATTTATAAGTACTTATATCCTATTAAATTTAATTATCTATCGAAATGTATCTACTGTTGTCATAGTTTATCACTTTTGGGGGACGTTAATACTAAAATAGTACTGAACAACTTGAATAATTCATATATTCTTTACTTTGTCATCTTTTATTGAACTCTTCAAAATACTTAAACATTTTTCACCTTTATGTGGAATTACTTTATGTAGATTGACTGTCATAAAAAGAGTCTAAAGCAGCATATATGGCCCCAGTGTCAAAGCTGATGCTTTGTAGGATTAAAATATTTTCTTCATAAAGTAAGCAGCTAAGCTCACATCCAAGAGACATATTCTTGATGACAAATGCTTCTTCTTTTAAGATTTTTTTTTTTGTTATGTGTGACCATAATTAAAAATTAGAGTAATAAAGGAAGGAAGAGGAATATAATCCAGGGAAACTAAATCTGGGTGGGTCAGATGTTTCTGGACAGGTAGACATTTTTTTTTTCATTTGTCAACATTGTGTTATGAAAAATTTTTAACATAAATTTGAAAGTAACTATCTGTATGTCCACACCTAGATTGTGCTTTAACATTTTACTGTGCTTATTTGATTACATGTTTATCCATCCCTTTACCCTGCATGCGTAAAGAATTTAATTCTAACTATGTAAGGAATGACTATGTCAGAGTTCCAGTTGCTTAGATTTATGTTATCTGTGTTCCTGTTTCTGTAGCATCTACCATTACTTCCAAGCAAGATCAATGGGACAGATTAGAAGATTCTGTTCATTATATATATATATATATATATATATACACACATATATATAGTTATATATATAGTTATATATATAGTTATATATATATCCTTCTTGAGCATGTTCCCAGCATGATTCTGTGGAGCTGTACAAGCTTAGTTATGTAACAATCATCTGGGGGAGCTTGTTAACTTGATATTCTCCCGGACTTCACTCCCCATTTATCTTAGTCAATAAATCCAACATGAGGACTAAAATCTGCATTTCTTTTTAGAAGCCTTTCAAAAAGTGCCCTAGGTGATTTTAACATGTGGTTGGATTTGGAAACTGTTGACCAAAGAACTGTATCTTACTGGTCTTTGGAGAAGGCAAGAGCTTTTTGGGGGAAAAGTCAATAATACAATATATAACCATGAATTAAATTCTGTGGTTTAAATTCTAAATACTAGAGACTTTCAGAGAGTGGAAAGACCAGTGTGGGCTAGAATATTGGTCAAAGTTTCACGGATGACAAGAGGCTTAAATGGAGTTTAAGAGAATGGGAGAGAGGTGCTGAAGAGATATGAAGTTAGTGGGTTTTGGGGTGTGTCGGATGCTAGAGAGTAGAAAATGTGAATTCCAGAAGATCTTTCAAAGAATAGCCTTGAAGGTCTTTAGCCCCTGTCCTGTCAGCAAATGACACACGCTAGGGTTTTTAGAATCCTGATGGCAAACTATAGGTGTTGAATTCAACCATCCCTTAGGACGAAAGGGGGATTCCCTGGAAGGCTTGCACAGCTACAGGAAGGCAGGGGTGTGGACACAGGTGGGATACAAACCCACCAGGGCTCTTTCTTCCCATTTCTCATTTCAGTTACTCCCTGCATTGGCTTCATTCTCTCAGACTGGCTTCTTCCGCACGGTGACCACACAGGTCCCCGGAAGCTCTTGGTCTACATCTTGCAGCTGTGCTATGTAGAAAGTAACAATGGTATGCAGTTTCAAATTCTAAAATTTCAGGATTAGGCTCTGATTGGCTCAGCCAGATTCCTGGACCAATCCGCTTCCATCCTTTCCTTTGTCCATCCCTCATCATTGTCCAACCCTCAGCCATTGCCACTGCAGCAGGCACTGGGGTGGGTGCTGAAATTACAAACACAAAAATAACAAGCAGATTCCCCTGCTAAAGACAGAAGCTCCTTGGTAGGCCTGTAATAGCCCATTTGTAGACCTTGGCTGCACGCAGTTCTGTGCAACAGGAAGGCAGTGGGAGTAGGGGGGAGCTAGTAGATTGTGTGAGGCAGGCTATGCATCATTTCCATGCTATTTCGACGTTCTGTTTCTTTTCTTATCTACTCTGTTCCGTCAAGGCTGCTTCTTTAAGATGCCAGTTCCTTGCATAAGAAGCTTTTCCTAGGCTGTGCTCTGAGTAGCACCTAGCTTGCTAAAAGGCACTGGATTTCTAACAAGTCATAATAGTTTCTGACAGGATCTTTCTTTTGAAGGAAAATGTGAGAAAGCAAGGGGGATGAAAATGTCTTTGTTTTCACGGAAGCATAGTCAGAGCGAATAATTAAGAAACTGATACTCGATTCGGCAGCATTATCTGAGCTGTTAGTCAAAAGAAGGTTGGTGAGGGTGTGGGTGTGTTTGTGTTTCGAGAGGATGGCTGGAAGTTCCCGAGTCTGTTTTTGTCAATGGCTCCATCCAACTGGATGATGAGGGCAAAACTCTTCTGGTTGAGTAGAGCTGTCTATCCGAAATGCCACACTTAGAACAAGTAAATGGCTATTCGGGGGTGTGGTTTTAAGGAAAGAGATGGGGTTCTAAGTCCCAAACGACTTCCTCAACCCCGTGTTCAATATCAAAATGCTTTCGTCAGAGAGACAAAATCATTTCTTCTAACTTTAAAAAAAGAGACAGACACAAATATTTCTGGAAGAGTTAGGACACGGATGTAAATTCATATCAAAATGCTAATAAAGGCTATCAAACAGTTACCCCAATTTTTTTATTGTTATTATTGGATGAGGCAGGTGCATTTGCATGTGTGTTTCTGTGTGTAAATTAAGTTCGGGAAATGGATCTCATAGCATTCTATGAGGCTACTTCTCTGAAAATTTAATGCTTTTTAACAGGCACATGTGAGTTAACTTTTTTCTCTCAAATCTCTTGTTGAGTAGCAGAGAATAGTTCAACATTCTTTTCCCAATGTGATATCTTTCACTAGAGCGTTATCTCCTTCAAATGACAACGTTTGGATGCAATTCAGATCAGATAAGACCTGTTATTTATTTAAGGCCCTTTAAGAACATGGCCAATTAGAGACTGTTGAATAATAG
This sequence comes from Herpailurus yagouaroundi, assembly GCF_014898765.1. Taxonomy (NCBI): domain Eukaryota; kingdom Metazoa; phylum Chordata; class Mammalia; order Carnivora; family Felidae; genus Herpailurus; species Herpailurus yagouaroundi. The sequence continues at coordinate 13,486,040 of NW_024412377.1, forward strand.
GCAGATCACTAAGGTTTCCTAGAAAGGGCTCAGTAATGGGGTTTTAGAGCTCCCGTTACAAAGCATGGCGGGTTGCCTATTTTTAAAGGAATGTTTATTTTTGGAAATCTGTGATTCTCTTGTTAACTTCACACTCCTTTGCTCGTAGGTGTCTCAGAGAAATCTGAGCTCTTGTCAGGCTATTTCTATAAAGCCACCTACTTTTTTTTTTCTTTCTCATAGGTTGCTTGCAAGAAGGAATTCTAACATAAGTAAAAATAGTTTTAATGAAACTGTACTCTGCATGATTCAACTGACTGCAAATCAAGAATCCACCAAATTTCTATTAATGAATTACCTTGTCAATTTATTCGGCAAATATTTACTGAGGGCTTACTATGAGTCAAACACCACAGTCAATGCAACGGCTAAGCTCTGTACTCATATTTGACGATACACAAACAAACACGTATGAACTTACACCCACAGATGGAAGTCATGTAGCAAGCAAGTGCCAGGCTGAGAATTGCCTCAGGATAAAGGGCTGAGTAGTGACCACCATCAACTTCTTTCTTGAGGGTGCTAGAGACAGTCATTTTTAAGAGGGGCCACTTATGTGAGGTCCGCATGAATAGAAAAAGGTCTGGCCTGTGAAAACCTAGAAGACAGCATTCTAGGCAGAGAGAATAATTGATTCAAAGGGCCCAAGGTGGGCATGGGCTGGGCATGTTGGGGGGATGAAAACAGGTCTATGTGACAAAAGATCATGTAGACAAGTTCAGAGAAGACCTTAGAACAAGGGTCTATATCATGGACTGTTGTGTAGGTAGGTCAGGGGAAGAAAGTTAGGTTTTAAGTACAAGGAAAAGCCATTGGAAAGTATTAAGGAGAGGAGTGGCATGAATGAATTTAATTTTTCTGTAGGAGCTGGATTGTAGGAAACAAGCGTAGAAGTCAGGAAATCAATTATGAGGGAATCGTAGTAAGCTAGGCCAGTGGCTTCAAGGCACAGCTCACGTAGCCCAGAGAGCCTGCAGGATAATAACCTCTTCGATTGGAGAAAGAAAATATTAGATGTGTGTGTGCATATACGTGTGTGTGTGTGCATATATTGCAATTTTTTTCTTTAAAACCTTCTATTTCTATATTATATAATGCATAATATACGAATGCCTCCATACGAATATTATTTATAAATAAATCAACGTACATAATGGGTGTGCATGTGTTCGAAACTATTTTATTGATGCAGGTATGATCCAAAAGTTTGGAAGTCACTGGCCTAGGTGTCAGATGATGATGGCTTGGATTTGGCAGTGTAGTGGAGAAGAGAAGTCGATGCAATTGGGGCAAGGTTCGAAGGTGAAATCAACAAGATCTGTTGATGAATTAGGTTGCGACGGGGGTAGTGGGGGGGGTGGCCACGAGAACACTTACGTCTCAAGACACAGTCCAGTCCCCCGGGAGCCTTGCAGCCCTGTATTTTCCTGACTGAGGACTGGCTGGGGCTGTAATCATTTTCAAGTTTTTGTTTACTTGCCACTTTCCCCCACAATATGGCTATTTCCTCAAGACAAAATAAATAGCTCTTCAGGGCCACCCCTGTACGACATTGGGGGCCGCGATTAGCTTTTTGATCTCTGGGGTTGTGTTCTATGGAGTTGTGCCCCAGGAGTTGTGTGTGTGTGTGTGTGTGTGTGTACGTGCACACGTGCGCACGTGTCTTTAAGAGTCTTTTCTCATAGAGTGACGCTGGTTTAGGTGTATTCCCCACCCGCCTCCCAGATGAGGGTCTTTACCTGAGACCATAGAAACAAAGGAATAACTTGAGATTAGTTAACCACGTTGTGTCTGCGAGCTGAGGCCTCATGGATGAGAAGCGACTTCCGGTGCGATCTGGAGCCCAGAACTAGGCTCCCATTTCTTCCTACTGATGGTTATAGATGATGTGGTTATAGAAGAATGTGACCCGGGGTGTAGGGATCTCCACATCTCTGCTTTTGCCTTTGCCAGGTTCGATGCACCATGGAAAACCTGCTCTCCTCCTCTTCCGTGCTCCCCGGAATAACCCACTCGAACCCAAGGTGTTAGTGAACTATATTCATCTTAATTAAAATTTTGTCCCCAGAAGCTATTTTCCTTTCCTGTGTCCATTCTTTTTTTTTTTTTTTTTTTAATTTTTTTTTTCAACGTTTATTTATTTTTGGGACAGAGAGAGACAGAGCATGAACGGGCGAGGGGCAGAGAGAGAGGGAGACACAGAATCGGAAACAGGCTCCAGGCTCCGAGCCATCAGCCCAGAGCCCGACGCGGGGCTCGAACTCACGGACCGTGAGATCGTGACCTGGTTGAAGTCGGACGCTTAACCGACTGCACCACCCAGGCGCCCCTCCTGTGTCCATTCTTATCTCTACATTCAGAGAGGCTTTCCCTCACACAGCCCTGCACCTGGCTTGACCTCCCTGGGCCTGCTTTATCACAAAAACTGTTTCCTTCTTTACCCCGCATCAGGCCAGGTGCTCTGGCGATTATCTTCTGGACAAACCCGCTCCTTCACTGAGATGGAACCCATGCACCAGCTCCTACAAAGATCAAACTCTCTCTGTGTTGTTAGAAGGAGATTGCAATAATTGTTACATGTTACCCATCATATTGTTACTACGATAACGTGAATTCCAAGTGAGGGGCCAACAAATGAACCGTTGGAATATGATCTGTATTTACATGAGACCATTTGTTGGAATATGATCTGTATTTACATCAGACACCGTCTTTTTCTTTCAAACGCAGGAACGTAGCCTTCGGTTAGTTGCCAAAAGCACAGTGAACTATGTATCCTGGGGTGAAGAATGCGACGTTTTTTCCTAAGGAACAGGACAATTATCTTTTATAGTATTAAAATGTTTCAGTTTCTCATGGTAAACAAAATACTAGACGAGCAGTTAGAGTTGGTTTTGTTGTTCCTTTTTTTTTTTTTTTTTTTTAAATTTTTTTTTCAACGTTTATTTATTTTTGGGACAGAGAGAGACAGAGCATGAACGGGGGAGGGGCAGAGAGAGAGGGAGACACGGAATCGGAAACAGGCTCCAGGCTCTGAGCCATCAGCCCAGAGCCCGACGCGGGGCTCGAACTCACGGACCGCGAGATCGTGACCTGGCTGAAGTCGGACGCTTAACCGACTGCGCCACCCAGGCGCCCCTGTTGTTCCATTTTTAACAGCGACACAAAGCCATCATTTTCTAGTAGAAAGCCGTAGAAAGCCCACTCTGCCATTTTGTTGCCGTTGTTTGTCTTGGGAGGAAACTGAGGCTCGGATTCTGTGTTTTGGTCCTGAATACGTGGAAAACAGTTGAGACAAAACCTCCCCTCTCCAGCAACTGAAAATCAACCCAGGGAAATGGACCATATATGCACAAGATGATTCAAGGTGCTTGGTGCTCAGAAGCCAAGCAGAAAAGTCATCATTTCACTTGACAAATCCTGTTTGTCTGTAGCCTGACTAGGAGAACCACAGCAGTATATCAGGATTGGAATTTGAATAAAAAGATGAAAGCATAGGTTGAAAAAGAAAAATCTTCAGTTCTGCGTACTCTTCTAGTACCTGAAGAATTCCCCACCTGTATTAGTTTTTTATTGTTGTTATTAAAAAAATCACCACAAATTCGATGGCTTGAAATACACAACTCGGGGCGCCTGGGTGGCGCAGTCGGTTAAGCGTCCGACTTCAGCCAGGTCACGATCTCGCGGTCCGTGAGTTCGAGCCCCGCGTCGGGCTCTGGGCTGATGGCTCGGAGCCTGGAGCCTGTTTCCGATTCTGTGTCTCCCTCTCTCTCTGCCCCTCCCCCGTTCATGCTCTGTCTCTCTCTGTCCCAAAAATAAATAAATGATGAAATACACAACTCTATTAACTTATAGTTCTGGAGGTCTGAAATCCAAGATCAGTCTCTGAGATGAAATCAAGGTGGCAGCGAGGGTGCATTCCTTCTCGAGTCTCTAGAGTCTGTTTCCTTGCCTTTTGTAACTTCTAGAAGCTTCCTTTGTTCTTTAGCTTGAGGTGTCATGCTCCAACTTGAAAGCCAGCCGCATAGAGTGCCCAAATGTTTCTCTCTGTCCCTTTGCTTTTTTCTAAAATTACGTCCCCTTCTTTCTTGCTCTGACCCTCAAGCCTTCCTCCCATAAAGATTCTTCTGATTAGATAAGACCTGCCTAAATAGTCCAAGGTAAGTTTCCCATCTCAAGATCTTAGTCACATCTGCAAAGTCCCTTTGGCCACGTCGGGTGACCGGTTCTCAGGTTCTGAGGATTAGAGCCTGGACATCGTTGCGGGCCATCCGTCTTTGTTCGGTGTCATCTTTCAGTTCAGAAGCTGGACTTTTATCCAGAAGCTCACTTTCCAAGGTGAGGAGAGTGAGGCACTCGCCTGAGGGGAAAAAGTTAAGGGACCACTAAAAAGAAAAACCAGTTATCAAGGTAGCATTTTATTTATTTTTTTTTCAGCTAAGACGGCAAAGGAGAAGGTTTATCGTACACGTGTTGCATTCAGCCACAAATGAAAATCCAATTAGTCCCGAAAGTCACAAGTCCAGAGCCAAGGACCGAAAGGGACTGTTTTGGTCTCTCAAAGGTGGTCGTTGTGATCAGATGGCAATGGATGTTCTAGATCCATTGAATGAAGTTCTAGAAGGTAGGCAGGAAGTTCAACAATTGGTACCAGTGTCCCTGGCCTCTGGCTTTCCTTATTTCTGTTCCTGTGGCTCCACAGGTGCACGAGCTAGTGGTTCCCTGGGACCTCTGCCTCCTCTTCTTTTATGCCCCGGCCTGCGCATTCGCTTCTCCCTCCGCTCGGCTCTCGCGGCACAGAGGTTTCCAAGAAGATGGCGCTAAGGCCGAGAAAGCCTCAAGATAACGTTTTGGTACAATATTAAAAAGAAAAAAATGCAACTTCAAAAATCGATACTAGACTGCTTTAGTTTTTTTTTTTTTTTTTTTTTTTTAATTTTGTGTTTATTTTTTAAAATTCACATCCGCATTCGTTAGCGTATCGTGCAACAATGATTTCGGGAGTAGATTCCTTAGTGCCCCGTCCTCAGTTAGCCCATCCCCCCCCCCCCCCCACACACACACACAACCCCTCCAGGAACCCTCAGTTTGTTCTCCGCATTTATGAGTCTCTTATATACCGGACCGTTTCAAATAAAGACGAGATCAGCATTATAGATTTTTACTTTTTCCTTTGGGTCCAGAATGGTCTGGGATGACCATATCCTTTGCTTCATTAGCAAAAGCATGTGACCCAGAGGACACACAGGAGATGCCCTTGGGCTAGACTTGGATTTAGAGAGAATAACCACAAGAAGCAGGGGGTTTGCAGGTGGTTTTCATGCTGGCCACTGAGGGAGCTAGGGCGGAGAGTGTGGCTGGTCTCACAGGTAGGAGCTGCTGGGTCAGGGCCTTGGCCTTGGGAAAATGTCAGCGGCTTTTGGGCCATTGGGTGGTGTAACTTAAGTTATGTGCCTGGTCACACAGCCAAGCCATAAACCTATTCTCTGACTCCGCTGAAGATTCTGAGAGCTACCTATTATCCTTGACTAAATCCCTTTTCTGCTTTAATAGCCAATTTGCTGTTGTTAGCAGCTAACAATGCTGAATAATGTCATTTATCATAATAAGAACTACCTAATTTGCTTAGGACAGCCAAGTCAGAGCCACAGACATGCATCAGTGTTGAAAGAGCAGCCTGGCTGTGACTTAACCAAAGAAACGAAGCGTGGACACCTCATCTAAAAACCCGATCCTAATATTCTCCGGAATCTAAAAATAAAAACTTTACTTCTCAGTTCCTTACCTGCTTACTCCCCCGGTTCCAAATTAGTAGCTTATCGGGGATTTTATTAGCAATAAAAAGATATCGACAGATCAATTCCGGTTGGAATCAATCCTATATGAGGTGCTGGAAGGTGCTTTCTGATATAAGCCTCCTTTCTCTCTCTCTGCTTTTTATACAGGGTAGAATTGTTGGTGATTCCAAATTCCCAGACCTTATCTTCTACTTCTTAAGTTAGCTGGTCTTTCGTTGGTGGGTAAAAGATGATGCTGTGACCGTGTACTTCAAAATTTTCAGAGGGTATCTGGTTCACGCCAGTACATTTCTGTTCTTTCTTGATTCTTTCTTTCTTAAAATATTTCTTATCTTTTTTGTCCAAATCAGTTGGATTGAATTGGCTATATATTAGAATCGACTGTACATTCAGAAAATAATTCCTTTAATGATGATAAGGGACCGAAGGGTTCTGGCTTAAGATGGCTAAGCGGAAGGATCCGGAACTCACCTCGTCCCATAGACATGCTGAGTCTATTGCTACATACAGAGCAATTTCCTCTGGGAGGCGGGGGGAGAAAACATAGCAAGAGACTGATTGCTGAGATCACATCATAACTCTGTGTCTGGTCGAAAATAACAGATAAAACATAAGCAAACTTTGACCATGTTTTACTAGTCACTATAGTAATTACTATAGCAATTACTATAGTTTAAGGTGGTTTATGACTGTTTGACACATGGGACAATATAATTTATGACTGTGACCAAATCATTGTCCTTCTGTACTGAAGGGATGTGGAGAATATCCTTTCTTTGATCTCTTTTGAGGAAAACGAATCCATATTTGTTTTCTGGGTACGGACAAAATACCCGACATTGCCAATACCGGAGATAAAAGAAAAAACTATAAGGCTTGCCTCTAGGAACTTACAATTTAATCGGAGAATGGAAGTATTTATTTATTTATTTATTTATTTTTAAAATTTTTTTTTTCAACGTTTATTTATTTTTGGGACAGAGAGAGACAGAGCATGAACGGGGGAGGGGCAGAGAGAGAGGGAGACACAGAATCGGAAACAGGCTCCAGGCTCCGAGCCATCAGCCCAGAGCCCGACGCGGGGCTCGAACTCACGGACCGCGAGATCGTGACCTGGCTGAAGTCAGACGCCAACCGACTGCGCCACCCAGGCGCCCCTGGAAGTTTTTATTTAATAAAAACTATGGAGTAAGATATGAGAATGTATGGAATCAAGTGCAAAATCATAGGGTACAATCTGAGCCTTACGTAAGTTGAAGGTTTAGACATTTATTTAATTTTTTTTACATGTATTTCGAGACACAGAGAGAGAGCATAAGCAGGGGAGGAGCAGAGAGAGGGAGACAGAAAATCCCAAACAGTGTCTGAGCTGTCAACAGGGAGCCCAATGCAGGGCTCAAACTCACCAATCATGAGATCACGACCGGAGCCAAAATCAAGAGTCGGACGCTCAACTGACTGAGACTCCCAGGCGCCCCTAGACATTTATTTAGATGAATGGTGGCCAGAGCCCTCTGAGTGGGCTTTCTTGAGAATGATTATGGTGCAGCCTTCTTCTCCGCTAGAGAGACTTCAAAATTTAGAATATGAATGAAAGAACATGATATGAATTACATTCATATTTAATTGAGATGATGACTTAAAGAAGGCTGGAATGGATAGCACAAGAAGTAGGTGGTTATCAGCTTGGACCGAACCAAGACAGTATAAACCACTTAGGGTATTTCCGGCATAGAGGTGTTTAAAACGGGGAGTTAGATCATCAAATTGTTGGGAAGGATGCAAGAGCAGAAGAGGGAGGGGGTTTTCAGAGATAAAGGGCTCCAGGAGACTGTTGTCAGCCCTGCAGCCCCCGGCCCATCTGCCCCCAGCTGCCTCTGGTGATCTGTTGCTAAACAATACAACCTAGAGCAGGTGTATTGCAGGGACCATAGGAGCTGATACCTACTGCTTCCGCCTGAGGAGGAAAGGTCCCTTCTCTTTTCCCTCCCTCTAATCTCCCGTGAAAGTCTCCTTTGGCAGGACCCCCACTGGAGCCCTGCTGGCAAAGGAGCCTGTGAAATGTACTTTACAGGCTTCTAGCTCCTGCTAGGAGCTAGACACTCTCTGGCTCAGGAGTGACATGATGCCAGCGCTGTTTTCGAGAGAGTTCTCCAGCGGTGGCTGTTCCCGATAATGCTTTTCTTTCTTTTTTTTTTTTCCTCTTCTAACTTACCCGGTCTCCCCTTGCCACTGCCTTTGGGTTTGGTTTTGCCTTGTTATCATCTGCCACAGTAGCCTTTTACACGCATTTTACAGGACTTAGTTTTACCTCCCTAACTGGGTTTTTAAAGATGGGGAGCACAGCTTGATTTATTAGCGAAGAATTTGCTATAGAGGGAACAAAACAGTCTTCGTGGTGCCGATGACAGAGCAGGGAGAAAGACATAATCTGCTCTCAAGCTTGTATTCCAGCACAGGAGGCTGAGAATGAAGAAATCAATGCATATTTCATATTATTTGGGGACAAATGCTGTGAAGAAGAATAAAGTAGGGTAAAGTGAAAGAGACAGACGACGGTGGGGATGGTGGGAGGCTATCTGAGACCTGGTGGCCAGGGACAGATTTTCTGCTAAGGGGGCCTGTGGGATATGAGATAGGGAGTCACGCTCACATCCAGGGTGGGAGCTTTCCAGGCAGGGAACAGCAAACGCAGACTTGAGACAGCAGCTAAATGATGTGCCAGAGGAACAAGGAGTCTAGGGAACCGGGGAGGAGAGAGTGAGGGAAGGTGGTGAGAAATCTGACCAGCATGGGGAGGAGAAAGGGGTAAAGATTGCATAAGACATATATCTTTTGTATTCCTCATAGTGTTTGTTTGTTTCTGGCAAGGTAACGTGTTTAACCCCAGTCTTCAAACCCAACACCCCCCTCCTCACCCATTATCTTTTTTCCTTTTTGTATATTCTGTTTCTTTTCCTCTCTGAGGTGAGTCTTTAGCAACATTTCTTTTTCCCTTTATTAAATTGCAAGACCACTTTCCAGAACGAGGTGTATAGATCAGCTATTCCTGCAGGCAGGTTGCCTTAGCAACAGGGAAAATCTTCCCCATTTCAGCAAAACCTTATCAATAAAGAAGTCTCATAAGAGACTAATGTGCACATCATTAAAGGTCTGCCCTGCTCTTCCTCCGTCCTCTCCACAGCGATTCTCAGATCGCTAATGAGGCGAATGCCTGTTGACTGAATGGCGTCCCAGGAGCGGACGCTAAGATAGCCTAATAAGAGAACGATCCTTAGCAGTCGCAGTAGACGACCCCGAGTTACCATAATGTTTTGGCTTCCTAGTTGTACCACCCGCGTTCTGATGTTGCTCAGGCAGGGTTCCATGTGGAACCCTGGCATCTGGTTGGACTCACCCGTATCCATTGCCTCGACACCGTGGGCAATGAGAAGGCAGGTGTCTAAAAGGAGGAAGAGTGTATCCAGTCTTGCCAACTGCAGCCTATGAATGAGCAGGTATGTGGGTCCCTGAAGGGACAAAAGGAAGTTTAAAAAAAAAAAAAAACCACAAACAAACATACATACATCACAAATCTTTCAGGTTAAAACTGAAGATACTTAATGCCTCCGAGATACATTATACAATTTATGGTAAAAAACAAAGTATACAAACTAAGACTTCTTCATTACAATAAGTTGTATTTCTGGTCTTAAATATTTATTAGAAATCTAAAGAAGAAGCTTTGTATTCAGAGAAACAATATATATACACACATATACATGTACACATACATATACGCCTAAATACATATCTATCTATCTATCTATCTATCATCTATCTATCACTTATATCTATTAATTGGTTGGTTGGTTGATTGATTAGAATTGGCTCACATGATTCTGGGGTCAGGCAATACCTAAATTAGTAGGGTAGACTTGTAGGCTGGAAATTCAGGTAAAAGTTGATGTTCAGTCTTGAGTCCACAGGGCATCATGCCAGAAAGCAGGCAGGATTTCTATGTTAAAGTTTTAGGAGAATTTTTTTTTTTTTTCCCCCTGAGGAAACCTCGGTCTTTGCTCTTAAGGTCAACTGATTGGATGTGGCCCATCAATTTATGGCGAGTAACCTGCGTTGCTCAAAGTATATTGATTTAACTATTGGGGTGCCTGAATGGTTCAGTTGGTTAAGCGTCTGACTCTTGACTTCGGGTCAGGTCACGATCTCATGGTTTGTGAGTTTGAGCCCCATATCAGGTTCTGCACGGACAGGGCGGAACTTGCTTGGGGTTCCATCTCCCTCTCTCTCGGCCCCTCCTCCCCTCTCTCAAAATAAATGAAAAAAAAAGTATATTAATTTAAATGTTAATCACATCTGTAAATACCTTCACCAACACCGAGACTGGTGTTTGACCAAACAACTGGGCAATGGAGCCTACCCACATTGACACATAAGATTAACCATCACAAAACTCAAAATAAGAGATTTGACTTTGATATCTCTCTTTTCTAAGGGTAGTTTCTTTTTTTTAGAATGTGAGGGAATAAAAAGGAAGTGAAGCTAGGATCCAGAAGAAATATGGCAGCTAGAATAAAAGTGATTCTAGTAATTCTAGCGACTTCCTTATCCTTTTTTTTTTTTTTTAATTTCCTTAATTATAGAACTTTTATATGGCAAAACCATTGGGGAAACATTCAGCAGGCTGATGAATCAGAATTTGCTTTATAATTATTTTATGTAGTACCGTGAAGTTAAAAAATAATCTTGTACTTTGACAACAGAAAACTGCTACGTATCCTGGATAAAATTAAAATCTGTATAATTTGAGGCTTTTTCGGTAAGGTAAATAATGCCTTTCATTAATGTGGTATGGTTTGATTAAAACAAGTAATAATTGGCTTTGGCAATAAAAGTGTATAAAGGACTAATATCAATGAATTCACCGGTCTTGGGTTTTGTCTCCACAGGGATGTCTCTCTCTGTGGCTGTGTGGTTATAGTTTATGTGTATTTGTGCAATATTTTATGATTGTCAGTTTCTATCATTAGATGATCTTCTCCTGCAAAGCAGGAGTCACGGCTTCCATGTTTTGGTAACATTCTTTCCCATCTGATACGGTCTCTGCTGATCCTGGACCTATAATGATATTGTGAACCCGTAAGTATGGCCACACTGTGACAGTTAGTTTTATGTGTCAACTTGCCTAGGCTATAGTAACCAGTTATTTAATGGACCCTGCTGTGAAAGTATTTTGTGCATGTGGTTGATATCTACAATCAACTGACTTTAAGGGAATTACCCTTGATAATATGGATGGGTTTTATCCAATTGGTTGAAGGCCTTAAGAGCAAAAACTGAGGTTTCTTAGATGAAGAAGAAGTTACACCTCGAGACTGTAACGTAGAAATCCTGCCTGAGTTTCTAGTCTGTCACCTGCCCTATGGTTTTCAGACTCGCCAGCCTTTACAATCATATAAGCCAATTGCTTGAAATAAATCTCTTAAAAATTTCATATATACTGAATACATATGCACACATGCATATAGGTGTATATGCGTATGTATATATTTGTATATACATACCTTACTGGTTCGGTCTCTCCGGAGAACCCTGAATAATACCCACACAAATATTGCTTTGGTTTGATTCATTCATTTGCATTATTGAACTTGGAATAGATCTGTTAAAAATTAGTGTCTATATGAGACTGCTTAGCCCAATGGAAGTAAGTCATTTAGGCCATGATGCTGTGGAGCAAATAGCTATTTTACTGGGGATGGCTAACGACTTGTAAAACCTTTTACAGGTTAGATTGAATGTAGGGTTTATTAAACTAGACAGTATCATCTTATAAATCTAATTTGTTTGGCTGTGGGATTCAACATGGAAAGTATTAATTAATTAAATATTAATTAAATATTCCTTAGCGTTGGATGTCTAGTAAAAAAAAAATAGATTAATATCATGGCAATGCCTAAAATCATGACCCTTTGTAAACTGTATGGATCCCTCTGCAAATGAAAGCATCCGTGAGCAGGAGGGTTGAGAACATTTATCATGTCAGATGGAGGAAGTTCAAAGCATGTGGTAAGGATCCTTGCATGAAATTTCAGTGCCTTAAAAAAGGATGCCGGAAACTGAGCTTGGTTTAAAAAACAAATACCAGCCAAGGGATGTGGCTTAGTTTTCTGAAAAAGGACACTAAGTTAGAGAACAGCAGGGATGCTCAGGGTGTGGACTAATTACCATCAGTACATCTGTTTGAGAAGGTGCTTTGTGTAGATGCATTCTCAGTACTATTTCAGAAATGCAGACACAAATATACAGTCTTAAGAAACCCGGCCTGGAGTCACTTTGTGAGGGAGGGCAGAGAACTGGCAAGGGTTTCTTTTTTTTTAATTTTTTTTTTTCTTAACGTTTTATTTATTTTTGAGACAGAGAGAGACAGAGCATGAACGGGGGAGGGTCAGAGAGAGAGGGAGACACAGAATCCGAAACAGGGTCCAGGCTCTGAAATGTCAGCACAGAGCCCGACGCAGGGCTTGAACTCACGGACCGCGAGATCGTGACCTGAGCCGAAGTCGGACGCTCAACCGACTGAGCCGCCCAGGCACCCCTAGGGTTTCTTAAAAGAGAATTTTCTGTGTGAGTGTGAAAACATGTGGTTTTACAAATTATCACGAGTGCCACCAAAGCCACAATTTTATTACTCACATAAAATGTTCTTCTGCTTTCTTGAGTTAACCAATGAAATCTGGGAAGTCTGACATATGATTATTTATTACAGGTTGGGCCAGCCTGGTCCAGAAAGTGCAGGCTCAGAGGGGATGGTTTTGGGCGATTTGAGTCAAACGTAACATATGGGCCCCTCTCTGCTCTTTTGTCAAGTCTGGTGCCTTTGCACCTGCCTTTGGTCTCCAGGGCTCCTGGTCAAGCTACTCCTCCAATAATTTGCTTCCTGGCATTATCTTCCTGTGACCAATTTTTTTCCTCCACTCTGCTGATTCTCCTTTTTCTCCCCCTCTGGCTTGCCGAAATGCTTTCTTCCTTACAGAATGGCATTGAAGACACCCCTAAGTGCCTTAGCACCAAAATTAAGTCATTTCAGGCGATAATTTTTTCATCAATGGAAAAAAAAAAAATCCCAGTCCCGTCTTCTCGTATTTTCCCCTCTCTCCTGCTTGCCACTGGTGAAGAAGAGGGTATGCTGAAATCACAAGAAAACATGAAATTATGTTGAGAATCCTCCAAAATTGGCCAGAGAATGGTTTCGGGTTGTGTTATGGCTGCCGCGCTCAGAAGAATCTGGAAGACCTCTGTCTACTCCTGTGGGAGACAGAGGGGAACAGCAACTCAGAGAAGAGCTTCCTCTAGAATAGAACCAAGGACATGGGCCTCCGAGGCCCAGCCTGGTAACACGTGTGGGGACACCCTGGGCCTTGTGGGTAGATCAGGATAAAAAGAGTGGGAGTGAGCTGGGCACCCCCCTCGCTCATGCGGAGACTGAAGGGTGTCCTTGGGAAAAGAACAGAAATGCTCTCACACACCCTTCAAGTGTGCATGTTTGCAGACAGCCGGTCTTGTCCTGGGAGAGGACGACACCTACGTGCCCTTCCTGCCATCGTGACCGTGTAGCACCCCACCTGTTCTGGGAGGTGCGCTTGAGAGGTAGCGGTTGTTCCAGTCTCTCTTCTGTCATGTGACCAAAGCATCACCCTTCCTACTTCTAGCTGCCTTCCAGAGGTATGACTCAGATCTCCGCGTGTGTGCAGAATCCGGCCTGCCCACGGCCTCCGTGTCCTTCCCTGTTTCTCTCTCGCATCCCGTGCTCCTGATTCTCAAAGACAACACTCTTCTCCCAATCAAGAAGCTTGGCGCTTTGGGCTTCTTCTTGACTCTTCTTCACGTCTGATCATTCACGCGTGGTCGGCTTCAAGTTCCGCAGCTTGTTGGCCCGTGGTTCGTGTTGTGTAGCTATTCCCCTTCTTCCAGGGGCTTTGTGAATGCTCTGTCTGAGACTGATTTACCTCGTGGGACAGCCTTCTCATTGGCTTGTTCCTCTTTCCTCTTCCTTCCAAGCTAAATCCTTTAGCTAGACTTGCTGTCTTAAAAGAAGACCCTCTTATCTCTCCGCTGTTATTCAGAAACTCTCAGTTTATATCCCTTTGCTTGGTTTCCAGAACCCTCTCGTCATTCCTCAAGCATTCTTACTTCTCCATCAGAGTGTCTTCACTGCATTGGAAAGGTCCTGTGGCCACAGGGGCAGAGGCTGCTTATTCTTACCTGGCTGTCTTTCTCTTCCTCTTCATCTATGCCTGTTAGCAAGGACGATTTAAGTTCTTGTGGCCCTGCCTTGGTACTTTGAAGCCCGGCATCACTTCCTTTGCATGGCTGGGCTCCTCTCGTTTCTCAGATGCTTATCACCCCCTTCGTGTCTCTTCTCCGGTGCTCACTATTGACTACAGATCTTGACTACATCTTGGTGGGCGCTGTACCCAGGGTGAGGGAAGAACGTGGTCTTCCTCCCCATGAAAGCAAGGGCTCAACAGGCCATCTTGGATGACCACACCAACCTGGAAATGGGGCACCACATTTCCTTGTAGCCACCAAAGAAAGCCCTCCACAAAGCCTTCATGGCAACGTAGGTTTCACCAAAGATCTCCGGGGAGACAGCAGGAGAGGGCGTCCATTACGCGACTGGTAATCACGATCCCTCTTGCTAAGGACTGAGAGCGATATCATTTCCTGTCTCTGTGTTAAACAATACTGGGACCAAGCCTACTTTCCTGTGCTCGTGTTACCTGGAGTCAGGGATAGCTTCCTGGCTGTGTGTGAAACGACACGGATGACCATTCAACAAAACAAGCAAAACAAAACAAAACAAAGCAAAACACAGTAACAGAAATCTACGCTGCTTGCTCCAGAAGACACTTGCTCCTGGAAGACCGGACTGTGGATCACCGAGGAGCTTGCTCTTCGGGGCCCTCTTCAAAATCTCCACCTCACTGTCCCCATCAAGCCACAGCTGTTAGGTTCTGAGTTCTGGCCAACCCCACCCGGTTCCCTGCTTGGAAGACCCACCTGAAGATGACCCAGGACTCAAAATTCCATACGTATGTTTTCATAGTTTCTCCGTTTTGAGACACCGCTACGCTCTGTCAGGTCTTGTTTTGTCAAGTACTGTTACCATGGAAAGTTAATAAGCTACACTTTGCTTGAGCAACAGATGTGCCTGGTGGCTTTTTGGGAAACTGATGAAAAGATCTTTCTGTCTCCCTCAGAGTCCGCCATCTTCTAGGCTTTTAATCTCTCATCGTGTGGCTCCTAACTGAGCCTCTGCCCCCAATTCCTCTTCCACAGGCAAGGAAATTTAGGTCAGCCTGACTGACAAACCCAGAGGCCTTGGAGGGCCAACCGTCAGGTAGGCTTACCTAACATCTACCCAACAAGGTGGCTCTCTCTCTGCAGAAATTAATATGATGGTCTCCGTAATGTTAAATAGCGTAACTCTACCTGCAGTCTGGATGGTGTAGAAGCCTCTGTGGAGTCTTTATGCATTGCTTTTCATTTCTTTCCTCTCTACCTATCGCAGGAGGCTGAAACAGCTGCCTAGCAGCTGCTCAAGAAATTGTTTGAAAGAGTAGAATCAGCAAGAAAACATTCAGAACCCTGACTTGACCATACTTCCTCTCTTCTCAGGACAGGAGAGTTTGTTTTTTTGTATGGATATAGATTTACACAAGGATTATAGTCCTCTCCAACCAACTTCTCCTGTTTTAACACCATGGCATGTCAACGTCTCTGATTTCAGAAAAAAAAAAAAAAAGTAAGAAAGGATATGAGGATATCCAGAAATTCTTTGGGATTAACCAGTGTTTCTGTAACCCTTTTGGAAGCATGGTGGGATTCTTTAGAGCACAAGTGCACTTTTAAAAGTTCCCTATAAATGTAATTTTTAACGACTATGTAACATTCCCTCCGAATCCCATTCAGTAATTTTCCTTACGGCTTCCTTATTGATAGGCATTTCGGTTGTTTATAATGTTTTAAGATTTTGAACATTCCTAAGAACAAATCCTTGTCTGCATTCCTTACTGTTTCCTTTCAGGGTAAATTTCTGGTAGTGGAATTCCTGCATACAGAGCGATGGTTATTTAAACGTCTTTAACTAGGGTTGGGGGCGGGGTGCCTGGCTGGCTCAGTCGGATGAGTGTCTGACTCCTGTTCAGTCAGCTGAGAGCTCAAGTCTTGCTCTCAGGGTTGTGAGTTCCAGTCCTGTATTGGGCTCCACGGGGGGGGGGGGGGGGGGGGGGGGGGGCCTAAATAAAAAAAAAAAAAAAAAAAAAAAAAAAAAAAAAAAAAAAA